>NC_133859.1:29090269-29397201 GCF_047830755.1 Zonotrichia albicollis
TTCTAGAGTACAACTGGAAGTTCCGCCTTAGGCGGTTAAGCCAGGCAGCAGGAGCTTCATCTTTCTCCTGCATGCCCTCAAATGCCAATTGGGTGTTAGTTCCTTTGGGAACTGACTCTTTGATCCCTCATATTATCAAAGACCTATATTCCATCATGGCCTTCCTCCCCTCCTCCTGGTTAGGGTTCCAGCTGGGATCCGTTAGTGGCAATTTCTGTTCACCTGATGGCACCTGGGGTCCTGGACGGTTATCTTTCTCCCAAATTCTTATGCCAGCCACCCTAATCATCTGGACCTCTTCTGGGGAAAACAATATACTCAGGATGGAATTCATCTCCCCCCAAGTGTAGATATTTGGACCTATAAATTGATCCACTTGGTTGGCTATGCCCACTGGGTCCTCAACTAAATGCCCCAACGCTTTCTTGAATCCTCTCACCTCAGAAGCAGTTAGGGGAGCATTCACAAAGCCAACACCTCCCACTACTCCTCCCATAGGAACCTCTCTGAGGGGAAAGAGTCTCTCTGCCTTGGAGGTCTTGGATCTGGTGCTACAGTATGGCCCATCTTCAGATGCCAAACTACTTTGAGGGATATCTGGGTTACCCTGAACTTTCTGCCCATCAGCAGGTGTATTTGCTGATAGCTGTTTATCGGGCGAGGAGGCATTTGTGTCCCAACTAGGAGGAGGTAAAGGGACAGCAATAGGAGGGGGAGAAGAGCCTGAGTGGATATTAAGTGGAGCTGGAGAAGGGGTGGAGAATGCAGCAGGTGGAGTAGGCACTTGTGGTGGTGCAGAAGGGACTGGAGGGGATACTGGGTTTATCATAGCGGAAGCTGAAGAGGTAGAAGGAGGAGTTTGAACAGGTGGTAGTGAGATGGCAGCCAGGGGTAGAACCGGGCCTGCCATTTGAGGTGCTTGAAGAAGAGGATTATAAGGTGGAGGGGCAGAAGGAGGCAAATAATCCAGGGGATCCCATCTTTTATTAGTCTTATCATCCCCTCCTTCATTCTCCTCTTTCTTCCTCTGTACCTTACAAATTCGCACCCCTTCATCTCCAACAGTGCTCTTTAACCAGCAAGCTACATACAATAATTGCTCAGGATCAGTATCTCCTCAAGCTGTCAGATAATTATTTAATAGCTGGCACATCCACTTATCCTTTGTTCCACACCAAGGCCATCCTCCTTGTATCTCTAATTCTGGCCACACTTCCATACAATAATGGATCATTTTCACTTTATATAATCCCTCCGTGGCCTCTATAGAATCCCATTTTACTAACAGTTCTCCTAAGGGACTACTGGGATGAATATACCTCAGTCTCTTGCCGGTCTTTCTACTATTACACCCTCCCATTTTACAGGTCTTAACAGTAAAAGATCCCAAAGGTGCCTTTACTGACCAGTAATTTCAAAAAGAACCTTCTTTGAGGAGCTTCAGCCTCCTCCACTCAAACTTCAAATTTCTGCCTGATGCTCAGGACTTTATACTGAAACAACTGCCCAATCTCTTGATTGCCCAACTTTCCCCACGTCAGGTCTTACATCTATCGGGACTTGAACACACGAAGCCTCGGCCTAAGAATCCGGGTCGTGCCTGACTCCCTCAGTCAGGAAAAACAACTGCCTGATTTTTAGTTTGCCTAACCCGCCAATTTTTAGGCTTCACCGTATCAGGACTTAAAAGCAAACCACAGCCTCCTTAGCTGGGGTTTGTTCCTGGCTCCTTGTGCCAGGACTTACTTTTGCCTGCAGGGCTTGTGAGCTACCCGAATCCTTCTCGGGACTGATAAAATCTTACGCGAATCCTTCTCGAGACGTACAAATGCTACCCGAATCCTTCTCGGGACTGACAAATCTGCCTGACTTCCCACTGTCAGGGCCTATTTTGGGTGCGTGCCACTCATACAAATATTCCCTCCGCACACCCGGAGGGGGGGGGCCCTTTATTCCCCCTTGGGAGACGACTCACTCACGCTAATTCCAAGCACTGGCCCCTGTTCCCGGCCGGCCCCTTCGCAGGAGTCCGGAACCGCGGTACTGAGGAGTCCACTATCACTTCGAGTCCACTATCACTTCGAAGGTCCGGCTGCCGGCCTTCGTCTCATTCACACACACATGCGCACGTCTCCCGCTCCCGCCACCGGCTTTCTCACCAATCCGGTGCTCCGGTGCTCCTCTGTGTCGCTGCTCCTGAGCCGATCCCTCTGGTCCTGGTAGCCAGCTGTCCTGGAGGTCCAAGATGGCCAGTCCTGAGTCCTCTCTCGGCGTGGCTATTCTGGACGAGCGCCCCCAGCTGAAATAAACAGGGCCAGGAGACTTCTTCTCCTTTATAATGCCTTTATTAAAAGTGATCAGCTCAGGATTGGGCGGCTCGGCAGGGCTGCAGTCCCCGTTACGTCTCCCAGGGCGACTCAGAGGAGGAGGATATGCGCAGCTCTGTCTACTGGGGGCAGAGCCGGGGATCCAGTCCTCGTGGGAGCCTTAGGGCGTGATGTCCCTGTCACATGTTGGTCCTCTCAGCCTCGGCGGCCACCTTGTCCCGGCGTTGGGACGACTCTCTGCTCAGGGCGAGAGGGACTCCGCATCTCCACAGGCTCAGCACTTGGCTCCTCATGCCAGACACCACTTTAGTCTCTCAATTCTTATTTGGCTCGTTGTTTTTGGGGTTTTCTTGTTGCATTTTGGAGTCGTGGTCTCAAAGCCTGCTGGTCTTGGAGTCACTTTGCATAACCCCCCCCCCCACCCTCTCAGGTGTCTTCCCTATGTTGGAAGAGCGCACAGCCTTGGGGAAGGGCCATCACCCCACCCAGCCAGGCCTTTTACTAATATAAAAGAGGAGATAAGCCTCAACGACCCGTGATTACCATGACAAAACACTAAGAACCCTGGCAGAGACAGATCTGGCTGCGTCCCTGTGACTCCCTCTCACAAAAAAAATATTAACCGAATTTTTGTTCATAACAATAAGAACATTTAACAATGATTTATTAATTTGTTAACAAAAATAGAGTTTCGAAAAAAACCCACCACAGCCTTGGGCAGCACAGAATCCGGGATCAGCGCTGGGTGACCCTGGATCCGACCAACAAAGTGTGACAAAGTGTCAGCATCTCCCCAGTGGTTCACATTAGATGCCTCCAGCAGCTAGCTTATATACAGTTTATTCTGCCTGAGGCAGGGATGACCAAATGTTTCTTTGTTTCTCTTCACATGTAGAGCTGGATCCATACATGTGCAGAAATAGACAAAGTTGGGTCCCAGGGTCCAGACGAATGTTTGAGCACCTCAGCACCTCAGCGGAGTCTGTTATTAGTATGTAGTAGAGTGATGCAGGTTCTTGAGTACGGTAGATGTGAGTGGTTTAGACATTCCACGGAAACTATCAATCATGGGCCAGGAAGGTTTCTTTCATACGTAAACAGACTAGATACTATCTTAACGTTGTCTGGGAACTAATTGAATAATCATGAGACTCTGCTCCCAGCCAGGGTGATCACAGACATATCTTAGATTCTACAATATTTTATACACTTATATAGCATGAATTATCTCTACCATGTACTACAAAAATTATCATCTTAAAACTGAGACTGGCCACCTCAAAACTCTGCTCACTGCAATGGAGCACAGAGAGAAACTGTTGCTGAAGAAATTGCATCCTGCTTTAGATACGTGACTCTGCAAATTGATACATCATATAGACCCCAAGACTTGGGACAGGGATATTTGCTGTGATTGTGATAATGATAAAGCTGTAGAAAACCCTAATTTCAAATCTGATCAGGGTAACAATAAGATCTACACTCCTGTATGTGAGAAACAACTGCTCACTTTGAAAATTTAAAAAGGTTTATTAAACCTTAAGAAAAATACAACGAAGGACTACATAAGGAAAAAACTGCAGCGCTGGGAACTGCCCCTCATGCATACCACACGGCCAGTTTGTCTTCAAGATGGATGCTCAGTCTTTTATACCTCTGGGGGTTGCATAAGCCAGCCCTGGCCCCTCCCAAAGTCTGTCAGTCAGCTCTTCTTTGTCATTTATCAGTTGTAGGGTTGATGGGGGTAGCATGGTCGGGAAGGACGGAGACGAGAGATCTCTGAAGCCAGGTCATGGAACTTGTGGTTTATTGCAAAGGGCGTGGGTGCAGGGCCCTGCTGGGAGCTGCCAGCCGCAGCTCGGAGCAGGCCCAAAAGAAGAGAGGGGGAGAGAGGATGAGAGGGTAAGAGCATAAAAGCCTAAGAGAGTAAAAGGGGTAAGAGCATAGAAAAGTAAGAGCTAAGAGGCAAGAGCTAAGAGTAAGAGGTAAGAGTAAGAATAAGAGTAAGAGTACAAAGTTCCCATTGCAATACAATAAATCTTCTTCTGTGTTGAATATTCTGATTCTCACTAACCAATCTAGTACAATATACAAATCCTATAGCATTTCCATACAGCCTATAAGAATCACTGCATTACCATACTGTGCTATATTTTAAACCCTAAAACTACTCTTTGGACCCCTTCTGCCTATCTGGCAGGGTCTGCTCAGACTCTTGGACCTGTCTGCAAGCAGAGGGTCTTGTTTCATCAAAAGGGGATTACCTTCAGTAGGCCGCACCGTTGTTTTCCTGTTGTTCAGTAACTGAGGGATCTCAAAGCTTGCTTTCATTTCAATCTCGCTTATAGTTTCCATATTCTCAAAATCTTTTGCCAGGCAATCATATTTATAAGGCTTTCCTGTTTCATCTTCCCTAACAATCGGTGGAAACTGTTTTCTTGTAACTTGATTGGAGATCAGGTGTTGCCATGCTGCACCTCCTAATCAACAAGTTTTTCCATTCCCAACTGCCCCATGCAAAGGACACATGTGCACGCCTTCTTTTTTACCTGTCCTAGACAACCCTGGCTGTCTGATGGTCACAATAGAGGGGGGAGGAAAGGGAACTATGGGGAGAACAGAGGACATCTAAACTACAATAACATAACTATACATCACTAAAGCTTTTCTTAATATTCACACAATAGTTCTCTTTTAATTGCAAGAGCCAATAATTTCATTATCCATCTATAACACTGTGCATATTATTCACTGGCCTCCGACAGAATTGGTAAAATCGCAGGAGAAATATTCAAACCATACCCAAAAAACAATTCAATCCAAGTGGCTGATTTGCAAAATCATTATGGCCAAAAGTCAGGTGAGATTAAAAACCAACAAATGGAATACTATCAATACATACATAACAATGGTCCATACATTTGGATTCCAGTTGGTTCTCATCAACAATTAATACAATTTCTAATAGATACAGAAGCACAGCATTAAATATTAATGCGGCGGGATACCAAGAAGCTGAGTGTACAACCTGGATGGCAAAGAGTGAAAATCACTGGAGTAAATGTAGCAAGCAGTATCTGCTGAGCTGCTCCCCCCATAAGGAGTGGATGCTGGCTACTTGCTTTGCAATTAACAATCATAATGAAAACATATTGGGTTTTGATCTTTTGAATAGTCAAACCTGGCATTTACCAAATAGCAACATGTGGTCTTGCTGTTCAAATGATGACCCTAGCCCCCTCAAAAATTGGGAGGCTGTAGTGCAGTAATTTCATAGAGCACCTGTACTCCCTAAAACAAAAATTCCTGCTGCAGCACAAAATGAAACTTCTGTAGTTAATGCTGACTTGGAAAGGCAGTCAGTGTTAACTGTTGATTACTGGTGCTTAAATGCCAATGCAGCTCCACTGACAGCTATGGTACCCAATATTCCAAACCTAACAGCTACAATACAAGAAGCCACGTAATTGGGTATTGACAGGGTGGTAACAGACTTGGAGGAATGAGGTATTATCACTCATTCAGACTCTCCTCCTAATTCTCCTGTTTTTCCAGGAAAAGAGCTGGACAGACAGATATGTATTGGAATAAATCATGCGAGACTCCATTTTTCTTCATGCAGGAAAAAGCCCATCCTTTATTCACATAACTATTTTTTTTACAGTTTTACAGACCTCGTGTGTGACTCCAATTGGTGAGTAGCTTTCTTGGTAATTACTCTATTGGTTAATAAAAGGTATTTTACTTGTCCATCAAATCTCTCTATTCTTAAATTGTTTACATATTTTCTTCACTGATTCTCATGGGATAGATTTAATGTTTATGCAGGTGCTAGTTGTTTTTCACCCAGGAATAGACTGTTATGTTAACGAACTATTCATACAAGGATTGTTTTCACATGGGAACCTGCAAAGTGCTAGCTGCACTTAGAAGAAATGACAGGCCAGCCATCGATCTAACAGAGCAGGCCTGATTTTATGAGGCCTTTCTTTTATAATTTTTCTACCTGACTGCAATAGTCATGGTTTACAGTTTGTTGCAAACAATTGCACGCCAATACTGTGCCTTTAACCGCTGCTGTTCTAAATTTTGCAGAACTGGTAGCTCAACTTCAGAAAATGTCCCAATCATGAATGGCAGCCCAGGATTCAAGAGATATGTTTTTGTGGAAGTGGCATATCTTTTATATCCAAGGTTTTCACTACTGGAACACAAGAAAATGCAATTCATGCTTGCTTGGGAGTGCCATACACCTTTAACAGACTTCCTCAGGAGTATAAACATTCCCCCATGATTGCACATGTTCTGCTTCTAAAATTTTACAGTCTCACTCTCTCCAAATAATCTGATCAGAGGAGACCTCCCCCCTTGAAATTGTAGGGAAAGCCACAACAGTCAACTGGCAAGCACTTTGTGAATTAGAAGTTTAGATTCCACCTGAATCTCAAAACCTACGTTTTAATTAACACTGCCAGTTGCATTTTCAACCGAGCATATTTCCTTTCTTTTCTGTTTCACAGGAATGCTGAATGAACTGCACATGGATGGATGGATTAGGCTACATCAACCTTGAATGTATACAAGAAATTCTGTCATTAGTTTGGGCTGTAATACTATTTCTGCTATGCATAATTATCTGGAAACTGAAATTTGTTTATCAGACATCCAAATCAGATTGTTGGTACAATTTCACTTTGCACAACCTGTGCTTGCATTTTGTTCATGGGAAAAACAGAGTATAGGAATTCCTAATTGTATAATGTAAATTATGAAATTTGTGTACGAAGTGGTGGCCATGGATAGAAGAGTATGTACTTCTAAAAATACCTATGCCTAACCTAAATTTGTTTACAGTGGCACCGAACACCAACATCACCTTTTATGGGCAAGAGTGAATCATCACAGATGAGAGTGGAAATTGACACATACCATCTCTAAAGAGAATTAAGGGAGACATCATTTTGATAAGATGCCAAATTGAAAGTAGTCTTAAATACAGGACAACACTCTTACGAATTGTTCTTAGTTATTGAAATAAACAGGCCAGGAGACTTCTTCTCCTTTTAATGCCTTTATTATAAGTGATCAGCTCAGGATCGGGCAGCTCGGCGGGGCTGCAGTCTCCAGTCGTCTCTCCCAGGGCGACTCAGAGGAGGAGGATATGCGCAGCTTTGTCCACTAGGGGCAGAGCTGGGGGTCCGGTCCTCGTGGGAGCCTTTAGGGCATCAAGACCCTCTGATGTTAAATTGGTCTCAGTCTCGCTTCCTCCCAGACCTGGCCCAGGGGCTCTTGAAGACAGGGTGAGGAACAACAAAGATTTTCAGCATCTCTGCAGGCCCAGCACTACGCTCCTCTCATCCAGACATCACTCCAATCTCTCAACTCTTAGGTGGCTCGTTGTTTTTGGGGTTCTTCCTGCACGTTTGGATTAGGGGTCCCACGCAGCATGCTGGTCTTTGGAGTTATTTTGAATATCCCTCCCCTCCAAAGTCTCTTCTCCTTGCTGTTCGGGAGGTACCCCACCCTTCACTGTCTCAGAGAAGAGCCATTAACTCGCCCCAGCCAGGGCTTTTACTGATACAAAAACAACTATTAACAACAACGACCCGTAATTAACATAACACAAGTAGCAGCCCAGCAGCAACAGTGGTAACCTTTTTCTCCCAAAAAAAATTAACAGAGTTTTTGTTCATAACAAATGGTGTGGCCTACTGAAGGTAATCCCCTCTTGATGAGACCATACCCTCGGCAAGCAGGCAGGTTCAAGGGTCAGAGCAGACCCTGCAGCTTGGCAGATAGAGCCCAAAGAGTAAGATTTAGGGTTTAAAATGTAACACAGTATGGTAATGTAGTGATTCTTATAGGTTGTATGGAAATGTTATAGGATATGCATGCTGTAGTAGATTGGTTGATGAGAATCTGAATATTCAACACTGAAGATGATTTATTGTATTGTAACGGGAACTTCGCTCTCTTTTCCTCTTCCATTTCTCTTCTTCCTCTCTTCCTCTTCCTCTTCTCTTTTCGCGCTCACCTTTGCACTTCTTCACCCCCTCCTTTCTACATGCTCTCCGCTCTTAAACCTTTGTCTTTTAATTCTCTTACACTTTAAGCCTCTCTTCTCTTGGGCCTGCTCTGAGCTGCGGCTGGCAGCTCCCAGCAAGGCCCTGCACCCACGCCCTTTGTAATAAACCGATAGTTCCACGACTTGGCTGCAGAGATCTCTCGTCTCCGTCTGTCCCGACCGTGCGTGACCCCCATCACTCCAACAGGCTCTCCAACAGACGCTCCTACAGACTCCCCTACATAACAGAACAGACCAAACAGCAAAACAATAACAGAAGTTTCCCACCCATTAAGCACTGTTTCCCCTTTGGTGTAGTTATGACCATGGCTGGCAGGTGGGCGCTAGCAGCTTGGGCGAGACAAAAGGGTGCAGTAGCTTATTCGTGGCCAGCAGGGGGTGCTTCGATGCAAGTTTGGGACATCCACAGGGATGATAGCAGTTCAGATGAGAAGGAAGAGGTGGGGGAGAAAGGGGTGATCCTCTGGCCACACACACTGTGCTGCCTTCCTGGCACTGGCAGCCACCCAAGTCTCAGTCAGTGGGGCAGCCGGCACTCTCTTGCAAGCAATGGACTTACAAGCAGGCAGCAGGGAGAGCTCCATAGCAGTTTTGAAACTGTTGTGCAGGAGCAATCCAAGGCAAAAAAACCCCACGAACCTCTCTGCTCCCAGCTGGAAAAAAACTATTCACATCCAGATAAGAACTGCCAAACCTTTGTTCCCCTCGACTCTCCAAACCATTTCAGCAGTATGACAGACTATTCACCTAGAAAACCACCCCCTCCCCCCTTTCCAGCATATTTTCCAGATGACAGATGGGAAAAAATTCCCTGAGAAACCTAACCAACCAAAAAAAAAATACAGGCCAAGAGCAACTGTTATCTAACCGAACATGGTCTCTCAAACGAGTTAAGCTGTTAATGCAGAATAATGTTTCCACAATTCAACCAGTTTGCTCACCATTTCTGAAAACTTCTTATGCAGGGTGGACAGCATGGCTACATAAAGGAGTCCTCACTTCCTCCAGGTGAACCAGGAGGAATAGTGACTGGCATCCTGGGAACAGGATTGGGAGTTCTAAATGGCATAGACTCTGAGGTGCTAATGAACAAACTAGTCAATTGCCAGTGAATTAAATAAACTGAAACAGTCACTGAAACTGCGGGGAAAACAAAAAACCTGTTAAAAATGACCATATAACATTGGATTTCACATTTATGTATTAGCTTTTGCACGTTGTTATTCATCATAAGTATGTAGATATGGTACAAATTATAACTCCTTTTAGCTGCTTGCTAATATAACATAATCTATCAGTTTAAGTATTGTGAGAAATGGCTACTCACTTTTAATAATTTTAGAAAGGTTTATTAAATCTTATCAAAAATACAACAGAAGACTGAATAGAGAAAATGTTTCGGCCCCGGGAGCAAAGGATTTTCTCCATCATGTGCTCACCCACACAATGGAGGTTTCGCCTTTTAACCCTTTAACCCCTCCCAAGGTTCTGTCCATCAACCCCTTCATTGCTGTCCACCGGTGGAGATCACTTCCTCAAATCCTGATTGGAGGTCAGATGTGGCCATAGTGACAAGCCGACCCTCCCAGATGTCCCAACCACAGCTGTGTCTTGATAACAACACAAGGGGGTAAAACACAACTATAAATCTATAAAACTTTTCTTAACCTATATACATGATATTTGTCTGTTAATTGTGAGAGTCAAACATTGCATTACTCATCTATCACAATCCCCCCTTTTCCTTTTCTACAGATTATTTGGCTCGAACAATTTAACCCAATGAGTCATTCTAGCATCCGTTGATTTGGGCAAGGAGAGAGGGAATCAAAGGGAAAAGAAACAAAACCTTCCTTAGACACCCTTATCCAGAATGAACAAAAGGTCATTAAAGAGGTCCGGTATGGCTTTTACCCACATCTACCTTGTCCATGGGGTTGCTACCCATAGGAGGTGTCTTAGTGGTGAGTACAGAGGCCAACTCGGTCTTTCCCTCCAGTCCCTTTTGTATTCAAAGACAGCTGGGAAATTACAGAGGTCCGGTATGGCATTTTGTCCCTACCTTACCATGCCTACAGGGTTGCTACCCACAGCAGGGCTATGGGGTCTTCTCAGTAGCAAACAAAGGTGCCAACCTGGTCTTGCCCTCCTTCCTTTGTTTTATTTTCTTAAGGAAGCTGTCCCATTACTTTTTAGGGTCCCTTGTGTACTTTCCATCAACAGATGCTTATAATTCTTCTTCATTAAAGCATTAAAAAAAACCGAACCGAACAAAAAAACAACAGTTCTTAGGCTGGCTGGTGAAAGCTTGATTCTACATTTTGGGTGTCTTGGTGTTTTCCTGGTTGCCTCTCAGTCTCTGCTTGAAAGTCAATCTCATTTCCCCTGGTTTGGATGTTACAGTCCATTCATTGGGTTCTTCCACTGGGCCTTTAACTGTGTTGGCATGAGTCCATCCCCGCTCTGCAGTTCACACGGCCGATTCGGTGGTGAGTAGTACCTGGAAGGGACCCTCCCACTGAGGAGTTAGAGGCTGATCTCTCCATGACTTAATCATCACCCAACTCCCAGGATTAATATTATGGACTCTGAAATCCAGGATGGTAATTTGAGGAATTACCCCTTTATGTCTTAGCCCTTCTAAGGTTTGTGCTATAGGCATAACATATTTTTTGGCATTGGTTTCCCTTTCCTCATAGGTGACAGCCTTCTGGGGTGAGGTTAGGAACAGTAACCCAAACATCATTTCATAGGGTGACACCCCCAAATCTGACTGCGGTTGGGTTCTAATTATTAATAAGGCCAGAAGGAGATATTTTATCCATGACATTTGGGTTTCAATCATTAGCTTAACTAGAGCTCTTTTAAGAGTTTGATTCATTCTCTCAACCCAACTGGAACTCTGTAGATGCCATGGACTGTGTAACTCCCATTTCACTCCAAGGGCTTGAACAACTTTCTGCAATATCTTCGATGTAAAATGAGTTCCCTGGTCTGAATCAATCCTCTATACCATCCCATATTGGGGAATGATTGATTCTAGGAGTGTTTTACTTACAACATTGTCATTGGCTTTGACAGTGGGTGCCACCTCTACCCAAAGAGTCAAGTGTTCTACTATCACTAGCAAAAACTACCACCGTTGTACTTGGGGAAGCTCAGTAAAATCTACTTGTGACTTTGCGCCCCGATCGCGGGAGGAGCGCTGGCGTCAGTCACCTGCGTGCTTCGATCCCCTTTAGCTGTCGACGTGCGTCAGGAGTGGCCGCATCCCACCTCAGCCACCGGCAGACAGGATAGCAGTTCGGCCACTGGCTGGGGTCCCAGACTTACAGGTGTGGCCGATAAGTGTGGACCCACATCTAAGGACTAAGGTAAAGGAAGAAGGAAGGACTCTTTGCTTGCATCTCCATGCTGCCTTTATTCTTTCCCGTGACGGGAGCGGGGCAGGTGCTGCAGGGCAGCAGCTCGAAGGGAAGCAGTGGTAAAAGAGCGCAAAACAAAGAAATAAGGCGGTTTTTAAGGGGGGGGGGGGTCAGCGGTTTCCTAGGAGGAGACCATCTAACAAATCAAGGGCTATATCGGAGGGGTATGGGGGGATAAATGTAAACCTAAAACCAATAAAGAAAGGAAAGGGGCATACCAATGAGTGAAGGGAAATATCATAACTGACAATAAAGCTTCTGGATAAATGAGTGCAGCAAATTGTGATAGACAGGCTGCAGGGGCAGAATTTTAGAGGATAGACAGGGAAGGAACTAGAATTACCATAACTGCCATGGAGAAAAGGCGGGAAGACAGGTGGTAAACAATTTAGGGAGAGACTAAATATATAATCTTCAAAACCCCACTGCCACATACTTGGATGTTCTGAAAGGGCCTTAAGGCTAGTTCTCGCCCTCCCCTGGGTGATATCCTCATGACCATATTTACTTGTTGACATATCACACATCGTTCAGTCACCTGCTTAGCTATCCCGAAAATTCCTATGCATCCCAAATCCCTTAGAAATTGATCACTTAGTGCTTGTGTACCCTAATGTGTTGTCCCTTGTATGCCTTCCAGCATTTTCCTGCAAGGGGGTTATTCAACATTTGCCTCCCATCTGCTAATCTCCACTTCCCTTCTTTATCTTTCTTGGCTCCAATTTTGAGGAGTTCTTCCTCTTCTGCCCCACTAAACACTGGGACTTCTCGTATTTCTCCCATGGGGGTTAATACCATCATTAGGTTTTCTGTCCCTGATTCCGCTGCCTTTTTAGCTTCCAAATCCACTAAATTGTTCCCTCGTGCCTCTTGAGTTACCCTTTTTGATGCCCTTTAACATATACCACTGCTACTTCCTCTGGTAACTGTAAGGTTTCTAACACTTCTCAAACAAGTTTTTCGTGAATCAGTCCCTTTCCCTTTGAATTTAATAGCCCCCTCGCTTCCCAATTTTTTCCAAATGTATGCACTACTCCAAAAGCATATTTTGATTCTATATATTGTTCCCCTTTTCTGTGTTAATATTTCCAGAGCTCATTTTAGGGCATTCAACTCACACCATTGGGCTGACCAGTTGGAAGTTAACTTTCCCTTTTCTATGGCTACTAACCCTTAATCTACTATAGTGTACCCCGATACCCGGTGCCCCTGGATTACTCTTGAAGATCCATCGATGTACAATCGTTTCCCTCCTTGGAGTGGTTGAACTGTTAGGTCCTCTCTTACTCTAGTTTGATAGTTTATAGCTTCTAGACATTTATGTATTAATTCCTCACCTGGTTCTCCATATAAAAACTGGGCAGGGCTGAGTTGGTTACTGATGATTAGCTCTAAATCACTATTTATTAAGCTGGCTTCATACTTTAGCACTCAGGAGTCAGTGAGTCATTTCTCAGCCTTTTGGCTTAGGATACTTCTATCTGAGTGAGGAGTATATACTTTCACTTTTCCGCCAAAGCTTAATTTTTTGCTTTCCTCTACGAGTATGGCAGATGCTGCCACTGCCTGAACACAGGTTGGCCATCCGCGGCTGACAGGGTCTAGCAGTTTTGATAAATTGGCCACCGGTTTCCTGGATCATCCCCAGTCCTGGGCTAGTACTCCATGAGCTACTCCTCTTTCTACATCTACAAACAGATAAAATGGTTTGTCTAAGGCAGGAAGACTCAGTGCTGGTGCAATGACTGATTTTTGCTTTAAAGCTTTAAATATTTGTTCATTGTCTTCTTTCCACCTAATCTCTTCTTCTACTAGCTTTTCATACAAGAACTTGACGGCTTGAGTGTATCCTTCAATCCATAACCTACAATATCCCAACAAGCCTAGAAACCTTCTAACTTCTCTCTTAGTATTTGGCTGTGGGAGTGAGACTATCCCCACAATTCTCTCAGGGTTCAGTCACTGGGTCCCTTGACAAATCACACGTCCCAGGTATTTTACTTCCCTCTCTACAAATTGGAGTTTTCCTTTTGATACTCGAAGTCCTTGGTTCCCCAGAAAATTTAGCAATGCTATGGTGGATTCTTGAACTTCATTTTCTTACCTTCCTGAGAGAAGCAAATCATCTACGTACTGGATGATCTTTATCACAGGTTTGATGAAGAAGAGTTGTAGTACTTCTCCTAGGGCTTGACCAAATAGGTTTGGGGATTCAGAAAACCCTTGGGGTAACCTAGTGCTCCGAAGCTGTTACTTCCTCCTGGAATCGAGGTCCTCCCATTCCAAAGCAAATATATACCTACTTTTCTCTGCCAGTGGACATGCCCAAAAACCATCTTTTAACTCTATCACACTAAACCATTGCTATGATGGGGGGATATTACTCAGTAGTGTACAGGGGTTAGGCACTACTGGGTACTGATTCACTGTTCTTTTGTTCACTTCTCTCAAATCTTGGACAATCCTGTAAGTCCCATCTGACTACTGGTAATATGGGTCTATTATGGGGGGACATACATGGTTCTAAGGTCCCATCGTCAAGTAGAGTAGGTGCTGGATCACCAGCTGTGGTCCTCGTCTCCCCTCCAGGGAGAGTGAATATAGTCATACCTGGTCTGGATGGCTCTCATCAACTATTTTTCTTACTATAGGTTTCATGTTCAATTTACCTTGATTTTTCAGTTTTGCCCACACCATCTCATGAATTTTGCCCTCATCCTCTTCCCTTAATTGGAGACGCTTAACCACCATTTTTCCTTCCTCTGGGAGTATTCCAATGCCTAACTGCACCTGGAAATCCTGCCCTAATAGATTGCATCCTGCTTCTGAAACTAATATAACATCCCTGTGTTTTGCGGAGAAAAGAAGAAACCTCACAACTTTATAAAAGTTGTAAAGCTCGGTATGTTTATTTACGACGCCGGACGCACACGGAGAAAATTCTCCTCAAAAGGCATGCGTACCCCTGAAAATTTCAGACCTCCTTTTATCCCCCTTCCAAATGCATATGCATACAGTTTCACAATAAGTTCATACTTATTCATCCCGCATGACACGTAGCACCAGTTCTTCTTTATCAAAGGAATTTCTAGGTCGGGGCAAATTGACCTCGTGGTCTTTTCTGTTTTTCTTTCTCTGTCTGCTTGCTGTCTCGGCATGCGAGTTTTTCCTTCAGCTTTGGCCTCACAGACTTTTCACCGTTGTTAGACACTTCACTTAATTCAGGATGAATCCCTACTCTGTCTCACCCGATTCCTACTTTATTTTCCCCTTCAAACTTTACTATCTTTTTAACTGAGACCTTGAACCCCTCCGCTTCTACTCCTACTACTTGCATGGTATCTTGACCCTTTTTGCACCCCTTTGGGATTCTACAAACACAAGTTCTTTCACCTCCCATGTCTACTAGGAATTCAATTTCTTCCTCCAGGTAGCCTATTTTAAAGTTATCAAGGGCTCCTGATGGCATTCTGTCCCCAGGAGGTAGAGCCCCTGATACCCCTAATTTTCCTCTTCTTTTTGCTCAGTCTCACAGACCCTCAGGTCCCTTTCCTTCTGGGGGGCAATTCTTTCTAATATGTCCATTCTCTTTATAGTAAAAGCAAACTGATCCTAAATTCCCCTGTTTTCAAACTCTCCTTTTTGTGCCCAGTCCCAAGGAGATGCATCCCTCCTCCATCTATCTTCCCATGCTTGGAATCCCTCTCCCTTACCTGGGTTGTTTTTTACATGCTGGTTTCCTTCCCTAATGGCAGTTGTCATTACCTTGGCTTTTGCCTTGGCCTTCTCCTCGTTCCTTTTTTATATATACCTTCTGTGCCTCCCTTAAAAGATCCTCTAGCCTCCTTTCTTGCCAACCATCTAACTTTTCTAACTTTCTCCATATATCTGGCCAGGCGTGAGTGACAAAATGTATCTTTAGTAAGATCTGTCTGGCCACTGTGTCAGAGTCAACTCCTGAATACTGCCTCATATTTTTCCTCAATCTTTGTAGCCACTGTTGGCGTTTCTTCCCTCTTTTTCTGCTCATCAAAAGCCTTATGGGCATTTTTATTATGTGGAGCTGCTTCTTTGATACCTCTCATAATCAATGTTCTGTATTCCTCCATGTCTTGCCTTCACCCAGTGCTGTTGTGGTCCCAGGCAGGGCGCTCTATGAGCATTTCCAGATCCCCAGGAGAACCTTGTGCATGCTCCCTTTCCTGTATTCGTATCCCAGCTGCCTGGATCATCTGTCTTTCCTCTGGTGTGAACAACATAGGCATTATTGATTGCATTTCCTCCCATGTATAAATATTGGGCCCCAGAAACTGGTCCAGCTGCTCCGCTAACCCAAGGAGGTCCTCTAATAGTCCTTTTAATTCCTTTTAAAACATTCTCACGACAGAGGAACTGAAAGGTACAGTTACGCATCCAATTCCTCCCTGCACCCCCCTCTCCAGGGTGCTTCCCTCAGGGGGTACAGTCCCAATGCTTAGCTCCCATCCTCTGATATGCTTTCTCCTCTTTGTGCTACTCTGCTCCTGGTGTTCTAAGTGCATCAAGGGTTAGGGGAGGTGCAGTTGGAGCTACTGGATGTTATTCCTTTTGCTTTTTCTTCTAATAATTGCATTGTATGTCTGACGAAAGTGAAGGGAGACTTGCACAGCCTATTGATGATCATCAGTCTCAGATTTTTTGATCCAGCTTACATACTTTTATAGTAGTGTTAATTAAGCTCATATATATTGCAAAAACCGAGCTCGTCATTGGTTACAGATTACATGCCAACCCCTCCTTTGTTGCTAATACCTGTGGCTTCCTTGTTGAGGCTAATACTTGTTCTTACATCCTACTGTTAACTGTTATTGACTACATTCAAGGACTCCATGTTTTTCACCTACATTCAAGGACTCCATGTTTTTCACCATGTTTTTCTCATCATTTGATCAAGGACACAGTGTTGTTGTTTTTCTCGTAAGGAAAAAGGCTGAGAACTTACAGCTGCTTTTTACTGCTTAACCAGCTGTATATGATCATGGCCCTTTTCTTCAAGCCATGTGTGGTAGATAGGGACAGGCGGTCGGAAGATCTCGCGATGTAACGGAGAGGGAGGACCCCCTGTTCCCCTAAGATAAGCAAGTACCCTAGGAATGTAGCCTCCCTAAACCGTAGTGATAGTAACTTTCCATTCCCTATCCAGTAACTTTCCACTCCTTACTAACCATAGATAGTAAAGGCAGACCCCCTCTGACGTAGAGAACCCCTTAGACTATAAAACCCCACAAGATGAGATAATAAACGCCTTTTGACCATCCACCACATTGGTGTCTGCGTGCTTCATTGGCCCGAGCGACCCTGGAGAGTTTTGGGTCGCCGTGCTGTTCCCCAGAACCAGGTTGCCTTGCCTTGTAACAGAAGGCAAACACTGGTGCCGAAAACCCGGGAGCCGATCAGCGCCCGGGGAACGGGAATTTGCCTGGACAGAGGATGGCGGCTGCACAGCTGGCCTAGTGCAGTGGGGCGGACGCCTCCGGACCAGCGACGAGCATGGACGCTATCGCGAAGGTCGTAACAGAGATGCATGCACAATGGGGTATAGAATGTAAACTCAGAGATTTAACTCTCGCATTGCCGAGACTGATTAAGCTTGGGGCTATAGAAAGCCCTGTGGATGTCCTCCATTCGGGGGTGTGGGATAATTGCACAAAAGCTCTGTCGGAGGACACTATGTTCTCGGGTTCAGGGAAAGCCCTAAAATCGTGGGGCAGTTATCCAGGCTCTGCAAAAAGCTCGACAAGAGCAAGAAACCTGGAAAGCCGCGCGAACCTGTTTATTAGCCACGCTGCAGCTGGGCGTGGGGGGGGCAGGCGAAAACCAACGAAGGACCTATTCCCCAGTTAACCCAAAGGATGTCCAGGCAATCATTAAAGCGATTGCAGACAAGGGAATTAATTCTGCCATTGTTACCACACTCATTGACGGCGTTTTTGGAGGGGATATGTTACCCTTTGATATTAAGCAGATGTGTAGGATGATTTTCGATGGCGCGGGGATGATCATTTTTAAACAAGAGTGGGAGGATCAATGCACAAAGGAGCTAGCCCAGGTAACAGGACCTGACCATCCACTGCACGGGTCCAGTGTACAAAGATTGTTGGGCAGAGACCCCACTATGATCACACCCCTGGCACAGGCTGAGGGCTTGCGGGCCCATGAGGTTATGACAACCACCCGTGCTGCCCGGGAAGCCATTCGTGCCACTTCAAAAGTAGTAGCCAAACCTTCACCATGGTCACCTATAAAACAGAGTGAGAGTGAGAGCTTCACTCAGTTTGTGGACAGGCTTCAGGCAGCATTGGACTCCTCCTCGTTGCCGTCGGAGGCTAAGGGTCCTGTGCTGGCAGACTGCCTGCGCCAGCAGTGTAACTCAGCCACCAAGGACATTATAAGGTCACTGCCACCCGGGTCCAATGTAGCTGCCATGATCCGACACGTTGCAAAGGAGGAGCACCTAGCTCCCATCCAAGCAGCAGTTCACACTGCAATAACCAGTGGGATGGCATGCCTTAAGTGTGGCCAGGCAGGCCACTTGGCAGTAAACTGCCCCCAGCCAAGGCGCCTATCAGCAGCTGCTCCGCCACGCCAAGGGGGACTTAGAGGACCGTGCTGGGCATGTGGAAGGAAGGGGCATTTAGCCAAGGAATGCAGATCCAGGCCTCAGGGAAATGGAAGAGGGAGGGGGCAGCCAGGCCGTATCCAGCCCCCTCCCACCTGGAATATGCAGCGGCCCAGCTACAGCAACCCCCAGTGGGGCAGGGGACCCTCATATCCTATCCACCCACAGGGAGCAGTCAATTTTGCATCCCCGCCTACACTGCAATGGCAGAGCGGGGCAGCACTGCCAGTAACACCTTCGCACCCCCCACTGCCACAAGCCACGCCAGTGGTACAGGGCCAGCAGGAGACGCCCCAGAGCGGGATCCCTGGGTGGCCCTGGCCATGAAAATAGGGAAGGAACCCCTGATGGTGTGGGGGACATGCCGCCTTTATGGCAGTCAGGATTCCCATGTCATAGGGTTTCAGTTCTGGGCGGACACAGGATCAGACTGCACGATTTTTCCCCAAGCACATTGGCCCGGACATTGGCAATTCAAAGAAGTCCCTCCAGTGAACGGAGTGGGAGGGCAGTCCCGGGCATGGAAAAGCACCCAGCTGGTGGCTATAACACTTCACACGAAAAAGCGACCAGAACAGACAGTCGCGATCTACCCCTACATCCTGCAAAATTCTCCACCCCTGTTAGGAAGGGACGTTCTTTCCATGCTAGGATTCCGGATTACAAATTTATCCTAAGGGCCACTGCCGTACACCCTCCGCTGCCGATCAAATTGACCTGGAAATCATCAGACCCCGTATGGGTCGAGCAGTGGCCCCTGACAGAGCCTCGAGCAGCAACCTTACTGGAACTGGTCGACCGCGAGCTGCAAAAGGGTCACATAGAACCCTCCATCAGCCTATGGAACACCCCTGTATTTGTGATCCCCAAAAGGTCAGGAGAAGGCTATCGTCTCATCCACGACCTGAGAGAGGTAAACAAGGCGATCCGACCCATGGGTCCGGTCCAGACACTGCTACCCACGAACTCAGCCATCCCTGCAGGGCGGCCGTGCGCAGTGCTGGACATTAAGGACTGTTTCTTCTCAATATCCCTGCACCCTGAGGACAGAGAACGATTCCCCTTCTCCGTGGTGTTTCGAAAAGGCGAGCGGCCCAACCTCCGCTTCCAATGGCGAGTACTACCACAAGGACTTGTAAACAGCCCTGTCATATGCCAAATCACCGTGGACAAAGCACTGATGCCAGTTCGACACTCCCATCCCACCGCGACCATCATTCAATACATGGACAACATCTTAGTCCCTGCACCATCGGCCGGCCAAGTAGATCACCTGGTGTCCACAATCACGGAAACCCTTCAGGCCGACAGCTTTGAGATCGCGAGCGCAAAGATCAAGAGAGGACCCTGCATGACCTTCCTGGGAGTGGGGATCACAAGCTCCTACGTGACACCCCCCAAGGTGAAGGTCAGTCGAGATGCCAAAATGCTCCATGACATGCAACACCTGGTGGGATCGCTGCAGTGGCTTCGCAACATCGTCCTGATCCCTCCTGAGGTCATGGACCCTCTATATGACCTCCTGAAAGGAAAGCACCCCTGGGAACCCAAGGAGCTGACACCGCAAGCAACGAGCTCCCTTGACTTCATCGAAATCCAGATGTCCACGGGCACACTTGCCAGGTGGAACCCAGCCATGCCACTGGACTTATACGTTCACTTTACACCGAGGGGGGGAGTGGGAGCACTGGCTCAAGGACCTTCTGAAAAGGCCCGACCGATTCAATGGGTGGTTCTCGGAAGACCTGCTAGTGCTTTCTCCCCGGGAATCGAATGCATCACTAACCTCATCATGAAAGGCAGGAAGCTCGCCTTGAAACTCCTAGGGACTGAGCAGACAATCATCCACCTTCCGTTTCGCAAGCAACCGACTACGGAGTCAGCCACAATATGGGAGTACCTAGCCCTTGCTCTCACCGGCTTCAGAGGAGAAATCTCCTACTCCTCCAAACCACCCTGGACTCCGCTGCTGACCATTGTCGACATGGACATACCACCAAAGGTCAAGGACCGACCGCAGCCAGGACCAACGGTCTTCACAGACGCTTCCTCCACAACTTCAACTGCAGCAGCAGTGTGGCAGGCAGGAGAGCAATGGCATTGCGTCAAAGCATGTGACCCCACACTGTCAGTGCAACAGTTGGAGGCGACAGCAGTCGTCTTGGCGTGCGGACTCTTCCAAGAGGAACACCTTAACATAGTAACGGACTCCATATTCGTGGCAAGGCTTTGCCTAGCCATGGCAGGACCAGGAGTGTCTATATCAGCAGCAGCCCTAATGCTGGAAGAAGCACTCTCCTCACAACAGGGCACCATATCAGTCATCCACATCAACAGCCACGACCCAGTCAAAGGTTACTTCCAGATCGGCAACGACAAAGCGGACGCCGCAGCAAAAGGCGTACGGACGTTGCAGGAAGCTCGTCAGCTGCACGAGTCGCTCCACATCGGAGCCAAAGCACTGGCGAAGAGATGCGGGATCCCGACCGCAGATGCAAAACACGTGGTAGCCACCTGTCCTCATTGCCAGAAGTCACCCCTATGGACCTGTGGGGTCAACCCGAGAGGTCTCAAGCCTTCAGAGATCTGGCAGTCGGACTTCACCTGGTGTCAACTGCTGAAGCCCTGAGCGTGGCTTGCAGTGACAGTAGACACTTATAGCGGAACGCTCATAGCCACACAGCACCCCAAAACAAACTCCAAGGCCACAATTCAGCACTGGCTGACAGCCATGGCTTGGCTTGGTATCCCCAAGCAGATCAAAACTGACAACGGATCCAATTTCACCTTCAAACCAGTGCAAGAATTCACCTCAAAATGGGGCATCACATTAGTGCGAGGTATCCCGTATAACAGTACCGGGCAGGCCGTAGTTGAGAGAGCAAATCAGACCCTGAAAACCAAGCTAGAAGTGTTGGCGAAAGCAGAGAGCTTTGCCAATTCCATTCCCCCAGGAGATCAGGCATATATGCTGGCAACCGCTTTGCTAGCACTGAATCAGTTCCCTAGGGGGGATGAAACAAACAGTCCCGTTCAAAAACACTGGGCCACCTGAGCGCTAGAGGAGGGCCCGCAGGTGGTAATTAGAAATGAGCTAGGCGAATGGGAATGGGGCTGGAGGCTGATGCTCACGAGGAGAGGGTATGCAGCTGTCAAAAAGGACGGCAAAGTCAGGTGGTGTCCACTTAAGTCAATCAAGCCCGACCTTCATAACGAGCAGGATGAGACTGACGAGAATTGCGAGTTTCTGTTTACAGGACATGCTCATAGGACGTCCTCGTGATGCGTACATGCCCATTCCAGAGGAAAGTGACAGACCACCAAGCCGCCAGGCAGCGCCCGAGAGACCCGCACGGGTGGGACCCAAGCATCAAGGGTGTTTCTGTGTGATTTTGCTGTTGGGGCTTGTTGCCAGAGGACAAGGAAGTCCAGATCACTACCCCCACCGGCCTTTCAGGTGGGTCATGCGACACCTTAGTAGTGACAAGGTGCTCAAAGAAACCACCACACCGAACACCCCCATCCTTCGTGCTCCGCGCTACCGACCTGTTTCCAGGAGAACCAAAGGCAGACCCCAATTCCCCACACGCCACACACATGTACCTATCCTACTGGTGCCCACCCTCAAACCCAGGAAAAAGCTACTGCAATCACCCAGGGTGGGGATATTGTGGGCACTGGGGCTGCGAAACCATTGTTACAGATGCCAGACCGTCGGGGCCTGGGTGGGATCCACAAGAGCCCAACAAATTCTTACAGTTCACCTGGGCACCCAGCGGCTGCAAAACACCCGTCTTCCTCCAGGGAAGCTTTCATCGAAATCGCCATGAAGTCCCAAAAATTCGGAAATGCACTACTGTCGCAGACATTTCTTCATAGAAATCCTTTCTTTGGGATTTGTCCTTCTTCTGGGAAGCAGAGCCCCAGAAGAAGAATGTAAACAATTGTTATCGGCTGCTGTGAAATGTAGCAGGTGTCCCTGTGATTGGCTCATCTTCCATGTGTACCATTAAAGGCCAATCACAGGAGCAGCTCAGGGACAGATTCCCTGCACACAGAACTTTGTTATTCATTCCTTCTATTCTATTCTTAGCATAGCTGCTCTCTGCAACTTCTCTTCTTTTTCTTTTTAGTATAGTTATAATGTATTATATATCTTATATCAATAAATCCAGCCTTCTGATCAAGGAACAAGATTCTCGTCCTTCTCTCACCACAGTGACCGTCTAAGGTCACTGTAATACACTAGCTATAACATGACCGTCTTGCAGCCAGATCACCCTAGTTGGGCCATAGGCAGAACGTGGACAGTAGTCCTTCAAGGGTCAAAAGAAAGAGTAAATGTGCGAATTATCAGGCTCCAACCATCGGTGCCCCGAGCGGTCGGACCCAACAAAGTGATTAAAAGCGTGCCGAAAGGAAGAAACGCAACCTACCCTAAAACCTTACCCACAGGGGTCAGCAATGTCCCGACCGGCCATGCGGAAGCCTTTCAGACAGACTGCTTAGCCGGGTCGGACTCAGACCCAATCCTTCGTATGTTAGAAGCTACCTTTATATCCCTGAATGAATCCAACCCTAACCTAACCGAATCCTGCTGGCTTTGTTACGATGTCAAACCCCCCTTTTATGAAGGAGTCGCTTTAAACACTCCCTTCAGTTACTCCACAGCCGATGCCCCTCACCAGTGCAGATGGGAAACCCCTCGGAAAGGAATCACCCTGAGCCAGGTCACAGGCCAGGGCAGATGCTTTGGCAATGCAACACGAGCTAGGCGGAGAGGCAATGTCTGCACCAAAGTTGTCAAGCCCAACAGGAAAACAATAAGTGGGTAGTCCCATCCGCACCTGGGATGTGGGTTTGCCAGCGATCTGGAGTGAGTCCCTGTGTGTCTCTCGCCAAATTTGATGACTCTAACGACTTTTGTGTCCAAGTTCTGATTGTTCCTAGGATCCTGTACCATTCAGACGAAGAAGTGTACCACCTATTTGAGGAACCCAGCCGGCTCCACAAAAGAGAAATACTAACAGGTGTAACTATCGCAATGCTGCTCGGCCTAGGAGCAGCAGGAACGGCAACGGGTGTCTCAGCCTTAGCAACCCAGCACCAAGGACTGTCCCAGCTGCAAATGGCCATCGATGAGGACCTGCAAAGGATCGAGAAATCCATTTCTTTCCTAGAGAAGTCAGTCTCCTCTCTCTCAGAAGTGGTCTTGCAGAACAGGTGAGGTCTGGATCTCCTGTTCATGCAGCAAGGGGGCCTGTGTGCCGCCTTGAGAGAGGAGTGCTGCTTCTATGCAGACCACACAGGAGTTGTAAGAGACTCCATGGCGGAACTCTGAAACAGACTGGCTCAGAGGCAGAAGGACAGGGAAGCCCAACAGGGCTGGTTCGAGTCCTGGTTCAATCAATCACCATGGCTAACCACTCTGATTTCTACCCTAATAGGTCCATTGGCATTGGTGCTTCTAGCGGTTACCTTCGGACCTTGCCTGCTGAACAAGCTGGTCTCATTCGTTCAGGCCCGCCTGGAACGGGCCAACATCCTGTTCATAGGCCGGTGACAATTGCTGTGAATTCAACCAGGGAACACTGCCAGCCACAAGTCCTAACCTTGACTGGCAAAAACTTACTCAGATTTACCAAACCCCCTTTTCCTTATCGAACTACAACCTTATACCTCATTTCAGTACCTATGTATATGACTACCTCATTCATTTGTGAAAAAGGGGGGGGACATGTGGTAGATAGGGACAGACGGTTGGAAGATCATGCGATTCAACGGAGAGGCAGGACCCCCTGTTCCCCTAAGATAAGCAAGTACCCTAGGAATGTAGCCTCTCTAAACTGAGTGCCAGTAACTTTCCATTCCCTACCCAGTAACTTTCCACTCCTTACTAACCATAGATAGTAAAGGCAGACCCCCTCTGACGTAGAGAACCCCTTAGACTGTAAAACCCCACGAGATGAGATAATAAACGCCTTTGACCGTCCACCACATTGGTGTCTGCGTGCTTCATTGGCCCGAGCGACCCTGGAGAGTTTTGGGTCGCCGTGCTGTTCCTCGAAACCAGGTTGCCTTGCCTTGTATCAGAAGGCAACAGCCATGTCTGAACAAAACTCTCCACACTTCCCCTGTTTTCTTTTTGTGCAAGGAGGTTAGTCTTCCAAGTTTTTCTATCATTCTACTGACCATATTTTGAATACAAATAAAAATACAAGGTAAAATAAGCAAAAGCATTAAAAGCACTCGTGGTATCCCTATAGCATATGTCACAAGGCTCCTCAGCCACGGCCCAAGTCCCAAACTTTTAAGCCATTAATCAATTCCCAGTCCTTCCTCTTCTTTGATAGTGTGAAGTCCCTGCTGCAATTCTTTTATCTTAGCATGAATAGATACAGAGTGATCGGACAAATTCATGCAGCACATCCCTTCAAACTCTTCACATCCATGGCCTTGTGCTAAAAGCAAAAAATCTATAGCGGCTCTATTTTACAAAACAGCATGATTAACACTTTGTACATCTGCGGTTAACATATCTAAAATTTGTGACATCTTGTTTAATTCACCTTTGGCCCAGCACCCCAGTTGTTTTGCTAAGTTCATAGCTTTGTTTGCAGCACCTCCTGGTAAGATAGTTGAAACTACTACTTGCTTCAGCTCACTCCGGAACCATGGGTCTCCTATCTGACTGCAGTCTAAATCATGTAGGCTACGTCTCTGTCTGCTTGCATTTTGGCTTAGTTGCATTAATATAGATACATTGGGGTGAAATAATGACAATTTCCCAAATAACAAGGTCCACCCTGTGGCCGGGCTGGTATACCATTCCAGGCTCTGTCTCCACAAATTAAAAATATCCCTGTGGGCAATCTCATCGGTATCATGATGCCAGTGCCGTTACATTGGATGTAAAGCTGCTGAGACACTGTGCCCACACTCAGGGGTGAATCTCAGGTAGCCCATGTTTCTCTATGCTGATTCAAATTCTGAAGATCTAAGGGATCAAAACTGAACCATCCACTATTTGAGGTGTTAGTCATACTGGTGTTTGCACCTCCGTAAAAGATCCAATTCCTCTGGAGGAGAGTACAAGGTAGTATTAAGTGATAAGATTATTAAGCATTGCCGGTAGCCGTCACTTTGACTTGCGGTATACCCTTTTTGCACGGGTAATCTAATGTTTGTCATATTATGCATGCATAGAATTTGGTTATTAATCAGACTGCAAAATTCCCGAGGAGACCACACTGGGAGTCCCACCAAGCATGTTCTAAATGGGTTAGTGACCCCTCCAAGGCTAAGACAAAGCGATGATTGGTAAATTCGATTAGCAAGTGTTATCCATATATTATCTCTTGGTTGATTAAAGTGTTTTACCCCTACTACTCAAGTCACCACTGCACTAAGCAGTATAACAAAAATAAGCCTCATTGTTCTGTTCTCTTTCTTGCTTTCTTTTTCTTATCAGGCTTTAACTTTACTGCTCCTGACACTTGTAGTCTCCACTCCTGTAGTTCCTTAATGCAGTGATCTAATGCCTTATCAGGATCTCCTTTAACGGGTCCTACAACAGAACGCTGTGTTAAGGGCACCAATTTTCTACACCTTGCGGAGGCTATGTATGACCTACTTTGAGCATTAACCCCTTTTAAAATATACTGCACCTCCCACCGATAGTAAGCCAAAATTTTCTGTTCATGAGACTCATAAAGATCTAGACCTGAAGCTGTATTTAGCCCTGTCTGTCTCCTTAGTTCCCTTTGCCAATCATTGCCTGTGGTAGATAGGGACAGGCGATCGGAAGATCACGCGATGTGATGGAAAGCACAGGGCTCCTTTTCCCCCTAATCCCTTAAGAGATCACCCTAGGAATGTAACCAGGAATGCAGCTCCCCTCACGATAGTAGTGCTAGTAACTTTCCACTCCCAGTAACTTTCCACTCCTTACTAACCACAGATGGTACTGCAGACCCCTCTGACGTAGAGAGACCCCTTAGACTATAAAACCCCACGAGATGAGATAATAAACGCCTTTGACTGTCCACCACATTGGTGTCTGCATGCTTCTCTGGCCCGGCGACCCTGGAGGGTTTTGGGTCGCCGTGCTGTTCCTCGAAACCAGGTCGCCTTGCCTTATACCAGAAGGCAACAACTGGTGCCAACACCCGGGAAGAAGCTCGGGGAACAGGAATTCGCCTGGACAGAGGACGGTGGCTGCAGCAGCGGGACCGTCTGTAGCGGGCGGGGGGACACCCCCGGACCAGCGTGGACCATGGAAGCCACAGTGAAGGTCGTAAGTCAGGCTCATGAGCATTGGGGAATTAAATGTGAGCTCAGGAATTTTAATCTTGCTATTGCAAGGCTCCTAGAGCTGGGGACTATCGAACGTCTGGCAGATATATTGAGAAGTGTGGGAGAAATGTGCTGCCACCTTAGCACAGGACACTAAGTCCTCAGGCAGTGGTAAAAGCCTCAAAGTGTGGGGAAAAGTAGAAGAGGCCCTACGCAAGGCGTTAGAAGAACGGGAGACATGGAAAGCCGCGCGTACATGTTTATTAGCTACACCAAAGCTGGGGGTGGGGGCTGCGATGCTAACCGCCTCTGAGAGCGATCTGATTGAAGGCGGGAATATGCGGGGGCCGGGCACGTTCCACCCCTCCCCGAGCCCAGACCCCCCGGAGCCCCCAGGGGACCCCCCGGAACACCCAGAGGACCCTCCGACCCTTGTGCGGAGCCCGTCAGGTCCTGGCTCCCCCGCGGAACCTTCCGAGAAGTCCGCAGTTTCTCTACCCGACCCTTCCCCGCTGGTCGCCGATCTGGCGCAGGAGGCAAAGCAGCGTGCGCGGTCCTTTTGGGGGGAGCTCGCGGGGGAGGGCCGAGATGCCGAGAAAACGGCTAACACGGACACACGGGCGGCAGCCCCGCCGCCGCCGCACACGGCAAAACATGGTGCCGGCGACCCAGGGGATGGGTCGCCGTGCTGTTCCTCGAAACCAGGTCGCCTTGCCTTATATCAGAAGGCAATATCATCCTAATTTCCCGGTCACATTTCCCTTCTCTCTTTCCCCATTGGCTGAGGTACTTGAGAGGTAGAGACTTCCTGGACCTCCTGATACCAAAGACTTCCCTCTAATGTATACCCTTCCCTTTTAATTTTTAAGTCTTATGGAATGTAGGGGTTTTCCCCATTGTTTCTTTCATCTTTCAATATCCAATTTCATTTATCAGCAAACCTACAATTTATTTGTAAAAGCAAATATCTTTTTCCATTCATCAACCAATGGGATTCTTCCAATTGTTTCTTTTAACTCTCAGTGCTACTTTTATCTACCAGCAGACCCACAGCTTGTTTGTAAAGACAAATCCATCATTGCTCTCAGTTTGGATATATTTGTCTCTGCTGGGGTTCTCCTCATCTTCTTTCGGTATCCCTTTTGACCACAGCTTTTCCACAACCCTGAGACCTTATGCCCTTTGCCAGATTTCATTTTCCTCTGTGAAACTGGAGAACAACTAAGCAATCCCACTGCAGACAAATGTTTAAAAGGAAAATAGCAGCTGCTTGAATTGCTTCATAGGAACATAAGGTTGACCAAGAACATGTGGACCATCCAGTCTGGTCCATACAATCACGAACAATAATATTTAGTTCACAAAGGTTTATATGAATGCCTCTGTTGGTTGCTTTTTTCTACATATTTTCAGTAATCCAAACAGATCCCAAATTATTGAACTGTCCTAATACTTCTATTGAGATCACAATTCAACCAAAATCCTTCATTTTTACTTAAAGCTTGAACTAATTTATTTGTCTGCTACCAAAACGCCTCATTTGTAACAAATCAGGTTTCTGAACAGTTAAACCACAAAAATATCTCATCATGTCCATTTTTCTCTGTTTCAAGGTAAATTAAGAGTTTAATTTTATTGTTATTTAAATATTTTAAATTATTTAACAATGACATTCAATAAAACTGGCTTTTCACTTAGAACACAAAAAAGCCTGCTGTGAGCTACCTGCTAAGTGGAGGCTGACAGGCATCTTCATGGAGCAGTTAACTCCTAGGTGTAACTTTGCAAAATGTTAACTGATTCAAGTCAAGATTCACGGCCAACCTATCTCAAAGTGTTGACCCCATTTCCAACAACAATTAAACCCACTTTAAGTTTGCCACTTCAAAAGAGCAATGATAAACTTTCCTTGTCACACTATCCAACTGGGGCAGTTCAGTGAATGATTAATATTTGTGATGCAGGAGACAAAAACTCAGGAAAGCCTTTGCTGTGTCGAGGTTGTGCATCAATCTGTGAGCAAAAGGAGAATCTGATAGGAAAATGTCTGATAGTTGTAATGTTTTAAGAGATGGAAACAAGAAACATCAGTTCTGCTCACAAACAACACTTTCTTAGCTTTCTAAAGCAGTTAGATTAAAAAAACAAGATCGCATTTAACTTTCCCCACCCTGGAAGCATAATCTTACTGTTAAGTTGAAAAAAAAAGGTTTAAAAAAGCTTTCTAAGGTTTGTTTTGCACCTTTGTCATGGTTTGACGCTGGCACAATGCCAGTGCCCCCATGAAAACACATTCTCCCTAGTGTCTGTTGTGAGATGTGACCAGAAATAGAGCAAAGCAGGCTCCAGCTTAGGAATAAAGGAAAGAATTTTATTAACTTGCAGTATGAAAAAAAAGGAACACACAGAACTCAGAATGAAAACCTTCCAAAAACATTCCTCCTCCTCCCCAATTTCCACTCCCACATGAAATAGAACCTTAGATTCTCAATCCAGTTACCACCCCTCAGATAATAAATTCTCAGTTCATCACCACCCTTCAGATAATAAATTCTCGGTTCATATGCTTCCCCAGGAAACAAAGTTGAAACTTCTTGTGTTTCCATGTCACACGTGGCACCACCCAGAGAACATTTGCCATCCTGATATCTTCCTTCCATGTACAGTGCTCTCACCACTGCACATGGACCAGAGCTGATTCTAGGGTTCCCCTTTTAAGGATGCTTTGCCAAATTCCAAAAAAGAGCACAGTCTCTCACTTTCAGGACACCAGTCCCCCCCCCAAATGCACCCCCTGGGGCCGAGGGGTCTCGAGAACAGAGATCTTCACTGAAGATCGAGGGCACCACCACCCTCTGCATCCGTCGTCTCTGTTCATGCCACTCCTTCACATAACATCACTGCACTCTCTTGGCTCCAAGCCATGGCCTCCCCCAAATGCAGTCTCTGTGTTACAGGAAAAAAAAGTTCTGTCCACAGCCTTACAAGAAAAGTTCAGCCAAAGGCCATTCCATCATCTCCTCTCACCTAGGATTCTTCTCAACTCTTCTGACATCTTTCACTTGCTCAAACCTTCACCACACTTGCCCATTTCCTTCCATTTTATGTTTGTCTCTCTCCTAGGAGTGTTTAATGTTCTGCAAATTTTCATTGTCCAAGAAAAGGGTTTAAATCTCAGGCTCTGCCTGCCCAGAACTCCCATGGCTACCCTGCTGGGCATCTTCTTGGGCACCTTCTCACTGCACCCCTCCCTTCTCCTTCTTGGCCGACCATGCTGCCAACACATGATATCAAATTTCAAGGTGGCACAAGCACAGGCTCTCTCCCTCTCTCTCTCGGTGTTCCTCAACCCTTTCATACTGCAATGGCCTTCACCTCCCTTCTCTGTCCAAGGCTCCAGCCTACCTCAACCACGGCCACATGGCTTCCCATCCCCCACCCAGCCGGCAGCTGGGCAGGGGAGGTGTGACCTCCTTCACCCACCTGAACCAAGAGAGCATTCCCTTGGGAGTTCTCTGCTTTTAACCGCCTGTGTTCTCAGAGGCGTTTCCATGTCCTCAGTGGCATCACCAAGGGCCAATATTAAAATCTGAGCACTGATTGGTTTGACCACAACCTCCCAAAAAACTCACTTCCTTATCAAACCAGGACAGCCTTGCAATTACATTCCAAATTCCTCCTGCAATCAGAAAAGTTACAAGAAAAAGATTAGTATTACCTCATTGTAAAATAAAAGATAAATCCATATTTTCATCTCTGCTTATGTTTGAATAGACTTTCACTGGTATTTGTAGAAAGCATACCCATTAGCAAAAAATCTCCTAATTTAGAGTCTATACTGTGTAATTCAGCACATTTGAATGGTTTCTAACCAATATAATTATTTATTAGGAAAAACATCATTAAGAAAATTAGTATTTTTACATATTTTTTCTAGATGCGTATTTAAATCCCATTTAATATCTATTGTTTTGATTATACTGATTTAAGAAGTCCACTTGCTTTTCTGCACTAATTCTATACTATGCTCTAAAGTAATAAAATATTTGAAGAGCTAGAAAGCAAGAAAAGAACACAAAAACCCAGTGTTTTGCAAAAAAATTTTGTTAATAATTTCTTTCAAAAGCCTAAGAATTTAACTCTAAAATAGAATTGGTTTTATTTCTATTTTTGCATTTCTGACAACGTTTCACATAAGAAATTAGAGATTAAATACCGTACTCTATTTATCCTTTTTTCTGCTAGTAGTTGCGAGTCATTCACAAGCCATCGTTTTCTTTCCTCATTTAAGTGATAGTCTCAATTATTCTTACAATACTGTCGGTAAATAAATTCCAGGTGGCAGTTTATTCTTGAACTTTTTAACCATTGCTGTTGTTTATTTTTTCCTGTGTGTAACACCCACTTTAGCTACATGATTCTTTTTTCTGAAACCAAGTTGAATAATCAAAAATTTCCATGGACAACACCACCAGGCAACAGCACCAGCTGAAAAAAAACCAAAACCACAGAGTAAATGCCATTTCCCCCCCTTTATTGCAAAGGATCTACTTTAGTTTCACTGCTGCATACTTCACAAGAAATATTGATTCTCTGGGAATATAAATGCATCTTCCAAAGTTGCATAGAAGTGAACCATGGAAACACATATCTCAGCTATCTTCCCCCTTCCCTTAACTACCCACTAATCTGTTAAAATCAGCAGTTTATGTCTTTTTAAAACAACCATTTCTCAACACATACTATACTTGCAGTGAAAGCGATTTAGGATACAAATCTGGGTACAGGTAGTAAACAACCATAATATTTTTATGGATACTTTAGGTACTACAAAAACAAAAATTATGCCAAAAGATTTGACATATTAAAAAGGAAAAAAAGCGTAGTCTCTGTGATGGTGTTCACAGGGGTTCTTGGATGATGGAAGAGACGAGAATCTGATTTTATGTTTCAGAAGGCTTGATTTATTATTTTATGATATATATTACATTAAAACTATACTAAAAGAATAGAAGAAAAGGTTTCATCAAAAGGCTAGCTAAGAATAGAATAGCAAAGAATGATAACAAAGGTTTGTGGCTCGGCTCTCTGTCCGAGCCAGCTGACTGTGATTGGCCATTAATTACGAACAACTCTATACGACCAATCACAGATCTACCTGTTGCATTCCACAGCAGCAGGTAATCATTGTTTACATTTTGTTCCTGAGGCCTCTCAGCTTCTCAGGAGGAAAAAATCCTAAGGAGAGGATTTTCCATAAAAGATGTCTGCGACATGTCTCTTTTCAGAGAAGAAGACAAATAAACACTAGTCAGTAAACCACCAATGTTACTAGCTTAAGGCATGTCAAAGACTAGACTCCCTTCAGTGGTACCATACTGGCTCCACTGAAATTTTACTGTAAACTAGCTGAAATATCTCACTTGCAAAACCTACATACTCACCATTAGAAACTTTCAAGTGCCTTAAAAAAAAAGTTTCTGATTTCCACTATTAGCATGACACTAGGACATGGTTTTTCCTTAATTTCCCTGTACAGTGAAACCAGTGTCCTTAAAGTATCTGGGTCCTTAATATCCAATGAGCCCTGATGTGGAAGGGGCTCACAGCTGGTCTGTGAGTCAGAAAGAGTTAGTTGAAGAAGAGAAGCTGATAAGAGTTGCCTTTGTCCCTGAAAGAAGTTCTATCAGGGCTGTTGGCATGGAAACGGAGGAGAAGAAGAGATAAATGAGGGGCCTGCAGTTAGATTTTGGTGGAAAACAGTGGTGGAGATCACCTTGCTCCAATGAACATTATGCTGATTTATTGTGGCCAATGAATAGGTATAAAAAGACAGCATTCTGCAAAAACAAAGGAGAGAGAAGCCTTCTCAAATACATGGTGTTCTTCTGTTTGTTATGACCGTCTCAACAGCGACACCCTGAGGTTAATACTAAGCAGAACAGCTGCCCATCTTTATTCAGTCTATTCATATTTTCTTTTTCCTTGTCTTTAGGACACCTGGATTTGGGATAATGTTTTTGAACTGAAAGAGGGTAGATTTAGACTAGACATGAGAAAGAATTTTTTTATTATGAGGGCAATGAAACACTAGCACAAGTTACCCAGAGACTTGGTAGATGCCCAATTCCTGCAAACATTCAAGGTCAGGTTGGATGGGACTCTGAGCAACCTGGTCTAGTGGAAGGTGTGCCTGGCTCATGGCAGGGAGGAATGGGTTAAATGACCTTTAAAGGCCCTTTCCAACCAAAACCATTCTATGATTATCAGTGTATCTAGAGTTACAATAACATGAAACATGGTGAATTTGAAAGGGGTACTAAGTAATTCCAGATGTTTTTTTACATGACAATTACATCTTACCACATTAAGATGCTTTAGTTTCTGCCCAGGCCTAACTCAGACATCTGAATGCCATCAGCTTCCATTTAATCTTTGTTCCAACTAGAACAGAACTATAAAAAGACCCCTACACTTGCTGTATTTGCAATTCATTATCTTTGTCTATTTGCAATTCATTATCTTTGTCCACAACCAACAGCTGCCTCTTGTTTTGGATTTGAGATTGCAGCTTCGTACAGCACCTCGCAGGATGGAGATTTTCCTTAAACTAGTGTGCCTGAAAGCTGCAGTATTACAAATTTCCTAGCCTTTTCCCTCATTTTATAAATCATAGCGCAGTTTGACAGGACCAGTGAGCAAATCCCAGTAAATCAGGAGATACTCAGAAATTCTTATCAGTTGGATGGATGTTCTCAAAGGTACTTAAAAAGTTTTGATGACCCACTGGTAGGGGACATGATGTTCATTGTAAATTCTCATCAGGTTGAACAAAGACACAATACACAATTCAGGGAACTCTTATCTCTTTATTGTACAGTCACCATAATTACAGCAAACAGCCCACTGTTTAGACTCAAAATATGTTGGACAACAAGCCTTTTATTTTGTACAGTACACTTCAATAAGTTCTCAACTCCCATAACAAACTCCTCAAAAGTGCTGGCTCACAAGCCACAACACACTTCCACAATCTCCCCATTCCCACAACAAACTTCAGCATGGAGTATGGGGTAGAATATGCAAGCCATGCTTTACCCAGGCAAAGCAAGGGGGAGAGAAATATAGACAGAAAAGGGAGAAAGAGAACAAAAAATACCACCAGTCCTTAGATGCCACATTGGTCCTGCCACATGGATGGTCCAGAGCTAGGGTTGTGAGACAAAGAAGGCAAGAGAGGAAAAGGATGGTGAGGGGACAGAATACACTTCCTTTTAAAGTTAACCTGGTGCACACCTGTTGTGGTTTAGGAATTGTCTTCCTCAACTTAGTACTAAAAAGAAAACCACAAGCCACTCCCCTGTCCCCTCAGGTGGGAGACTCAAAAGGCAGAGATCCTGGCGTTGAGATAAGAACAATTTACTGGAAACAGCAATGAGATAAGAAAACAAACAGTAACAGCAACAATACTAATAACAAAAGTGTGCAAAGAGATTTACATGCAAAATGCTCACCAATCCTGGGACAATGAAACAATGATGGATGGCCTCCTGCCACCTACCATGCTTTCTCCACCAGAAAAGGAACACCTTTCTTCTTGGAAGCAGTCCTTGCCTCCTCCCTCCCCCACTGTTGTAGTGTGTTCGTTAAGTTCATTTAATTCCTCCCCCATTTTATGTATCTGCTCCCCCCCCTTTTGTGTAAAATGGTTCTGCCCTCCTCAGTTTTCCCGCCACAGCCCTGCCAGTTCTATTGTCAATCTTTTAGGTTATATAATTCCTCCTCCCCTTTTTCCCTTATATGTATGCTTTTCCTCCTCCCTGGGCCAGTCAATCACCCCCCCCCACTCCACCTAGTATTCCAGAAGCTTCTCCTCTTTGGGGGTTGTGGTTGGCTGTGGTCCCAGGACCCCTCCCATACCTGCTACCTATTGGGCTCTCCACTATGTCATTTGTGTTAAGCTCATCCCCTCTTCTCCCCCTACTGGTCTTCTGTAAGCCCCTCCTGGGTCCACTCCTTCCCTTTATAACCCTGAGGCACCTTTTGTTCTGTGTCATTTGCTGGTACGTCAGGGGAACCCTCCCTGGCTGGCATTGTGGGCTTTCCAATAAATCTATTTCGCCCCCAGCGAGTGTCCAGCTCCTTCCTTCTCGTCGTTTAGCAGCGATCCAGTCCGCAACCAGACCAGTCTGAGGCCTTATGACGCCAAGGAGTGCTGGCAGACTATGCAGCTGGGTGTGAGACAGAGTAGAGATCCATTCTGAATTAGGTGAAGTGTCTAGGAGAGGTGAAAAGTCTGTGAGGCCAAAGCTGAAGGAAAAACTGAAAAACTCGCATGCCGAGACAGCAAGGAGACAGAGAAAGAAAAACAGAAAAGACCACGAGGTCAATCTGCCCCCTACCTAGAAATTCCTTTGATAAAGAAGAACTGGTGCTAAATGTCACACGGGATGAATATGTATGAACTTATTGTGAAACTGTATGCATATGCATTTGGAAGGGCGATAAAAGAAGACCTGAGGTCTTCAGGGGTACGCATGCCTTTTGAGGAGAATTTTCTCCGTGTGCGTCCGGTGCCGTAAATAAACATACCGAGCTTTACAACTTTTATAAAGTTGTGAGGTTTCTTCTTTTCTCCGCAAAACAGGTGTCGGCCTTAACCTCAGCTAGCCGGACTCTGACCTTCTCTGCCCTTGAAGGCCAAATATATCTCTCTGCACCCCCCCCCCTTCCCCCCAGAATATAACATAAGGTGGTATAAAATAACTATGTCTTTGTAGCAAACCCCATGGGGCTGGGTAAGGCCCCATGGAGAATTGAACAATAGGAACTGCTGAGACAGCAAAATAAGTTCCTGTCTCTCTGACCCCCGCCCCAAAGCTTATCTCTGTAACCCTATAGGCTATGTTACCTAACCCTTACTATTGGTCAAGTTTGGATCCCCCGTAACCCTATAAAAGAGGCCTACTTTAGTCTATTTGACAGAAGAAGAGCTGTCGCTGGGACTCTTCACAGACTCCCCCAACAAAACCATTGCTGTGGAACTGCCAGGACCTCCTTCTCCTGTCTCGACCGTCTGCTGCAGCGTCAAGCGAAGGGCTACCTACGTAGCAAGCTAAGAGCTGAGATCCTAAGAGAGCTGATACCACTATAGAGCTGGCAATTACCAAGCTTGCTAAAGGGGGTAGAACGCCGTGTCAGCCTTCAGCTATGAGGCAAAGTGAAAATTTTCCAGGATAGAAATCCATTTTAATCTAGGTGAAATGTACATTTTTGAGTTGAGTCTGTGGTTAAAAACCATAGTTATTTAGCCAGACTACAAGGCCTAAGCTCGGTGAAGTTACTTCAGCGAAGGACAGAGATAAAGGGGGGGAGACAGAAGATGATAGAGAGAGACAGGGACTGCTGTAAGGGCAAGTCAGCCTGACCTCGGAATTCTTTCTGAAAAAAAGGAACTAGCAGTAAATGTCACGCTAAACTCATAAAAATGAATATGTATGAACCTATTGTGAAACTGTATGCATATGTATTTGAGAGACAGATCAAAAGAGACCTGAAGTTCTCAGAGGTACACATGCCTTTTTTAGGAGAGAAATCTCCGCATGTGTCCAGCGCTGTAATAAACATACCAGCTTTACATCTTTGACAAAGTGGTGGGGTTTTCTTCTTTTCTCCGCAAAACATTATGGCGAGCCAGGCAGGAGTTCTCTGTCCCCGCGGGGGCAGGGGTGATAGACAGATTCCTGGTGGGGCTCTGGTCGTCTCGACTTGCCTCCTGCACAGAGAGACAAGGACCTGCTGGCTGCGGAGGAGGAGGATATGGTATGTACTGAGGGGCCCCCGGGGGAAAAGAGACCAAGGGAGTAAATCACTCAAGAGACATCTGGGTGCAGCTGATAGAGCAGCTGGAGTAGAGAAGGGGGTTCATTGTTCTGATAGAGCGGACCGCTAGTGACCCTGGGGGTGGATAGAGTGGACCTCTGTGTGTGTGTGTGGTGTCCAGACACTGTATCAGAGGTTTATTATCTGATAGAGCAGCCACTAGCGACCCCAAGGGTGGGTCGAGTGAATCTGTAATGTGTCTGTAATCATGGGAGTGCGTGATATATCAAAGAGAAAGCGAACAAGTGAGTTCACCCATGGCGGGGGGGGGTCATTACTCCCCGTGTTTGAAGCAGCCGAGTGAGGCCAGAGGCGCCCGCTGCAGCAGGCTGCGGGGGCAGGGAGAGAAGTGCCCCGTGGAGAAGCAGAACGTCAGTGACGGTATTTATTGTGTTTAAATGTAGTGATTTGTGTAGATTTAGTACATTTTAACCGTGAGTACGAGCTCAGAGAGTTCCTTTACCCTGGATGTAGAGACTAGATCTTTGGACTGTGCGCTGTTATTTTGATTGTGTCCAGGGAAAACTGATGTGAGTAAATGCCGAATTATGGTGTGCTGTGTTGTGTTGAGAAAAGTGAGCACTTTGAGAAATAAGCCCTTTCCCAGTGATTTTGTGTGGTGATTTTCTTCCGCTGCATTGTGGTAATTTGATTCTCAGATTGTATAGTGGTGTTTGTGGAGATTTTAAGATTTTGTTGCAACAAGAGTAGCATTTTACACAGAACTATGGTACGGTGATTTATGTTTAACTATGGTAAAGTGAATTAAAGGAATTTCAAGAATTCTCCCCGAATTCTCCCCCCCCACAGCAATTCAAGCCACGGCTCTAGTGAATTCTAGATAAAGGGGGAGAGTGTGTGTGTCTGTGGGCATATCAGAGTTTCGGCTGTGACTAGCACAGCCTTTTTGCAAAGCAGCAAAACAAGTGTAAGTAGACACAGTGCTTAATTAGACTGTGCAAGAAGAGAACTAGAAAAGACTGATATTTTGTGAAAGACAGTTTATATAGAAGAGATGAATGAGTTTATGAGACTTCAGCTGGTCCTACAGTAAGCCTGGACTGAGAACAGCCTGCTGTAGTGATTTAGAGATCTCTGGAATAAACAGAATAGCCTGCATTTGCGGGCAGTTTCAGGCAGCCTCTGGTGCATCAAGAGGCTCACACGCTGCATTAAGTATCATTGCAGTGCAGAGTTTGTGAGAAACGCTGGTATTGCTGTTCTAATAAGTGTAAGGGCACACGCCCCGAGTGTAAATTAAAAGTTTCTGATCAAGCTGATTCAGAACCTAGGATGTTAAATCTTGTGTCTGGGAAATCACATCTGATACCTGCCACCTGGAGCTGTGTGGGAAGAAGACGACTGAGAAACTACTGTGAAGCTTTGTAAAGAGAAGTTTAAGTGGAAGTGGGATAGGGGAAAGAAAAAGAGATAATGAGAATTGACCAGAGCAAAGAGGTTCCTAAATTAGCCCCTTTTAAGAGGGGCTCACTGGGAGAAGGCTGCCAGGAGGAGCACTCAGAAAATAAGAAGATTTATAATGCTTCATTGCAGTTAACACTGTTTTAAAACAGGAAGGTAAATGGGATGGGGTTTTGAAAGCTGATTTGTCTTTTTGTTTTAAGAAATCACCCAGCATGGCAAAAGGGACTGTGAGATAAGACCACCCTCTACTCTTGGCCTTTGAAAAGGAAAACAAGGCAAAGAGAAAGTAAATCAAATGTGTTGTTCAGCATGCAGCATAAGATAGGAATGTATCAAGTCAGACAAAGATTATCAAGCTGAAATGCAAAGTGATTACAGTTCGCAAAATGAGTACATATGATTTGTTAAGGTCCCAAGGTAAGGGAGGGAGGATAAAGATAACCTCCTCAAAAGGGAAGAATTTTAGTTGACACAAAGGTCATATATTCAGTTTTAAATAAAGCTTTAGTACCTGTGGAGAATGTTTATGTTGTAGTGTGGGGAAAGAACAACTGGCCAGTCTGAGAAGGCATACTTTTGCAAAACTTTAAAGTAACATGTGTACTATGTGTACCTAAAAGCTTTTGTACAATTCGCTCAATTTGCTAAACATTCTCAAGTGAGAAAGGTTACTCTGGAGGCAAATAATATAAAGATGTTAGGCTTAATATTAACAGACACTGAAATTAAGAAAGACATTAGTAAGGAGATATTAGAATAAGTAAATAAGTGTTTTCAAGGGTATGGGCCTCTGCTGCACCAGGGAGAGTGAAAGATGCTCCCCCATGGGATGCTCCCCCATCAAGCTTAATGAAAGAACACAACCAGTGAGAACTGAGTAGTACCCTCAAAAGGAAGGTAAGGAAGGACTCAGTCCAATAACTGGTAGTACTGGATTAAGGGCTGTCAATAAGATAACACAGAATTTGTACCCTGTGGTAGCAAATCCATAGACCTTACTAACTTGTTTAACACCTGAGCTAACCTGGTTCACTGTTTTAGGCCTAAGAGATGCCTTCTTTTGCCTCCCTATCCATGAAGCCAGCCAGAACATTTTTGCATTCAAACACAAGATCACATAGTCCATGTGCCTGAAGGCTTCAAAATTCCCCACTCCGATTGGAGAACAGCTTGCAAAGACCCAGAGTCCCGGGAAGCTCCACAAGAGGAAAGGAGGCTGTTGCAGTACATAGATGATCTTCTAGTAGCCACTCAGACGAGGGAAGCGAGAGAAGCCTGGACGGTAAGCCTTTTGAATTTCCTAGGACTCCAAGGATGCAGAGTCTCAAAGAAAAAGGCACAGGTAGTGAAACAGAAGGTAATCTCCAGACCCCTCTATGCTCTTATTGCCAATGGGAACTGAGATCTCCAGTGGACAAGAGACACCACACGGGCCTTTCACCAGCTAGAGAGTCCCCCTCATGTCGGCTCCAGCTTTGAAACTTCCAGATGTAAGTAAAGCATTCTTTCTATTTTTCCATGCAAGGAATTGCCCTGGGAATATTGGCTCAGGACTTGGGTCCATACCGGAGGGCAGTTGCTTACTTCTCTAAGCAACTAGATGCAACAGCCAAAGGATGGCCAGGTTGCCTCAGAGCTGTAGCAGCAGTTGTGCTGAACATTCAAGAGGCACACAAGTTTACCCTGAGACAAAAAATACTGTGCTAGTGTCCCACAGTGTCCGCAGTACTGGAAGTAAAGGGTGGCCACTGGCTTTCACCACAGAGGTTTCTGAAATACCAGGCCATCATGGTAGAGCAAGATGATGGAGAGATAGTGGTGACTAATATTGTCAACCCAGCTTCTTTTCTCAGTGGAATCAAGGAGAAGCAGTACACCATGATTGCCTAGAGACCACTGAAGCTACGTACTCCAGCCGCCCAGATCTAAAGGACACTCCTCCGGACGATGCAGAGACCTGGTTCACTGACAAGAAAGAGATATTGCAAAGTTCACAGTGACTACCTGCAGAGAGGTAATAGAGTCTGGACCCTTACCAACAGGTACCTCTGCACAGGATGCTGAGATAAATGCATGGACCCATGCCTTAGAAACAGCAAAAGGCATTCAGAGTTTTGCATGCACATGGAGCCATCTGGAAGGAGAAGGGACTGCTGACCTCACAGGGAAAGAAGAGACAATCCAGCTGCTGGAAGCAGTTCAGCTACCTGAAAGGCATATTAAGGCACACCAGAGAGTGAGCTTAAAATTGGAGGAAAGAAATGAGCTGGCGGATGGAGAGGCAAAGAAAGCAGCAAAGGGTGAGGTACAGATTTTCCTCGAAGGTAAGCCATAATACAATAATACTAATCAAAAGAGACGTACAACTGCAAGGGGTGGGCTACCATTGAAAGAGAGCTAGTAATCCCTTCCCATTTTCGTGGTACCTAGTGAAGGAAGGGCACTAGAAAACACACTAGGGCCTAATTACTTAAAGCCTTTTATAGAGTGTGGCTCCTTTCTCGAAATGACCAAGGCTGCGAGTGATACAGAGTGCATTGAAATGAAGTGTTGACTTTGAAGTAGTAATTCCCACAGGCTTTCTAGAACACACATCTGATTGAAAGAATTGTTGTATCGTTGTCAGGAATCTATATGCCACTATCACTCAGGTGAGCTGATAATGTGATCCTTGCCTCCAGGCTAACCTCAAAATACCCCCGGGCCAAAACTTGGTCAGACTGGGAGAGGCCATGGGCCTGTACAGCAGTGGCAAATCAACTTTTCAGAACTCCCAAGGAAAGGGGGGTATCAGTATTTACTGGTATTAATAGATACATTTTCAGAGTGGCCAGAAACATTCCCCACCAGAACTGTCAAAGCTCAAGAGGTGACCAGATCATTTTTACAAGAGATAATACCACGCTTCAGAGTTCCAGCCACAATATCCTCAGATAAAGAATCACCTTTCATTTCCAAAATAGTGCAACAGATTAGTAGCCATCTGGGCATAGATTAGGAACTTCACACCCCATACCGCCCCCAATCAAGCGACCAGGAAGAGAGAATGAATCATTTGATTAAGCAGCAAATCATAAGACTGGGGCAAGAAGCTCTTCCACTAGCACTATTGCAAATTCGAACTAAACCTTTTGAGCTAAAGGAATGCTGAATCCTTTTGGAATGCCTTATAGAAGACCATATAGAATACAAGGGGAATGTCCAGAATGTCCACTTACATGGTGGCATTAAGCAAACAGCTCAGAGTAATTGAGAAACATGTGGCTGGAACTCGGAGCAGGGAGTTGGATAGCCTGGGGTTGATGTATATGTTAAGTCTCTTACAGAGAAGACTTCGGAACCACAGTGGGAGAGACCACTGCAAATACCTCTCACCACCTTCACTGCAATCAAAATCAAGGAGCAGAATGCCTGGATCCATCACTCTCGGGTGAAGAAGGCCCAGAAGCCCCTTCAGGAGTGACACCAGGAGACAATGAACTGAGACTAAAACCTACTTGGGCAAAATGAGTATATTGTGGTCGGGAGTAGCTCATACTTTAGTGTACAGAATTGTTTTGTATGGAATTATAACTGAAGTTTTAGAACTAGAGAGTACCTCTACCCAAAGCAATGCTGAATGGCCTTGGTCCCTGGCATTTAATCAGTTACTGGATCCATAGGAAAACCTTCTGAGATAAAAGATTTAAACATATCTACTGTAGTAATCCACGAGAATCAGGTATGTGAGGAGCAAGAATAGCAGGAACAGGAACTGTGAACACTTCAAGGAATCAGAGGAGAAGAAATCAAAGTAAAGTGCTCGGTCATCAATAGGATGGCTTAAACATCTGCCTCAAGTATGACCTAAACCTCTGTCAGATACACTTGTAAAGTGTGTCTGAATTTACAGTATGAGCCCAGCACATCCCTCTGGCAGGGAGGGATGATCATGGACAGAAAGCAGTTCCTGTTCCCCATAACAAACATCTAACTGGCATATTAGGGACAAGATTAGGAGTTTTAAATGGAATTGATTCAGAAATACTGATGAATAAACTGGCTGCTGCAGCAGGTAGCCTAACAAAATTGAAGCAGCCTTTATAGTACTCTCTATTGGCATTAGGAACTAGCCAGTGACAGATTTCAAAAGTACTGCCAAAGTAAGGAAGTATGAAGAGGCCGGGGACCAAGACCACAAATTGATAGTAGAAGCACTTAGTATAGTTCAAGGTAATGTGTCTTTAGCTTTCAGTTGTATACAAGCACAGTTATGGATACAAGCAACAGCAGCTCTGATCATATAGGAAAGGGGTGAAGGTAATTTTCCAGCTGAAATTCGGAAAATTGAGTGGGATAATGCAATTGATTTTGAAAGGAAGTTTTAATCCTGGTGGACTATGGTGAATTTCACCTATGATCCTGTTTCTAATGTGGCCACTGCCTTTGTGCTTACCATATGTAATGTCACTGTTTATGTTATCCATCCCATCATTGCCCTAAGATTAAACCATGAAAAAACAACACTCTATCCTTCAGAACATAGAGTGTGGGCACGAAAAGATGAATGAAAAGTGGCAGACAGTAAACTTAGAATCCTGCATTACTAGAGAACAAATGAGATTCATTTGTGAAAGCAATACTGCTAATGCCCAGGATGTGTTTGGACACTGAACAGGGTATTTGCCACTTTGAAATTCATCCAGTCACTGACCAGAAAACTGTGCTCGTATATACTGGAAAGGGGTGTATGCTTGAGAACTGCTTGTGCTGCAGTACAAATTGATAGCAATGATGTTATTCTGTCTAGTAGAAACCATTCTAATCTCTGTATTTGTAATTTTGTTAAGATTATTGAGTGTGATTTTTCGTATTTGGTACCAGTAACATCCCACCAGCTGATTACAGCCAATTACACAGTGTATCACAGACTACTACCTACCCCTATTGGGGTGAACCTTGCATTGGTAAAGCAATTAATTAAGCACCGAGACCTATTAGAAGTCTTGAAAGGAATCCAAGAAAGTGGAAAGAAAACCTTAATTACTGTCCAACATGATACAAAAGAGATAACCAGAGTTCTACAAAAATAAAATATAGATCATCACTGGTGAGATGTGATCTTTGGGTAGTCACCAACTGCAAATAGAATCTTTAATAAGTTGTGCCACCCTATTGTAGTTTTACTAATATTAGTTGGGATAAGCTTAGGATTATCTATTACATTGTTAATTTAGAACTGGAGAATACTACAACGAATGGCTGTACTAACCTCTTTATCAAACGTACATAGTGAAGCATTAAAAGACACTTATTGTCATGAAAGTTTTCATTAAGTAAAAGAATTTACTTATTTCCTAGGAAAGGGGGAATGAGAGTAGGGATCCATCCTGAATTAGGTGAAGTGTCTAACAACGGTGAAAAGTGAAACGGCCAAAGCTGAAGGAAAAACTCGTATGCCGAGACAGCAAGGAGACAGAGAAAGAAAAACAGAAAAGACCACGAGGTCAATTTGCCCCGACCTAGAAACTCCTTTGATAAAGAAGAACTGGCGCTAAGTGTCATGCAGGATGAATATGTATGAACTTATTGTGAAACTGTATGCATATGCATTTGGAAGGGGGATAAAAGGAGGTCTGAAATTTTCAGGGGTACGCATGCCTTTTGAGGAGAATTTTCTCCGTGTGCGTCCGGCGTCGTAAATAAACATACCGAGCTTTACAACTTTTATAAAGTTGTGAGGTTTCTTCTTTTCTCCCCAAAACACAGGTCCTGGCAGGGCTTGCGAGCCTGGTGGGGATCGGAGCAGGACCATCGCGGGGCCATCCTCCCTCGGCGCGGGAGGGGGGGCGGGGCGCAGAGAAAGACGTTGCTCACGGAGCCTTGTCACCGCCCCATGCCCTGGCCACAGGAGCTGGCACGGGCAGTGTGAGTGGAGAGGGAACCTCTGGCTGGGCGGAAAGCCGCACAGGGCCCCTTTAGCCTGGGCCTGACTTTGCCCTGCGAACACCATCACCCGCCGCACCCAGAAGAGGCGGCGCAGGGAAGGGGGCATCCGGAACCACCCCCATGAGGATCCCGCCCCTGATGCGGAACCTCACAGCAGGCACAGCGCCCCTCGAGAAGAGCGGGGCAGGCTGCCCACCAAGTGGGGCGGGGCCTGACAGAAAATTGATCAACGCCCCGCCTCCTGTGGTTTCCACTGCCTGTGCATGCCCAGCAGGCTGCGCAGAGGCAGTCAGTGCTGTTCCCCCTCCCCGGGGTCAAGACCAGCAAAGCGGCCAGGAGGTATGTCGTGGAAATGCCACAATTCCGACAGAGTGTTTTCACCAAATCAGGCTCAAGCAGAGGCGGAGGCTGAGCCAGGGGCTCCCTGCAGCCCCCAAGCGCAGCGAAGGCGCAAAGGGAGGGCGATTCACCCCCGCACCGCTGCGTCCGCGGCATAGGAATGAGCGGGGCCAGCATAGCCAACTCCACAGGACCTCCACAAGACTGCAGGGCTCTGCAGCATACACTGGCTGCGCAGAACCAGCTGGCTGGGAGCCCAATCCACCCTGGGGGAACAAAAGTCTCAATCTGAGGTGTAAATTTCTCCCAATGCAACATCATGGGGGGAGGGGAGGGGACTGCCTCGTGCAGTGTTGTGGTGTGTTGCAATGTCCTGTTTTAAACTTCCGGTCCCTTCCCAGGTGTGCCTATACCTTCTCCCTTCCCCCTTGCTGAGTGTGCCCTGTCAATCAGGCTAACATACCAGCAAGGCGTCGTGTGATTGGTCCCTCAGGCCTGGGGGACATTGGATAGGTGTCCCTTGTCTCTTGAGACCCTGCCCCTTCACCTGGTTGGTAGCTCACCTGTCCCCTCCCCTTCCCCTGTCCGGAGCTTAAAAGGTGAATCAGACCATGTGGCCTCTATTCTGGTGGCAGCAGTTGCCCCGGTTCAGACCTCTGTAACCATGGAATAAATATCTGGCAACCCTCCAGCAGAATCCTCTCCTTCTTCTCTTCACCATCGCCAGAAGCTCTCTCTCCTGAGGTAAACGGAGTTCCTGACAAGCCTGGACTTGCACCAGTGCCCCGCTGCAATCTCCAGCAGCCAAGGTATCTCTGGGGTAAAGCACCACAGAAGCCGCCTTTGGCTCAGCAGCGAGGGTCACACTGACCCAGGCACAATCTAACTAGTTATATTGGGATTCTTATTCCAATAGTGCAGAAACTTGAATTTCACCTGGACCCCGGACACATCGGCCTCCAAAAGCACTTCAGCATCCTCCTCAACCTCCCTGTCCATGTCCAGGACAGATGGATCTCCCTGGGTACTCTGTGCATCCACAGAAGCCTGAGAGCTGAAGGATTCAAATCCCTGCAAAAATCAGTCAGACCTTTACCATTGTATCAACAATTTTACCACGCCTACACTATAATCAGCAGACAGTCTCCATGAGGTCTTCTCCCAAGAGAGAGCACATCTCCCTGGAAAATGCCTCTTCAGGGTCTGGAAAAAATCCTTGCTCTCTAGCCCACAGGAATAAGCTTTCAAAACCACTCCAGGAAACGGAAGCTCGTTTCTGCTCCATGAGATCCTTCCAGATCTCCAAGACCAGGGAGTCCTCCATAGAAACCACAGGGGTTGCCATTATCACAAGAGCTGCAAGCAAAGTGCCAAATGCCTCACAGTCACGACGCCAAAGCAGGGAGGGGGCGGTAAAAACTATAAGACCTCACCCACGGCTGCCTTACACACGATGGTCACCAGATGTCACAATATGACATGAAATGATTGACACTCCCAAGCTGAGATTTCCAAGGCAAAAAAAGTCGCATTTATTTCTGGACCTCAATATTTATAGAATTCCAAAAGTGACCATGGATTGGAGGATGAAAGTGCCACCTCTCCAACCACAATGGTCAAACCAACAGTCCATCAATTCTCTCCTCCTCCAGAAAGGAATGCAAAGCAATTATTATTTACATGAAAAGTATGTGAGAAATACCATTACAAAAATGTAAACATCAGAAGGCTTAGAAGAACTTCAGAAGAACAGAGCGACAGAGGCTCCTCCATGACCTTCGCAAAATCAATGAGGTCATCGAGGACATGGACCCCCTCCAGCCTGGCCTGTCTTCATCGATGCTGCCTAGAGACTGGACACTTGCCATCACAGATATTAAAGACTGTTTTTTCAGCATTCTGCTGCACCCCTAGGATGCTCCATGTTTTGCTTTCTCCATTGTCTCTCTTAACAGAGAGGCTCCACTCAAAAGATATCATTGGTGTTATCTTCCTCAAGGTCTGAAAACTCGCCCACTATATGCCAGTTGTACATTGCTCACATTCTGTCTCCTATTCGGAACCTATTCCCAGATGCAATCATCTACCACAATATGGATGAAATCATGGTCTGTGCATCAGACAAAGCTTACTTGGACAAAGCAGTTAAAACGACTATCAGAATCATAGAAAAAGCTGAATGCAAGATCTGCGAGGACAAAATACAGTTCACCAACCCATGGACTTATCTCAGATTCTAGATCCATGAAAATACCCTCGTACTCCAGCAGCTTGCCATCCGAGAGGACCCAGAAACCCTCAGGGACTTACACAGCCTGTGCGGATCCATCAACTGGGTACGTCCACTGCTAGGAATTACATCAGACGACCTCACTCCCCTGTTCGACCTTCTCTGTGGCAACAGAGACCTAGAATCTCCACGCACCCTCACAACAGAAGCCCGAGATGCCATCAGCAAGGTCCAAGAAGCCCTGTCTTCATGCCAAGCCCAGCGCTTTGAGTCCAGCCTACCTTTCCAGTTTGTCATTCTAGGAAAAGGACCCTGGTTCTATGGACCGATTTTACGGTGGGATCCTCAACTTTGAGACCATTTATTGATACTTGAATGGGTCTTTACAAACAACCAACCTCCAAAGATAATTACCACCTTCCAAGAAATCATGGCTCATCTTATAAAAAAGGACAGAACTCACCTCTGCTCTCTTGCAGGGTGTGAGTTCACATGCATATACTTGCCACTGACCTCTGGGGACCTGGAGCATTTGCTCCAGACCAATCAAAATCTCCAGTTCTCCCTAGATAGCTATGTAGGTCAAATTTCCATCCATATCCCAAAACATAAACTTTTTCATTCAGCCTTTAATCTGACCCCAAAATTAGTCCAAAGTAAAACACCTCTCAAAGCTCTAACCATTTTTACAGAAGGCTCAGGGTCATCACAGAAGTCTGTAGTGACCTGGAAGGACCCTAAGAGCCAAGAATGGAAATCTGATATCCAGATAGTGGAGGGATATCCACAGATTGCAGAGTTAGCAGCTGTTGTCAGTTTTGTGGTGTTGTGAGGTCCCCAGCACGAGGTGAGAGATGAGAATTGACTCCATGTTCTCAGAAGGCTGATTTATTATATAATAATATTATATTATATACTAAAACTATTAAGAAAGAGAAAGGATACATCAGAAGGCTAGACAAGAATGAATAATAAAAACGCTTGACAGATTCAGACAGTCTGACACAGCTGGCTGTGATTGGTCATTAATTAAAAACAATCACATGTTGGGTAAAGAAGCTCTACAAATCACATTCCAGAGGAGTACAACATGGAGAAGCTGAGGCTTCTCATCTTCTCAGGAGAAGAACTCCTGGCGAAGGGATTTTTCAGAAAATATCATGGTGACATCAGAGACTTTGAGAAATTCAAAGACGAACCCTTTAATCTGGTCACAGATTCAGCGTATGTTGCTGGTATAGCTATGAGGGCAAAACATACTCTTCTCAAAGAGGTTTCCAATCCAAAGTTGTACCAACTGCTGTAGAAGCAAAGGGAGAGGACCCATCCTTTGATCAGCATCGAACTCCAATTTATTGATCCAACATGCACATTTTATAACCGGGTTAATTAAGGTCATACATATTGTAAAACCCGAGCTCATCATTGGCTACAGAACACACACCAATCCCTCCTTTTGCTTTGAATACCTGTGGTTTGTTATTGAGACCAAGACTTGTTTTTCTCATCCTGTTATGAACGGTTCTCAAGGCCTCCATGTTTGTCACTCTGCTTTCCCATACCATCCAAGGACAAGGTATTTACTCGTTATCAAAAAACAAGCCTGAGAACTCTGCTGTTTACGGAAACGTGCCTGAGAATTTTGTTGTTTACAGGATCAGGCTTGAGAATTTTCTGCTTACAGCTGCCTTTTACTTTTCCATCAGCTGTATATTCTCATGGCCTTTTTTTTTCCTTCAAGTTATGTCTGAGCAAAATTCTCCAACAAACTGCTCTCTAAATAAATACACATAATCTCCCACAGAAAGCAACTTTAGCATATAATGCATGTGCGGTCGCACACTGACCTCCCAGGTATCATCACAGAAGGGAACAGGAAAGGGGACGCATTGGCCACAGCAATAGAAACTGCTAAGGTCCCTGACATCATTGCCCAGGCAAAGTTCTCACACACATTTTATCATCAAAATGTACCTGCCCTTATTGGAATGTTCAAATTCTCGATAGATCAAGCAAAAGCTATTGTTGCCACATGCTTGAACTGCCAAAATTACCAGATAGCATCTATGAGGACGAAAGTCAATCCCCGAGGTGTGAACAGCTGACAGCTGTGCAGACAAACATAAAACAATTCCCACCTTTTAGAAGGTCTAAATATGTGCAGGTATCAGTTGATACATTTTCTGGATCAATATTTGCATCAGCTCATCCAGGAGAGACTACACAGCACACCATTAAGCATTTCCTCCTCGCCTTTGCTACCCTGGGAGTACCAAAAAAGATCAAAACAGATAATGGAACTACCTCTACTGCTCGTAGGTTAAAAGAGTTCTTCAGTGAGTGGGGAATAGAACACCAGAAAGGCATACCTGCAAATCCCACAGGACAATCCCTTGTAGAGAGGACACATCTGTCACAGACATCTTTTCATAGAAATCCTTTCTTTAGGATTTTTCCTTCTGAGAACCTGAGTCCCCAGAAAAAGAATGCAAACAATGGTTATCTGCTTCTGTGGAATGCAACAGGTGCATCTGTGATTGGCCCATCTTGGATGTTTACAATTAAGGGCCAATCAAAGACTTAGCTCTCTCTGGGACAGAATCAGAGAGAGCTCCTTTGTTTATTCATTCCTTTTCTATTCTTAGCATAGCAAGCTTCTGAGACTTTTCTATCTATTCCTTTTAGTAGGAATGTAATATATGTAATTGTCCGGTTTTCGGCTGTTTGAGGGGCCTGGAAAGGCCCGGAGTGGCCTTGGGGCAGCCCGCGTTTCAAAGGACGAGAAGAGGCTTCAGTTCTTCTTTCGGTTTTTATGTTTATTAATTGTTTATCTAAAAGATTTTCTCTCGGCCCCACAGAGGTCTGCTCAGCAGCCAGCCATGAGCACACTCCCCTGCCCTCCGGGCAGTCACCTATCTTTATACCCAAAGTTACGTGTACAATATTTATCATTTTTCCCCAATACCATTTATTCTTATTGCTGGGTGCACTTTCAGTAATAACCAATCCAAAAGTGCCACCATCACCAAAGAAGATGGAGGAGAAGAAGAAGAAGAAGAAGGACAGGACACGCCCCAATTCCTCCATCTTACTTCTCTAAACCCCCCTGTACAGAAATCCTAAACCCTGTGTCTCACCCTCTAATTAACTAATCCCTTCACCATTCACCCCGGTGAAACCCTCCTATCCTCATACAGGTGTCGTCTCCTGTGTAGGATCAAAGTCCAGCCACCAGACACTTCTGGCAACATTCCAGGACTCCCGAGCCCCCCAAGGGTGGTCTCGGTGGCTCAGCATCTCAGGACTCAGATCCTGAGATCCCACATCTCCCCCTTCTGTTTGCACCAAGAAAACCTCTTTTATCACCCGATTCATGGCGCGCTTTAGACATACAAAGATGCACGGGACGACAATTATGAGGACTAGTAGGACTATTAAAACATAAAACCCTACCCTTAAAATTCCTCTCCAAATGGGAGAGATGTCAAAGAAATCTACCAGCTGATCAATCTATGATCCTTTGTTAGTATTTTCTGTAATAGGTAAATTTACCCCATTGCCTATTGCAATGAATGAAAAGGATGATGCACATAAGCATCATGAAACTCATGACCTCACTTTTGTGCAAAACCCTTGTTATGTTTTTCATTCAAAACCCCAAAGAGAAAACACCCCAGAGTCTTTCGTTTCTTTTATTTTTCTTCGGGATCGCTCTTTCCGGCCTGAGTCTCGACGTCTGTCTGAGTACTCGTCTCTTTGTTTCTCGGATCAGCGTTCTCGTGTTCTCGCGTCCGGAATGGCTTCACGTGCCGCGCCGACACCCACTTTAGACCTCGATCTGTGGAGATACAAGCGAAACCCTTGCCCCAAGTGATTAGTCTGAAAGGACCCTCTATTTGTCCTGTTTCTGGGTTCCTGATCAAAACCAAAGGGTTTTCCCTTAGCTTTGCCTGTGTGCTATTTAGAAAATGTCCCACGATTGGTGGATTAGGTTCCGAGGATGAGCTATTTAGGAAATTCAACACATACAGTGCCTTATTTAATTTCATGTGAGGTGTTGCCTCTGGCTCACCCCTTCTCTGTCTGTCCAGAAGGGATTTCAGGGTGTGATGTGTTCTTTCAATGATCGCCTGACCTGTGGGTGAATGTGGAATACCGAACGTGTGTCTGACACCCCATTTTTTCAGGAATTTGTCAAGCACCCTGCCTGTATACGTTGGACCATTATCTGTTTTTATCTCCTGAGGCACACTTAATGCTGCAAATGCTTGCAGAAAATGTCGGCAAGCATGGTCTGCTGTTTCCCCTGCATGTGCTGAAGCAAAGACTGCACCTGAGAATGTATCTACAGAAACATGAACATTTTTGAGCCTCCCAAAAGATGGATATTTCGTGACATCAGCTTGCCACAACTGAAGACTTTGCAGCCCCCGCGGATTGATGGCTCCGGTGGCAGAAGGTGGCTGCACAAACTGACAGTCTGGACAAGCGCTAATGATCTCCCTCGCCTGACTCTTTGTGAGACGAAAGGACTCCATCAGCGCTTGCGCATTCTGATGAAAGAACGCATGACTTAACCTTGCCTGCTCAAAAATGTCCGTCAGTGTTTGCGAAATGGGCATTGTCAACCTGTCCGCTCGAGCATTTCCTTCCGCTAGAAATCCCGGAAGTGTCGTGTGCGCTCTAATGTGTGTGATAAAATACTCTCTTTCTCTGCTTTCTAGCAGTGTTTTCAAGCTCGTCAGATAGGAGTATAAAACCCCATTGCTGACTTCTTTCAAGAGCGAACCTTCCAATCTCTTGACCACACCCGCAACATATGCTGAGTCTGTCACCAGATTGAGAGGTTGTTTGAACAACTGAAATGCTCGGACAACAGCTGCCAACTCCACAATTTGTGGAGAGCCCTGAACCTTCCTCACGTCAGATTCCCAATCCCCTGTCGTTGAGTCTCTCCATGTGATCACTGACTTGTGTGTCTTCCCTGAGCCATCCGTGAACACTGTGATCCCGTCCAAAGGTTCTTCACTTATCCTTGGTTTTGTTTTATAACATATTTGCGATTGCAGTATTCTGTGTTGCGGAAAGTGGATTGTGCAAGTTCCTGGGAACGCCAACAATGCGATTAACAGGTCTTTCGATTGTTGCATCGCCCAATCGAAATAGTCTTGTTTCAAGGGTAACCTGATGATTGAGAATTCTCTTCCTGCCATTGTCAGCAACCTCGTTCTCACCTTTATGATGATCTGTGCTGCCATCTCCAAATCTGTAAGAATTGTTTATGCGGGCCTGTGTGGTAGGAAAATCCACTCTATGATTATCAAAGAGTCCTTTTGCGACTCGTCCCATTGGAAGATCAAACCATGGAACTGTGTTTTCTTCCCCAGCACTGCCAACTGAAAAGGCAACGTTGGAACAAATCGATGTGCCTGCCTTTTCTGTATCGCGTCTGCGACTCTCTCCAACTCCTTTTTCTCTTCTTGCGTGAGTGTCCTGGGAGACCGAATGTCTGTGTCTCCTCTCAAAAGATCGAGCAACGCTGGGATGTCGCTGTTTGTGATTCCCAAAACCGGCCTCATCCAGTTGATTTCTCCCAGAAGCTGTTGCAAATTGTGCAAATTGCTGATCTTGGTGCTGATCTCCATTTTTTGAGGTTTTATTGTTCTCTCTGAAATTTTCCACCCTAGATATTTCCAAGGTGCAACCTCTTGAATCTTCGAAATGCTGATTTCCAGACCTGCCTTTTGCACCTCTGCGATCACACAGTCACGAGCTTCTTGCAGCTCCTGTCGTGTTGATGCTGCAATGAGCAAATCATCCATGTAGTGAATGATCTTTACCTTTGGAAATTTCTTCCGTGCTGGTGCCAAAGCTCGTGCCACGTACCATTGGCAGATCGTCGGAGAGTTTTTTAGACCCTGTGGAAGAACGACCCAATGGTACCGCTGCAGAGTCGTTTCCTTGTTGATACTCGGAACTGAAAAGGTGAATCTTGGAGCGTCATCTGGATGGAGTGGGATACTGAAAAAACAATCCTTGAGGTCAATGACCACAAGCTGCCAATCTCTGGGAATCATTGAGACAGATGGAAGTCCCAACCGAAGCGGTCCCATGTCTTCTATGACTTCGTTGATCTTCCTGAGATCGTGTAACAATCTCCATTTGCCCGATAGTTTTTTTTTGATGACAAACACTGGAGAATTCCAAGGGCTGTCTGTTGGCTTGATGTGTCCCGCCTGCAATTGTTCTCGGACCAGGTTTCTCAAAGCACTCAACTTTTTCCGCTCAAGGGGCCACTGATCCACCCAAACTGGATCATCGGTTTTCCATGTCAGTTTCAGTGTGGGGAGTGCTGCAGTGACCCCTACTAAAAATCCACTTCGATCTTCACACCCCATTGTGCCAAAAGGTCTCAACCCCAGACTGTGATCGGCTTTTGGACAATAAAAGGACGAATGACCGCCGTCTTGTCTCCTGGTCCCGTGACAACGACAGAATTCTCACTTTGCAGACACAGAGATGCTCCCCCTATGCCTGAGAGAGAACCCAAGGGCGCGACCAAGCTCCAGCTGCGTGGCCAAAAGATGTATGATATCACTGTTACATCCGCCCCTGTATCGAGCATGCCTGTGATCGCTATTATTCCGTTCCCGCATGTCAATTGGCATGTGAGCGTGGGTCGGTCTCGACCTATGTGCTTCACCCATGTTGTATGTACTTCAACATGTTCCTTCATAGGGAAACCTTCTTCGTCGAAGATTGACATGACCTCTCCAACTGCGTGTGGCGGCAGTGCAAAGGCTCTCGCAACCACAGTGTTTTCTGGTACAGTCAATGGTGGACGAAGTGCTCTTGCCAATACTGTCAACTCTGTATTTTTGTCCACTGAGATAACTGTTGGATAGACAACGAGTCTAAGAATACTGCACTTATCTTGTCCAATTATCAAGAAATCTTGCTTTTTATATGAGTCTCCGCGGACACTTGTTGGTATTTCTGCATGACTTTCGTCTAGAAAGCATACTAATTTTGAAGCTGCCAATGTGCACTGTGCCCCTGGTGGGAGGAGGTCTGGGTCACTGTGGAATCGGCTGAGGGTTTTGCTGAGGGCGTCTGCTTGTTGCTCACTGATGATTGCCCCGTCTGCTCTTGCGACACCGCCAGTACTTGTGTCTGAGCGCGCTGGTCCGCGCTCCGCCTTGCGTTTCCCGGATACGGTAACGGATTTCCATCCACGTCTGTTCGGGAATAACATTCTTTCGCAGGATGTCTTCCTCTCCCGCACCGTGCGCAAACTGGCCTTTCCGCCTTCTGTACCGGCGCTGGCGTATGTGTTTGTGCACAGTTCCTTTTCATGTGCCCAAGCTCCCCACATCTATAGCACTGTCCTCTTGGGGGATTGTTCTTTTTCTGCATCGTCGCAAGAACTTTGTTGATGTTCTCATTCTGTTGATTGTCATGGTTTGAGCCTGGCACAGAGCCAGTGCCCCCATGAAAATGCCTCACCCTGGTGTCTGCTGTGAGATGTGACCAGGAATAAGCAAAACAGGCTCCAACTTAAACATAAATAACACTTTATTACCTAAAACTACAGGGAAAAAATAGGAAAGACTATAAGGAAAAGAAAAAAAAAATTGAAAACCTTACAAAAACCACTTTTCCTCCTCCCCACTCCCTGACTTTCCCAATCCAATACATTCTCTCAAAAATACCAACTGCCCAGCCCGGCACGACACTTTAGTATACTCAAACTGCAGTTCATGAAGAGGAACGGAGTCCTTCTTGTTCCATAGGCTTCTGGAAACACACTGAAATCCCGGATGCTTCCTTGTCACTTCGGCACCGCCCGGAAAGTCCATTTTTGCCGCTTGTGACATGTTCCTTCCATGCTCAGTGCTCTCACCACTGAGACATGGCCAGAGCTGCTTTTAGGGTGGTCTTTCAAGGATGCCTTGTCTCACTCCAAAAAGGCACAGTCTCTGCTTTTGGGACATCTGTCCCCCCCATATATTTCCAACCCCCTGGGGCCGGGGGGTCCTCACAAATGAACCCTCCTGGTTTTGAGGCACTGCCTCCCCCTAAATGCAGTCTGTGTCACAGGAACAACTGAGTCCATGGCTACAGGAAAAAGTCCAGCCAAAAGGCCACTCCAAATCATCTCTCCCCATCCAATCATCTCCACAATCTCCGAGCCAAGTCATCTCATCTCTCATCTCCCTTCTTATTCAGCTTCGAGGAGGATTAGCATTTTTGTAAGGCCCCAATCATGCAAGAAAGGGTTAAAAGTTTTCAGTCTCTGTCTGTCGAACGGCTCCCCCGCACGCTGCCCACACGCTGCCGCTGCGGCCGGGCAGTCTTCCTCCCCCCTTCTCGCTGGCTGCTCTCCTGGGGGGGGGAGGGGGGCTGGCTGCTCGAGGGCTCGATGTCTCTTGGGGCTCCCCCACCCTTCCATCCTTGGAGCCCCCCCGAAGCCCCCTCAACCCCATTTCTGTCCAGACCCCGGGCCTACCACGTGGCTGGCCCCTCCCCCGCCCAGCAGCAGCGGGCCGGGCGAGGGAGAGAGGTCTGAACTCCTCGGCCGACGAGATCCAAAGAGGAAATGCCAGGGCAGTGCCCTGCTTTTAACCCCTGTGTATTCTCGGAGGTGTGTCCAAAACCCACTGGCCACACCGGACGCCAGTCTCAAACCCAAAACCTTCATTGGTTTGACCACAGCTTCCCAGAATTCCCAACTTCTTCCTGGTCAAACCATGACATTGATGCAGTATTTTTTCTAGCATCTTTTCCAGTGTCTTGTCCTCTGTTTGCCTTTCTGAATGTCCCTTTAATTGATTCTCCCATTCCTCTCTCAATTCATTCTTCACAATCGCTGCGACATGCTGAGGTGTTCCCACCTTGCTGCATGCCTCCACCATCTCTGCCAAGGATGGCCGTCCTGGCATGGCGCTAATCACCCGTTGACAATCCGGGTTGGCATTGCCGAAAGCTAAGCTTTCCAAGAGAGGCCTCTTCGCTTCTTCTATCGTCACCTGTCGATCCACGGCTTGCGTGAGTCGATCGATGAACGACATGAATGGCTCTGTGGGACCTTGCTTGATGCAAGAGAACGGGACTTCTGGAGCTCCGGCTGGTGTGATTTGCATGATTGCCATTCTCGCTGCTTCCTTGATGTCACTTAACACTCTTCGTGGGAGCCGTGCTGCTTGTTCCCCTGGGTTGTCATCTGGAGGATCTCCTGCTAACTGCCCCTCTGTGAGGTTTGCATTTGGTCCACCTTGATATCTGTTCCGTAATTCAGCAAGATATTTTCTCCACCTTTTTTCCCAGACAAGGCTTTGAGTGTCAGTGAGAATCATTGCCACAATACTTCGAATATCATATGGTGTGAGATCATATGTAGCGAATGTCCCTCTTAGTAGCTGTTTGAAGTATTGTGAATTCAGCCCAAAAGTTTGAGCCGCCTTCCCTAAATCCTTGAGTATTTCATGACCCATCCTTTCCCACCTTGGGTTCTGTCCCTGGGCATCATATGCCACTGGCATTGTCAGATCTCCTGATCCCGGAAATAAATGCTTTTCCTTTGCCAATGCTTTTCTGATTCGCTTCCAATCCATCGTCTTCACCGGCTCTTGAAATTCCTCTTCTTCAGGTTCCATTGGAATTTGCATAAATAATGGTATTGTGGATGTCATTGGTGATTCATCACGTCTCATTCCTCGCCTTGAGGTTTTTGGCCTCGCTCCCAAATCCGAAAAGGAAGCTCGAGGATCCTGTTGATGTTTCTTTTTTGTTGTGTCCACTGAATGCAAGAAGCTTTTAGCTGCCTCCGCTGCTGACAACATCCATGTAGGAACCCCTTCCGATGCTGTGATCCTTATAACATTTCCTTCTTGTAGCTGTTCTTCATCTGAGCTTTCATCATCCTCATGAAACCTTGAAGTCGATGGATAATCCCTTTGTTGTGTTGGCATTGTTTTCTTTAAAATGCTTTTCTTTTTATATAGTGTTGGGAAAAATTGCTGCATTGTTGCAGTCTCGCCACGAGATGGCGCTGTGGCTCCGCCGATCCAATCCGGCATGTCATGCCCTTCTGTCTTCCTGCCACCAGATGGCGCTGTCACCGGCCTCCCTGGCTCTGGTGACGTAGCGTGCTCGACTGTTCCTCTTCCTGTCGGCGGCCATGCTGGCCGCCCCGTTTGAGACCGTGTTTGCTCGGCTTTTAATTAAGCTGAAATTGGGGTTTGAACACCAGAACGTCTCTCTTGAAGGGGTGAGTCTTGGACTCCGAGGGTTTTGACCAAGGGCACCAAGTCTGGAGAAGGTGGGGGGCCCCGGGATATGAACTCCCTGGCGCGGCCCCTCCTCGCCCGGGATGTTACAGGGGGTGTGGCCCGCTCCCGCCCGCGCTGTGCTCTCTGCGTCTGCGGGCTCTCCGAGCCGCTCCCTGTGTCTCCCGAACTACTTTCACCGTCTCCATCTTGTTCCACCCCTGAAATTTCTCCCCCTCGGTCTGCCCCTGACTCTGTCTCCTCCTCCTCCGACGCTGTGTCTACTCCTCCCTTCGCCGGTGTGTGCAGCCTCCCTCCTGCCGGCACCCGCGCGCGTTCCGCGATTCGGGCTGATCGGCGCACGGGGTCTAACGTCACAAATGCGCGCCTCCTACGTCTCCTCATGGCAGCCTTCTGGGGCTGTGCAAATCCCCCAATTTCGCTGCCTGTGTCGGACGCCCTGGCGTTGGTTTGTGGCTTTCCCCCCGGGTTTTTGCGAATTTCGCCCGCCGCGCGCTTTTCCGTATCCCTGCCGGCCCCCGGGGCGGCTGCCCCCCCCGGCCCTGAGCTGAGCAAAGCTGCGCGAAAACACGTGTCTCTTGTTTTTTCTTCACCCGCGCTCCCCGCCTGCTCCGCCGCAGCCTGGCTGCGAGAAAGCGCCTCCCCCGATCCCTTCTCTTCCCCCTGCTCCCCCTCTTCTGCTCCTGAGTCCTCCATGCTCTCTGGAGTTTCCGGACGCTTTAGGAGTTTTCTGGGGTTTCTGGGTTTTGGGACCGGGTGTTTTAATAATATTTCTTGCTCTTTTTCTACAAGAGCATTTTCCTCCTGGCTTCTTAAGGCCAGAGCTAATTTTTTCCCGGAGCCTCGCTCCCCCCCTCTTTCAGAGGGTTCCGCAGCTTTCTGCTGCATTTGCTGCTTTTCCTGGCATTTCGTTTGCATAGAAATGCCTTCTAACATTATTCTTGCTGGGGACAACAATTTTAATGCTGTCTCGTCCTTTTTAGTTGCTAAGAAATATAAATGTCTGTTTATCTACTGCCAAAACCCCACTTCGAATAGCAGGCACGTTTCTGCCAGGGGGTAGTTTAGCCTTGCCCATAGCAATAATTGTTTTAATTCTTTCTTTGGAATTCCTTCTGTATATGCTTGTGTCACGCCTTGTAAGGCGGACAAAATTTCCCGTTGTTCCTGGGAAAGTGTGCCCCCCATGTTCTTATTTCTGGGCCTTCTTACCAAATCTATCGTCAGGGCAGTCCGGAGGTCTCAGTCTCTGTCCAGCAGATCACGAGAGGTGGTCCCAGGGCGCCTTTCTGGGTCCGGTCCGGGCTGTTCTGCTACGAATTGTCTTTGGCAGAAGCTGAGAGATGGAATTCTCAGTGACTGCTGTTTTTTGCAGACTCTGTTGGCTGTTTTTTTTTTTCTCCTCTTCTCTTTTTTTTTTCTTCTTTTCAGGCTTCTTTCCTCAGGAGTTATCAGTGCTCTCCTGGGACCTCGTCTAAAATCGGAGCTGCTCCCTTCGGTCTTCTGGTCTTCAGGGCTTTGAGGCTGCCCCCCCCCGAAAGGTTTTGTGGCGGTTCGAGCCCACCCAATGGAAGCCAGTTGTCCGGTTTTCAGCTGTTTGGATGGCCTGGAAAGGCCCGGGGTGGCCTTGGGGCAGCCTGCGTTTCAAAGGACGAGAAGAGGCTTCAGTTCTTTTCTCGATCTCGGTGTTTATTAATTGTTTATCTAAAAGATTTTCTCTCGGCCCGACAGAGCTCTGCTCAGCAGTCAGCCATGAGCACACTCCCTGCCCTCCAGGCAGCCACCTATCTTTATACCCAAAGTTACGTGTACAATATTTATCATTTTTCCCCAATCCTTTTTATTCTTATTGCCCGGTGCACTTTTAGTAATGACCAATCCCAAAGTGCCACCATCACCACAGAAGATGGAGGAGAAGAAGAAGAAGAAGAAGGACAGGACACGCCCCAATTCCTCCATCTTACTTCTCTAAACCCCCCTGTACAGAAATCCTAAACCCTGTGTCTCACCCTCTAATTAACTAATCCCTTCACCATTCACCCCGGTGAAACCCTCCTATCCTCATACAGGTGTCGTCTCCTGTGTAGGATCAAAGTCCAGCCACCAGACACTTCTGGAAACATTCCAGGACTCCCGAGCCCCCCAAGGGTGGTCTTGGTGACTCGGCACCTCAGTCCTGAGGTGCTGAGATCCCACACCTACTCCCATACAGTTGGGGTCTCTAGATTGTCAGTGACCCCGAGAAATGTTAGAAAGTCTCTTTTCCCAGGGCGGTGCTTGAAGAAGGAGTCAGGACTCTTCATTTCTCAGTCTCAGGGTTGTTTATTGTATCTTATCTATAAAATTCTTTCTCCTGTCCTGCCGAGGTCAGCTCAGCAAGACAGTCCAAGGCATTCTCTCTGCACCCGGGGTGGTGTTATGTCTTTATACTAAAAAGTACGTATACAATGCTTACAATTATTTTCCAATATCTATCACCTATGTTATACAGTGAGCTTCTACTCTGAACCAATATAAAAGTGCCAACATCACAGCAGAAGATGGAGGCCAAGAAAAAGAAGGAGAAAGGCAGGACACGCCCAAATTCCTCCATCTTGCCCCCTTGAACCTCCTTTCTGAAAAAAACCCAAATCTACTTTTTCACCTCATTATAAATTCACTATCATTTTACTTATTGTGGCTTGCAGATCTTCATCTAAGGTTGGTAACTTGCTCCAAGGGTAATAATCAAAACCACAGGGGCATTTCGGGCTCTGTGCCGGGGTTTCTGAATCCCCTGGCAGGGGTCTTGGCTGCTCAGGACAGCCAGAGGGATGTCCTGGTCCTGACACCACATCTTTGCCTGAGTGCCACTTAAGTTCAAAATTACAATAATTTGGAGAGAGGGGGTTTACATTTTCCATTTCAAGGGAGGCTACTTCTTTCCTTAGCAGACATCTGTCTTTTCAAACCAAGACAATTCCTGAATCCAATTTTTGCTTCCATCAGAAAGAAATTTAAAATTCAAACAGTGTACTGTCTCATTCATTAAAAATGTATCATACCTGCTTTCCTGTCCTTGTGTATGGCTTGGATGTGAACATATATCTGGGATGGGAGGTGTTGGAGCAGCAGATGTGGTGGTTCCCCATCCACACCAGCTGAGAGGGAGAGGGTTTCCCTGCCATGTTGATCTGGGATCCCTGCCTTCCTCCACTGACTGTATAGGCCTTTTGCTAAAGGGATCTGGTTTTCTTCTTCTCCTTGTGTCAGAATTCTGCATGCTATTATATACAAACTGTGTACATCTGTCCTTTCTGGCCTTCCATCTTAATGTGTCTCCATACAGACCATAGTCCTATGCAAGGTCTTCCTGTGATGCTACAGTCTCTCTGTTTTCGTGAAATAATGTTGAGAGATGAGTCCAGTACACGTTCCTTGTGCTACTGTTTTATACAAGCATGTAAAAAATTATAATTTCTGCTCCAATGACTTTGCAATTAATAGTTGAATAAAATTGTTTTGAGAGTTATCACCTGGTGAAATTAAGAAATAAGATTTTATGTGATGCTAACAATTATTTTGTTAGGGATACATCCTTTGTTTAAAAAGATGTATTCTCTCTGAAAATAACCCTGATTTTTTTTAGGTTTGGAATTGCAAAAATCTAAGCTCGGAATCTTAAGTTCAGTTGTTTTGGGTTTTTATTTTTTTGGGGGTTTTTTTTTGGCTTTTGTTTTTGCCATTTTTATTTGACATTTTCTTCAAATCCAGTTTTAATATGCTAATAGACATAGTTTCTTTATTTTCTGTTGTTCACACCACAATGTTTCTTTGTCAGAAAGCTATTGAGAAACTCAGCTTAAATGTTTTTTGCTGCACTAGCCCAAGTCATTCTATCCTCCCTGGTATTTGCTCTGGTGCCAGTTGCTGGCTGACTGCTGCCTGCAACATAATGCTAGTTCTCATTAGTATCTCTGTATGTTGTCTCCACTCACTTGTGTGCTCTTGTTGTAGGACTCCTTCTTTTTCTTTCTCCTGGCTGCTACAAGGCAATGTTGGGTTGTTATTTTCATGGTGTTAGAGAAAAGAGTCTTATCTAGTATGTACCTATTTCTTTTACAACGGATGGCCAAAAAATATGAACATTAGTTCCACGGCCTCTGTATCTGAATTATTTTATTTTCTCAGGTGCAATATAAAAAAGAAAATGTTCTCCCAACTAAGAGTAGTTGCAGCTCCGTGTGCAATGGCACGTGCAGCACACATTCAAAAGAAAAAGGCAATCCACTGATGTTAAATCTATGAACGAAAAAGATTACTAGTGTGTCATTTTCAAATACCTTATGTTCATCTGTTAATCGTAAAATGGACCTTGTTCCAGGGTTAAACCACCTCCAGGAGGTACACTGGGCCACAACCAAAAAAAAAAGTACAGAAGATGGAGAAGCTGGCGACCATTTCAAGTCTAATACTTGGGCAACTACTGTACAAGGACTTCCAATAATGCCTGCTTCTATTAGTCTGTGCTTCCTCTGGTTTGCTGTGGCTTGCACAATCAATACCACTGCTTCCTTGCGCCAAATGAAGAATTGCTGATTGTTGCTAATTACTGGCTTGTGTTTTGGACTGGTTAAATTTAAGTAAAGCTTTAACAGGTAGAGAGTCTTATTTGATAGATTGCAAAAGTTAATTCTGAATTTAGTCTTGCAAGTGATAAAGTATTAGCATCTCTGTTCTAGTTCTGGCTTTTTCCTGGAAGACTGGGATTTGGGACCAAGCCATATCACTGTCATGGTTTGACACTGGCGCAATGCTAGTGCTCTTACAAAAATATACTCTTTTTGGTGTCTGCTGTGAGATGTGATCAGAAATAGAGCAAAGCAGGCTTTAACTTAGAAATAAAGAAAAAAAACTTTATTAATTTACAACTATATGTAAAAAGAAACACACACAGAACTTAGCCTGAAAACTTTCTAAAAACATTCTTCCTCCCCCCACTAAATTTTTAATACATCTACTCTTCAGATCATCAACTCTCAGTCTATCACTACTTTTTACATAATCAATTTTCAGTTCATCAAGAAGAGATGAGTCTTTTTTTGTACTATAGGCTTCTTCTGGAAACACAGTTAAAACTTCTTGTGTTTCTATGTCACACATGGCACTGCCTGGAGATCATTTGCTATTGTGACATTTTTTTTTCTATGTACAGTGCTCTCACTACTGTGCATGAATTTAGAGCTGCTTATAGGGTTCTCTTTTTAAGGATGCTTTGCTTAGTTATGAAAAAAAAAGTACAGTCTCTTACTTTTGGGACACTAGTCTTTTTCAAATACACCCCCTGGGGCTGAGGGATCTCGAGAAAGGAGGTCTTTTTCTTTGAAGACGGAGGGCACTACTACTCTCCTCACTTGTCGTCTTTGTTCACACACTTTCACATAACATCACTGCATTGAGCTATTGCTTCCCCATAAATGCAGTCTCTGTGTCACAGGAAAAATGTTTCTGTCTATGGCTATACAAGAAAAGTCCAGCTAAAGGCTACTCTATCATCTCTCTTACTTAAGATTTTTCTCAACTTCTTTTGTGGTCCATTTCTTCTTATTTCATCTCTATCTCTCTTCTCATTCAACTCTAGGAGGATCAGCATTTGTATGGTTTTTATCATTCAAGAAAAGTGTTAAAAATTTTAGGCTCTGCTTGTCTAGAACTCCTACGCTGCCCTGCTGGGCACTTTCTCGCTGCACTTCCACCTTCTCTTTCTCGGCTGGCTGTGTTATTAAATTTCAAGGTGGCACAAGCACAGACACTAGCTCTCTCTCTCTCTCCTGGGGGCGGGAGTGGCTGCTTGATGCCTCTCAGTGCTCCTCCACCCTTCCATCCTGCAGGGGCCTTCACTTCCTTCCCTGTCCAAGGCCCTGGCCTACCTCACCGGGCCACATGGCTTCCCCTCCACCTGCCCAGCCCGCAGCCGGGCAGAGGAGGTCTGACCTTTTTCATTGACGGAAATCAAGAGACCTTCCTTCTGGGAGTTCTCTGCTTTTAACCCCCTGTGTTCTCAGAGGCGTATCTATGTCTTCAGTGGCATCACCAGGTGCCAATATTCAAATCTGAGCACCTATTGGTTTGACCACAGCATCCCAAAAAAACTCACTTCTTCTCAAACCAGGACAATCACAAAGAAACATCCCTGTGCAGAGTGTCAGACAGAGAGCATCTAAACTTAAGCCTTGAGTGGAGCTGGGAGGTAGAGTTATGTTAATTCCATACATTGGGATGAATTTCCCCTGAGAAATTAGCTTCTTTTTTTTTTTTTTTCCCTTCACAAAAATGTTCGTGTTTCCACAACCCCCATCCCCAATCTTTTTTTTTTTTTTTTAGAGTAGTAGTAGACTTCAGGAATCTTGAAACAATTAATGTGTAAATAAAACCAGTAAGAAATGAGATGAGGGCTTTTGGTAGCTGATCCAAGATGTCTAAAATGGCCAAGAAAGGTGACAAATCTAACTGCCTCTGACAGGGCATTTCCTGAACAATTAAGCTATGGAAGCTGGACTCTTTCCTCTCCACAGAAAATCTTTTCTGTCCCCCCCCCTTTATTTTCAAAATTGAAAGTTCTGCCTGTAACTATGGGGAGAATTGGTCCGGTGAGTCTTTTTGGCAAGCATGGCACCAAAGTGTCCTGAAAAGAAAGGGAAGAAGACTAAAGACCTGCAGTCATGTTTCTTGCTGTTTCTTATACAGTGTGGGATAGCAAGATGCCTTGAATATCAAGGCATGAATGCAGGTTGCTAGAGAGAGAGAGATAACTATAGAAGTTGGAGACTGGCTGACTGCAAAAGTAAAATTTGGATTGGTGTGTCAGTAAGGAGAAAAGAGCAGATTGGCGTGATTTGTCAAGATCAGATTATCTCGAGACTTTTCTGAGCTATAAACACTTTGACATGCCATTGAAAATTTTTTCAAGCCCTGTAAGCTTTTCCAAGTGCTGATTATGCAACCATATTCAGAAACAAAAACAACAGGTCATTTCTTATCATTTGCTTGTTAATACCAGTTGATTTTTTTTGTTTTTAATGTCTCCAAGAAATTATTCTTTTGAGAGGAAAAACCTTTACACATTTTTTCATCTCAGTTGTATCAGTCTGTCATTAAGGCTGACGTTTGTTTGAATGGATTTGTAAGCTTCTGAAGTGGTACTGTGACACAGCACAGCTGGCCTGTAGCTGGACAGATAAATCTGGCCATAAACAGAAATCAAATTTGGCTAAGCCTAGTTCAAAGTGGGTGCTGAAAAATAAACCAAGATGTTTGTCCCATGGTTATTGGTAATTCCTGTCATACCTATCTCCAACCAACGACCTAACGTATTAGTACTGCTTGATACTGGATGCAGTATCTGTATAGAAATATATTTTGGAAATTCAGCAGAAAAATAAATCCATGATTAAACACAAAATACTTTACCCCTTGTGCTTTTCTTGCTCACAGTGTCTCATGTGCATATATATATATGTAATCTACATACAGGCACAGATAAAGGTTTTATCTCTTGCTGGCAGCTTGCTGAGATCATAATTTTATGACTCGTGTTTTATTTGCTTATGTTTTGTTTTTAAAGACCCTGTCAACTCTACAGAACATTTGCTCTCCTTTAATGTGTGGGCCCTAAAATAACTGCAAGATGGCAGCATCACTAACAAATTACCCATTCTCCTTGTGGAAATGAATCTCCTCTTATTCTTTGCCACTGTAGGTTTTTCTCTTACACTTTGTTTTTTAATTTTCTTTCCCATCCTTACCTTCCTTTTTTAGGCACACACTGTGCCTCCATCAACTGATTTGGGATTTTATGTTTGAAGGTCAGCTTTCAAGTGTTTGTTGTCAGGGTAGCTCAGAACAAGTCATGAGCTATATCAGTAATGCCCTTGTTGTTGCAGACAAACAATTGCAGAACCAACTGTAACTGTACTGCCGGCATCCATGTATGTTTACAATCTTCCATTATGTTTGATTTCAGTTCTCTGACAGGGATTCAAATTTCAGTTAATTGGCTTCAGGACATTTTTTCTTCTGGAGATACCTGCTATGCCAAGGCAGCATTTTAAGCTTGTTGGGTGCTTAGAATACTGTTAGGAAAATCTAATTTGTTTACTACTGGCAATTAAATTGCTATTTATATTGTAGTTATGCTTCAGATTCTGTCTGAAGGGCAAGGATTTCTTCCAACACAGAACATGTGATGCATGAGTAGATGATCCCTGATCATGGCACTGTCCATTCTGCCATGTAGAGTGGTATCAGTATGTCTTTATGTTCACTGGAAATATGTGACCTGTGACATTATTTTTTATGTTTGCTTTCTGTGTGCTTGCAGAAAATTTGTGAATGAATAACTTGTGATGCTTTCTGCATTTTAGTTGGTGATTTTTCTACCTTGTGGCATCAGTCCTGTTACTAAGTACCTGACTGTTTTTTGTACAGTTGATTCCATTACCCTTTTTTCCATGACTCTGTTCCTCAACATTTTTTGATTAATTCTTTAATATCATACTCCATTACTGACTAGGCCTCTCAAATTGATGTTCTGGCAAATAGCCAAACAGTGTGTTTCCAGTTTGGAATAAACAAACCTAATGAAAAAAACTAACCTAAAGCTAGTTGGACAAAATCAATAGGATAGGAGAAGAGAATGTGAAGAAAAGACTGTAAAAACTTGAAGATTAAAAGAAGATTTTACCTTCCCCTTCCTCTGCTCTTTCTCACCATGCTCATTTTTGACATATTTGATTTCCTTTATTTTAATACTTTTTAGATTGTGTTGGTTTGGTTAAGCAACCAGCGTGTAGAGTACACAATGCCCGTCTGCCTTCTTGGGCAAATCAAGATAGGATGTGGAGATGTAATGCACAAGGTAATTGTCATGTCACTAAGAAATGCAGTGCATGAGATGTACTGCCAACAGTTTCTGATCAGTCTTGAAGAAAGATCCTAAAAGGCAGAAAACTGATGGAAACAATGTATACAAACATGCCCACACCCAGCCCAAAAGTCCCGCCACCGATTTTGTGTCCTGCCCAACTGGTTTGGAGGTGGAGGGCTTCTTGGCTGGAGGTTGCATGCCTGTGCATCTGCAGCTTTTATCGACTTCTTTGAGATCTGCACGCTTTTAAAGGGAATTAAATGTAGAAAGATTAAGCTGTTTAATATGTAGCTAGCTTTTACCATCTGTTTGAAAAACCACTGTAAATGCCAAAGCTGGTAGGTAGTATTGCACCTCATTTAAATTAGATCTGCTGTTCTGCTCAGAACCCATGAGCTGTTGGCATGATGGGTGGAAAAAAGGAAGGAAGCTGTCTTTATTTATTTATTGTTTCTTTTTTAATTGTAGTAATGTCATTAAAGGAGAACAAAAGCAATGGCATCTGCTCAGTTAGAAAAATAGCAGTTTAGTGAAATGGCTCTAAGATATTCATAGATGCTGTATGGTGTAGCTGAACCATTACAGTTATGATGCACATGATTTGCAATGTACAGCTTTACCATAACCATTGATGCTTGGAAACAAACCCTAGAGAGGCTGGATGACTTTTATTGCTAGTGTGCAATGGCTTTCTGTTTCTTTTTTGCTTTTTTTTTAGGAAAAAATTAGTAAATGAGAGCTACTCTGGGTTAGCTAAATCTGGTTCAGCAGCCAAAGTGATTTACATCTGGTTCCACATATACAGAGGTGGTACAAGAAGTGGTGGTATCTTTGTCCATGGAGACATGGTGGTCTTTAATCGCTGAGTAACCTGGTGAAGGTCTAGGTCATTTCACAGTTCAGCAGGGAGTAGATTGCCATTCTGTGTCAACCATACACTCTAACATTTATATAATCTGCTGTTTCTGGGAGAATTAAGATATAAAATTGAGTTGTAAAAAATGAAGGATGAAAGAAATCAAGGGAGATTTCCATATTCTACACTGTTCTCATGAACACAGAGAAACTTTGAATATATGGCGGAGAGAGCAGACATCTTTGATTCATATGAATGAACTTTATTCATTTGCAGTAGATGCATCTTCTACAATAGTGAACTTTGATTTAGCAAAAGGAAGCAGAGTTCAGAGAAGCAGACCACAATCAAATGTAAAATCTCCTCTATTTTCAAGATGATTATGATGCTACTTCAAAGGCTATGATATACTGCTGAATATGCTCTAACAATTATTAGAAGCTATATGAAAACCATTTATTAAATTTTCCCTGGGAAGAAAGCTAACTCATTTTCCAAACAGTGGCATGGTTGAACATATTTTGTATTATATTTTTATCAGGGGCTTTGAATAGGGTTTTTGTTATAAACTGTACGGGTTTTCAGAATGCTTGAGAGCATTTATGCTATCAGTTAAAAGTATCCCCTCATATATGCCTGCAAGACTTTGTAGGTGGGGAAAAAGTTATCACCACCAGTACTTCTGTACTTAGAAACCTCTCAGTATTATTCTGTGGTGCTGTAAACATCATGCTTGCAGGACTCAGGTTTCCTGTTTACCTTCACACAAAATAGGCAACTAGAATTTTTATCTCCTGGTATTTATAGCCACACTTGCTTTGTGTTGTTGTTGTTAGTGAGATCACAGTGCCAGATAGTTTTTTGGATTAAAGGCACAATATGTTGTGATTCAATGTGAGCTTGTCTTATCTAAAAAAAAACTGTCAACACTTAATTTTACTCATCTTTATTTTCTTCCCCATAGCAGTACATAGGTTTTGTTGCAATAAATTTGCCCATGTGGATTAATTAATTCATTTGTGGTGTTTGATGTAGGCTGGATTTTCTCTTAAATGTTCTTCCTACTTTGTCTGTACTATCTTAGAAGGGGCACCTGGTGGATTTTTTGAGCTGTATAAAGGATTAAGGAAACTAATCTATGTGAAAGTCAGTACATAACACTCAGAGAAAGAATGCCTAGAACAGTAAATCAAAGAAAACCAAAAAGTGATTCGGGTGACTTAAACACAATTTATTACAGTATGCTTCTAGGCATTTAATCCTAGTGGAAACCAAAGGGAATTTGGCCCCTAAATAAGTGCTGGGATATTGTAGAAGATGTGTGTTTTGTCTCAAACATTCTGACTGTTATGACACAAAAGACATGATGGAAGAGAAGGTCCTGTGGAGGTGGGGCAGCACTATTCGCTTCCTGCTCTGCCTTGAGATTCATGCTCAGTCCTCCCTGGGACTCACTTCCTGGAGAAGGGCTAGCTGTGCAGGTATGAACAAAACAGAGCCTAGTTTATGTAAGAGGCATTGTACTGGTTCCAGCCCAGACCAGTGGGAGGGAGTGTGGCCAAGACATATAAGGCCTCTATTCTGGCCTTATTATCAAGCAGTGCAAGGTAGCCCAGGAGCCCAGTCCTCAGGGAGACAGCGTGCCCAAAAGCTAGGCTAGCTGTTTTGCGGAGAAAAGAAGAAAACCCCACCACTTTGTCAAAGATGTAAAGCTGGTATGTTTATTACAGCGCTGGACACATGCGGAGATTTCTCTCCTAAAAAAGGCATGTGTACCTCTGAGAACTTCAGGTCTCTTTTGATCTGTCTCTCAAATACATATGCATACAGTTTCACAATAGGTTCATACATATTCATTTTTATGAGTTTAGCGTGACATTTACTGCTAGTTCCTTTTTTTCAGAAAGAATTCCGAGGTCAGGCTGACTTGCCCTTACAGCAGTCCCTGTCTCTCTCTATCATCTTCTGTCTCCCCCCCTTTATCTCTGTCCTTCGCTGAAGTAACTTCACCGAGCTTAGGCCTTGTAGTCTGGCTAAATAACTATGGTTTTTAACCACAGACTCAACTCAAAAATGTACATTTCACCTAGATTAAAATGGATTTCTGTTGTAATCATATTGTTGTTATCATATTTCTCAGGTTTAATACCTTCTGGGTGGTTTTCTCACAGCAGCACTGTTGTTGCATCTTAGTGGTGTCTCCCCCACAGCTCTCCCTGAATGCCAACCCCCTTTTATCCCAGCTACCTCCACGGGCTACAGCAGCTGCCCAATCAAGGACATCACAGCTTCAGTCTATTTGCAATAACTAGAATCAGGGCAGGGTCACTTAGACAATACAGAGATCTTTTACTGCAATACATATATTTACTCAGGGCCCCTATAGATTTCTATCCTGGAAAATTTTCACTTTGCCTCATTCCCCCCTTTCCTAAAAGGAGGAAGTACATTACCTTACTTCGTACAAATTCTTATGACAACAAGTATACTTTAGTGCTTTACTATGTACGTTTGATAATGGATAATCTTAAACATATTCTAACTAATATTAACAAAACTACAGTAGGATGACACAACTTATTAAAGATTCTATTTGCAGTTGGAAACCACTGAAAGACTACATCTTATCAGTGATGATCTGCATTTGGTTGTATTCTTGACAGAATTCTCGTTATTTCTTTTTGTATCACATTGGACAGTTCTCTCTGCTTCCTTGAGTTTTTCTTCAATATCTCTAGTAAGTCTTGGTGCTTAATTAATTGTTTTACTAATGTAAGGTTCATCCCAATAGGGGTAGGTGATAGTCTATGACACATTGTATATTTGGTTTTAACCAGCTGGTAGGATGTCACTGGGGCCGAGTACGAAAAATCACACCTGATAATCCTAACAAAATTACAAATACAGAGATTAGAATGGTTTCTACTAAACAGAATAACATCATTGCTATCAATTTGTACAGCAGCACAAGCAGTTCTCAAGCATACACCCCTTTCCAGTATATACGAGCACAGTTTTCTGGTCAGTGACTGGATGAATTTCAAAGTGGCAAATACCTTGTTCAGTGTCCAAACACATGCTGGGCATTAGCAGTATTGCTTTCACAAATGAATCTCATTTGTTCTCTAGTAATGCAGGATTCTAAGTTCACTATCTGCCATTTTTCATTCATCTTTTCGTGCCCACACTCTATGTTCTGAAGGATAGAGTGTTGTTTCTTCATGGTTTAATCTTAGGGCAATGATGGGATGGATAACATAAACAGTGGCATTACATATGGTAGGCACAAAGGCAGTGGCCACATTAGAAACAGGATCATAGGTGAAATTCACCATAGTCCACCAGGATTAAAACTTCCTTTCAAAATCAATTGCATTATCCCACTCAATTTTCCGAATTTCAGCTGGAAAATTACCTTCACCCCTTTCCTATATGATCAGAGCTGCTGTTGCTTGTATCCATAACTGTGCTTGTATACAACTGAAAGCTAAAGACACATTACCTTGAACTATACTAAGTGCTTCTACTATCAATTTGTGGTCTTGGTCCCCGGCCTCTTCATACTTCCTTACTTTGGCAGTACTTTTGAAATCTGTCACTGGCTAGTTCCTAATGCCAGTAGAGATTACTATAAAGGCTGCTTCAATTTTGTTAGGCTACCTGCTGCAACAGCCAGTATATTCATCAGTATTTCTGAATCAATTCCATTTAAAACTCCTAATCTTGTCCCTAATATGCCAGTTAGATGTTTGTTATGGGGAACAGGAACTGCTTTCTGTCCATGATCATCCCTCCCTGCCAGAGGGATGTGCTGGGCTCCTACTACAAATTCAGACACACTTCACAAGTGTATCTGACAGAGGTTTAGGTTATACTTGAGGCAGATGTTTGTTCTGAAATGTAGAGACTTCAGGGAATCTAACCTCTCCCTCCCCCACCAAAGCACCTGATTTCTCAGATGTGTGGCAAGCAGGAATGTCTCTCCTGGTCACCCACCTTGCCCTTAGCTAAGATCAAGCTGTGGACTGTGTTCAGGGCAGAAGATAATGGAGGGGAAATCTTGAAAGAGGAGCCTAAATTCATTGCAGTGCCTCAGAAGAAACTGGGATCAGGTTTCTGCTATTTGAAACACTCAGCACAAAAGTGATGCTCAAAATCCTACAGCCTGCTGCTGAGCTCTGAGGGGGTCTCTCTCTCTACCTCTGTTAAGCAGAATCCAACCGCCTCAGACTGGGACAATCACTGATCCAAATCTCAGTAGGAAAGGGATAGCTATAAATAAGGAAAATCACCTTCCTTGCTTGGGTTGATTTACCACCTGCAGTTCAGGACCCTTTACCAGCCATTGCCTGGGGGTTCAGCCAACCAGCTTGGAAAATGACCTAAGGAAACTGTTTTCTTGGTGTTCCTGGTTTTAGGCACCAGGAGAGTTGGCTCCTTCCTTTCTTGTTCTGCTCCTGAGATATGCCTCTTTTTGTGACCATGTTGTCCAGCCCTCAAAGGAAGTTTTTAGGAAGGAGGATTTTTGGATTTTTGAGATGTTAATTTGCATTATCAACTCCACACGTTTGAGAGACCATTCTGGATTGAATAATAGCTGTTGTTCAGTCACATTCTTTACAACATTAGGTTCAAGTTTGGAATTTGGGTAGAGTCTGAACTAGTATGGGGTGTATAAGGCCCTGCTGTGGTAAAAAGTGCAGTGTCCACTTTGAATTCAACTGAAAGTCTGACAGTAACTCGAGCTCAAAGGCAGGTCACTTCTACAGGCTGTATCAGGGTGAAATTACACCAACAGTCTGATTCACTTAGGTCATCACAGACTTCCTGGTGTTCATATACACCAGGGGAGGTTCAGACACTAATTACATCTGGTCTCTCATAAGCCATCCTATTGATGACCGAGCACTTTACTTTGATTTCTTCTCTTCAGATTCCTTGAAGTGTTTACAGCTCCTGTTCTTGCTATTCTTACTGCTCACATACTTGATTCTCGTGGATTACTACAGTAGATATGTTTAATATAAACCTTCTTTATCTCAAAAGGTTTTCCTATGGATCCAGTATACTGATTAAATGCCAGGGACCAAGGCCATTCAGCATTGCTTTGGGTAGAGGTACTCTCTAGTTCTAAAACTTCAGTTATAATTCCATACAAAACAATTCTGTACACTAAAGTATGAGCTACTCCCGACCGCAATATACTCATTTTGCCCGAGTAAGTTTTAGTCTCAGTTCATTGTCTCCTGGTGTCACTCCTGAAGGGGCTTCTGGGCCTTCTTCACCCGAGAGTGATGGATCCAGCATTCTGCTCCTTGATTTTGATTGCAGTGAAGGTGGTGAGAGGTACTTGCAGTGGTCTCTCCCACTGTGGTTCTGAAGTCTTCTCTGTAAGAGACTTAACATATACATCAACCCCAGGCTATCCAACTCCCTGCTCCGAGTTCCAGCCACATGTTTCTCAATTACTCTGAGCTGTTTGCTTAATGCCACCATGTAAGTGGACATTCTGGACATTCCCCTTGTATTCTATGGTCTTCTATAAGGCATTCCAAAAGGATTCAGCATTCCTTTAGCTCAAAAGGTTTAGTTCGAATTTGCAATAGTGCTAGTGGAAGAGCTTCTTGCCCCAGTCTTATAATTTGCTGCTTAATCAAATGATTCATTCTCTCCCCCTGGCCGCTTGATTGGGGGCGGTATGGGGTGTGAAGTTCTTAATCTATGCCCAGATGGCTACTAATCTGTTGCACTATTTTGGAAATGAAAGGTGATTCTTTATCTGAGGATATTGTGGCTGGAACTCTGAAGCGTGGTATTATCTCTTGTAAAAATGATCTGGTCACCTCTTGAGCTTTGACAGTTCTGGTGGGGAATGTTTCTGGCCACTCTGAAAATGTATCTATTAATACCAGTAAATACTGATACCCCCTTTCCTTGGGAGTTCTGAAAAGTTGATTTGCCGCTGCTGTACAGGCCCATGGCCTCTCCCAGTCTGACCGAGTTTTAGCCCGGGGGTATTTTGAGGTTAGCCTGGAGGCAAGGATCACATTATCAGCTCACCTGAGTGATAGTGGCATATAAATTCCTGACAACGATACAACAATCCTTTCAATCAGATGTGTGTTCTAGAAAGCCTGTGGGAATTACTACTTCAAAGTCAACACTTCATTTCAATGCACTCTGTATCACTCGCAGCCTTGGTCATTTCGAGAAAGGAGCCACACTCTATAAAAGGCTTTAAGTAATTAGGCCCTAGTGTGTTTTCTAGTGCCCTTCCTTCACTAGGTACCACGAAAATGGGAAGGGATTACTAGCTCTCTTTCAATGGTAGCCCACCCCTTGCAGTTGTACGTCTCTTTTGATTAGTATTATTGTATTATGGCTTACCTTCGAGGAAAATCTGTACCTCACCCTTTGCTGCTTTCTTTGCCTCTCCATCCGCCAGCTCATTTCTTTCCTCCAATTTTAAGCTCACTCTCTGGTGTGCCTTAATATGCCTTTCAGGTAGCTGAACTGCTTCCAGCAGCTGGATTGTCTCTTCTTTCTCTGTGAGGTCAGCAGTCCCCTCTCCTTCCAGATGGCTCCATGTGGATGCACAACTCTGAATGCCTTTTGCTGTTTCTAAGGCATGGGTCCATGCATTTATCTCAGCATCCTGTGCAGAGGTACCTGTTGGTAAGGGTCCAGACTCTATTACCTCTCTGCAGGTAGTCACTGTGAACTTTGCAATGTCGCTTTCTTGTCAGTGAACCAGGTCTCTGCATCGTCCGGAGGAGTGTCCTTTAGATCTGGGCGGCTGGAGTAGGTAGCTTCAGTGGTCTCTAGGCAATCATGGTGTACTGCTTCTCCTTGATTCTACTGAGAAAAGAAGCTGGGTTGACAATATTAGTCACCACTATCTCTCCATCATCTTGCTCTACCATGATGGCCTGGTATTTCAGAAACCTCTCTGGTGAAAGCCAGTGGCCACCCTTTACTTCCAGTGCTGCGGACACTGTGGGACACTAGCACAGTCATTTTTGTCTCAGGGTAAACTTGTGTGCCTCTTGAATGTTCAGCACAACTGCTGCTACAGCTCTGAGGCAACCTGGCCATCCTTTGGCTGTTGCATCTAGTTGCTTAGAGAAGTAAGCAACTGCCCTCCGGTATGGACCCAAGTCCTGAGCCAATATTCCCAGGGCAATTCCTTGCATGGAAAAATAGAAAGAATGCTTTACTTACATCTGGAAGTTTCAAAGCTGGAGCCGACATGAGGGGGACTCTCTAGCTGGTGAAAGGCCCGTGTGGTGTCTCTTGTCCACTGGAGATCTCAGTTCCCATTGGCAATAAGAGCATAGAGGGGTCTGGAGATTACCTTCTGTTTCACTACCTGTGCCTTTTTCTTTGAGACTCTGCATCCTTGGAGTCCTAGGAAATTCAAAAGGCTTACCGTCCAGGCTTCTCTCGCTTCCCTCGTCTGAGTGGCTACTAGAAGATCATCTATGTACTGCAACAGCCTCCTTTCCTCTTGTGGAGCTTCCCGGGACTCTGGGTCTTTGCAAGCTGTTCTCCAGTCGGAGTGGGGAATTTTGAAGCCTTCAGGCACATGGACTATGTGAGCTTGTGTTTGAATGCAAAAATGTTCTGGCTGGCTTCGTGGATAGGGAGGCAAAAGAAGGCATCTCTTAGGCCTAAAACAGTGAACCAGGTTAGCTCAGGTGTTAAACAAGTTAGTAAGGTCTATGGATTTGCTACCACAGGGTACAAATTCTGTGTTATCTTATTGACAGCCCTTAATCCAGTACTATCAGTTATTGGACTGATTCCTTCCTTACCTTCCTTTTGAGGGTACTACTCAGTTCTCACTGGTTGTGTTCTTCCATTAAGCTTGATGGGGGAGCATCCCATGGGGGAGCATCTTTCACTCTCCCTGGTGCAGCAGAGGCCCATACCCTTGAAAACACTTATTTACTTATTCTAATATCTCTTTACTAATGTCTTTCTTAATTTCAGTGTCTGTTAATATTGAGCCTAACATCTTTATATTATTTGCCTCCAGAGTAACCTTTCTCATTTGAGAATGTTTAGCAAATAGAGCGAATTGTACAAAAGCTTTTAGGTACACATAGTACACATGTTACTTTAAAGGTTTGCAAAAGTATGCCTTCTCAGACTGGCCAGTTGTTCATTCCCCACACTACAACATAAACATTCTCCACAGGTACTAAAGCTTTATTTAAAACTGAACACATAACCCTTGTGCTGACAAAAATTCTTCTCCTTTGGGAAGGTCACTTTTTCTCCTCCTCCCTTACCTTGGGAGGAAGCCTTTAACAAATCATATGTACTCATTTTGCGAACTGTGATTGCTTCGCATTTCAGCGTGATAATCCTTGCCTGATTTCATACGTTGCTATCTTATGCTGCATGCTGAACAACATGTTTGATTTGCTTTCTCTTTGCCTTGTTTTCCTTTTCAGGGGCCAAGACCAGAGAGCGGTCTGATCTCACAGTCTCTTTGTCATTCTGGGTGATTTCTTAAAACAAAAGACATTTCAGTATACAAAAACTATCCCATTTATCTTCCTATTATAAAACAGTACTAACAACAATGAAACACTATAAATCGTTTTATTTTCTGAGCTGCTCTTACTGGCAACCTCCTCCCAGCGAGCCCCTCCCAAAAGGGGCTAATTTAGGAACCTGTTTGCTCTGATCAGTTCTCGTTATTTATTTCTCCTTGCCCTATCTCGCTTCCATTTGAACCTTTTTACAGACCTTCACAGTAGTTTCTCAGTTTTCCTCCTATACACACAGCTCCAGGTGGCAGGTATCAGATGTGATTCCCACACACAAGCTCTAAGACCTTAGGTTCTGAATCCGCTTGACCAGAAACCTTTAATTTACACTCGGGGCCTGTACCCTGACACATATTGGAACAGCAAAACAGCAATACCAGTGTTTCTCATAAACACCGCACTGCAATAATACCTGCACATCCAGCTTTTGACCACAGACACACGCACTCTCCCCCCCCCCCTTATCTCAAATTCACTAGAGTCAAGGCTTGAATTACTATGAGGGGGAGAATTCTTGGAATTCCTTTAACTCACTTTATCGAAGTTAAACATAAATCACCGTACTATAGTTCTCCTATGTAAAATGCTACTCTTGTTGCAACAAAATCTTAAAATCTCCACAAACACCACTATACAATCTGAGAATCAAATTACCACAATGCAGCGGAAGAAAATCACCACACAAAATCACTGGGAAAGGGCATATTTCTCAAAGTGCTCACTTTTCTCAACACAACACAGCACACCATAATTCGGCATTTACTCAAATCAATTTTTCCTGGACACAATCAAAATAACAGCGCACAGTCTAGAGATCAAGTCCAAACATCCAAGGCAAGGGAACTCTCTGAGCTCATACTCACGGTTAAAATGTACTAAATCTACACAAATCACTACATTCAAACACGATAAATACCATCACTGACATTCCTCCACTCGCTTCTCTGCGGGGCACTTCTCTCCCTGCCCCCGCAGCCTGCTGCAGCCGGCGCCTCTGGCCTCACTCGGCTGCTTCAAACACGGGGAGTACTGACCCCTCCCCCGCACTGTAGGGCACTGTAGATTTACTCTCTTTTATACACCATACACATATCACCTGCACGATCACAAACACAGTGCACTGGCCACACACATTAACCATACAGCAACACAGTGTCCGGACATCACACACACACACAAACAAAACACACACGGGCTCACCAGTTCTGCTCTATCAGAACTATGAATCCCCAATACACATATACACGGGTTCAACCGGCTTACCCCCAAAGCCGCTAGCGGTCTGCTCTATCAGAACGACGAACCCTGTCTCTAATACAGCTGCTCTATCAGCTGAACCCCGTCTCTAATACAGCTGCTCCATCAGCTGAACCCATGAACCCAGACGTCTCTGGGTGATTTACTCCCTTTCTCTCCTTCCTCCCCCCCTGGGGCCCCATAGCACATACCGTGTTCTCCTCCGCAGGCCAGCGCGTCGTTGTCTGTCCTCGCAGGTGGCAAGTTGAGACAAGCGGAGCCCCACCAGGAAAAAATCCTGGGGCGCGCCATGGAGGTCCGTCTATCCTCCCTGCCCCCGCGGGGACAGAGAACTCCCGCCTTGGCTCGCCAAAATGTTTTGCGGAGAAAAGAAGAAACCTCACAACTTGTAAAAGTTGCAAAGCCCGGTATGCTTTATTACGACGCGCGCCGGACGCAAGACTCCCCAAAAGGGCATGCGTACCCCTGGAGACTCCGAGTCCCCTTTTTATCCCCCCTTCCAAATGCATATGCATACAGTTTCAAATTAAGTTCATACATATTCATTCCACGCGAGATTTAGCACTAATTCTTCTTTATCGAAGGAATTCCTAGGTCGGGGGCAGATTGACCTCGCGGTTTTCTGTTTTTCTTTCTCTGTCTCCTTGCTGTCTCTGGTATGCGGCCTCTCCTTCAGCTTTAGCTCCACAGAGACTTCACCTCTCCCAGACACTTCACCTAGTTCAGGATGGATACTCTGTCTCACCTGTCCCTGCTGTTCAGGGCTCCTGTCCCTGCTCAGGGCTCCTGTCCCTGCTGTTCAGGGCTCCTGTCCCTGTTCAGGGCTCCTGTCCCTGCTCAGGGCTCCTGTCCCTGCTCAGAGCTCCAGTCCCTGCTCAGGGCTCCTGTCCCTGCTCAGAGCTCCTGTCCCTGCTGTTCAGAGCTCCTGTCCCTGCTCAGAGCTCCTGTCCCTGTTCAGGGCTCCTGTCCCTGTTCAGAGCTCCTGTCCCTGCTCAGAGCTCCTGTCCCTGCTGCTCAGAGCTCCGATCCCTGTTCAGGGCTCCTGTCCCTGCTGTTCAGGGCTCCTGTCCCTGCTGCTCAGAGCTCCTGTCCCTGCTCAGAGCTCCTGTCCCTGCTCAGGGCTCCTGTCCCTGCTGTTCAGAGCTCCTGTCCCTGCTGTTCAGAGCTCCTGTCCCTGCTCAGGGCTCCTGTCCCTGTTCAGAGCTCCTGTACCTGCTCAGAGCTCCTGTCCCTGTTCAGGGCTCCTGTCCCTGTTAAGCGCTCCTGTCCCTGCTGCTCAGAGCTCCTGTCCCTGCTCAAAGCTCCTGTCCCTGCTCAGAGCTCGTGTCCCTGCTGTTCAGAGCTCCTGTCCCTGCTGTTCAGAGCTCCTGTCCCTGCTCAGAGCTCCTGCCCCAGCTTTTCAGGGCTCCTGTACCTGCTCAGAGCTCCTGTCCCTGCTCAGAGCTCCTGTCCCTGTTCAGAGCTCCTGTCCCTGCTCAGGGCTCCTGTCCCTGCTGCTCAGAGCTCCTGTCCCTGCTCAGAGCTCCTGTCCCTGCTGCTCAGAGCTCCTGTCCCTGTTCAGGGCTCCTGTCCCTGCTCAGAGCTCCTGTCCCTGCTGTTCAGGGCTCCTGTCCCTGCTCCGAGCTCCTGTCCCTGCTCAGGGCTCCTGTCCCTGCTGTTCAGGGCTCCTGTCCCTGCTCAGAGCTCCTGTCCCTGCTCAGGGCTCCTGTCCCTGCTGTTCAGGGCTCCTGTCCCTGCTGCTCAGAGCTCCTGTCCCTGCTCAGAGCTCCTGTCCCTGCTCAGGGCTCCTGTCCCTGCTCAGGGCTCCTGTCCCTGCTGTTCAGAGCTCCTGTCCCTGCTCAGAGCTCCTGTCCGTGCTCAGGGCTCCTGTCCCTGCTCAGAGCTCCTGTCACTGCTCAGAGATCCTGTCCCTGCTCAGGGCTCCTGTCCCTGCTGTTCAGAGCTCCTGTCCCTGCTGTTCAGAGCTCCTGTCTCTGCTCAGGGCTCCTGTCCCTGTTCAGAGCTCCTGTCCCTGCTCAGAGCTCCTGTCCCTGTTCAGGGCTCCTGTCCCTGTTCAGCGCTCCTGTCCCTGCTCAGGGCTCCTGTCCCTGCTCAGAGCTCCTGTCCCTACTGCTCAGAGCTCCTGTCCCTGCTCAAAGCTCCTGTCCCTGCTCAGAGCTCCTGTCCCTGCTGTTCAGAGCTCCTGTCCCTGCTCAGAGCTCCTGTCCCAGGTTTTCAGGGCTCCTGTCCCTGCTCAGAGCTCCTGTCCCTGCTCAGGGCTCCTGTCCCTGCTCAGAGCTCCAGTCCCTGTTCAGAGCTCCTGTCCCTGCTCAGAGCTCCTGTCCCTGCTCAGAGCTCCTGTCCCTGCTGCTCAGAGCTCCTGTCCCTGCTCATGGCTCCTGTCCCTGTTCAGAGCTCCTGTCCCTGCTCAGAGCTCCTGTCCCTGCTCAGAGCTCCTGTCCCTGCTGTTCAGAGCTCCTGTCCCTGCTCAGGGCTCCTGTCCCTGTTCAGGGCTCCTGTCCCTGTTCAGAGCTCCTGTCTCTGCTCAGAGCTCCTGTCCCTGCTGCTCAGAGCTCCGATCCCTGTTCAGGGCTCCTGTCCCTGCTCAGAGCTCCTGTCCCTGCTGTTCAGGGCTCCTGTCCCTGCTCAGAGCTCCTGTCCCTGCTGTTCAGAGCTCCTGTCCCTGTTCAGAGCTCCTGTCCCTGTTCAGAGCACCTGTCCCTGCTCAGAGCTCCTGTCCCTGCTGCTCAGAGCTCCTGTCCCTGCTCAGGGCTCCTGTCCCTGCTCAGAGCTCCTGTCCCTGCTGTTCAGGGCTCCTGTCCCTGCTCAGAGCTCCTGTCCCTGCTCAGGGCTCCTGTCCCTGCTCAGAGCTCCTGTCCCTGTTCAGAGCTCCTGTCCCTGCTGTCCAGGGCTCCTGTCCCTACTCAGAGCTCCTGTCCCTGCTCAGAGCTCCTGTCCCTGCTCTTCAGAGCTCCAGTCCCTGCTCAGGGCTCCTGTCCCTGCTCAGAGCTCCTGTCCCTGCTCAGAGCTCCTGTCCCAGCTGTTCAGAGCTCCTGTCCCTGCTCAGAGCTCCTGTCCCTGCTGCTCAGAGCTCCTGTCCCTGCTGAGAGCTCCTGTCCCTGCTCTTCAGGGCTCCTGTCCCTGTTCAGGGCTCCTGTCCCTGCTCAGAGCTCCTGTCCCTGCTGCTCAGAGCTCCTATCCCTGTTCAGAGCTCCTGTCCCTGCTCAGAGCTCCTGTCCCTGCTCAGAGCTCCTGTCCCTGTTCAGAGCTCCTGTCCCTGCTCAGAGCTCCTGTCCCTGCTGCTCAGAGCTCCTGTCCCTGCTCAGAGCTCCTGTCCCTGCTCAAAGCTCCTGTCCCTGTTCAGGGCTCCTGTCCCTGCTCAGAGCTCCTGTCCCTGTTCAGCGCTCCTGTCCCTGCTCAGGGCTCCTGTCCCTGCTCAGAGCTCCTGTCCCTGCTGCTCAGAGCTCCTATCCCTGTTCAGAGCTCCTGTCCCTGCTCAGGGCTCCTGTCCCTGCTGTTCAGGGCTCCTGTCCCTGCTCAGAGCTCCTGTCCCTGCTCAGGGCTCCTGTCCCTGCTGTTCAGGGCTCCTGTCCCTGCTGCTCAGAGCTCCTGTCCCTGCTCCGAGCTCCTGTCCCTGCTCAGGGCTCCTGTCCCTGCTCAGGGCTCCTGTCCCTGCTGTTCAGAGCTCCTGTCCCTGCTGTTCAGAGCTCCTGTCCCTGCTCAGAGCTCCTGTCCGTGCTCAGGGCTCCTGTCCCTGCTCAGAGCTCCTGTCCCTGCTCAGGGCTCCTGTCCCTGCTCAGGGCTCCTGTCCCTGCTGTTCAGAGCTCCTGTCCCTGCTGTTCAGAGCTCCTGTCTCTGCTCAGGGCTCCTGTCCCTGTTCAGAGCTCCTGTCCCTGCTCAGAGCTCCTGTCCCTGCTGTTCAGGGCTCCTGTCCCTGTTCAGCGCTCCTGTCCCTGCTCAGGGCTCCTGTCCCTGCTCAGAGCTCCTGTCCCTGCTGCTCAGAGCTCCTGTCCCTGCTCAAAGCTCCTGTCCCTGCTCAGAGCTCCTGTCCCTGCTGTTCAGAGCTCCTGTCCCTGCTCAGAGCTCCTGTCCCAGGTTTTCAGGGCTCCTGTCCCTGCTCAGAGCTCCTGTCTCTGCTCAGGGCTCCTGTCCCTGCTCAGAGCTCCAGTCCCTGTTCAGAGCTCCTGTCCCTGCTCAGAGGTCCTGTCCCTGCTGCTCAGAGCTCCTGTCCCTGCTCAGGGCTCCTGTCCCTGTTCTGAGCTCCTGTCCCTGCTCAGGGCTCCTGTCCCTGCTCAGAGCTCCTGTCCCTGCTCAGAGCTCCTGTCCCTGCTGTTCAGAGCTCCTGTCCCTGCTCAGAGCTCCTGTCCCTGTTCAGGGCTCCTGTCCCTGTTCAGAGCTCCTGTCCCTGCTCAGAGCTCCTGTCCCTGCTGCTCAGAGCTCCGATCCCTGTTCAGGGCTCCTGTCCCTGCTCAGAGCTCCTGTCCCTGCTGTTCAGGGCTCCTGTCCCTGCTCAGAGCTCCTGTCCCTGCTCAGTGCTCCTGTCCCTGCTGTTCAGGGCTCCTGTCCCTGCTGCTCAGAGCTCCTGTCCCTGCTCAGAGCTCCTGTCCCTGCTCAGGGCTCCTGTCCCTGCTCAGGGCTCCTGTCCCTGCTGTTCAGAGCTCCTGTCCCTGCTGTTCAGAGCTCCTGTCCCTGCTCAGGGCTCCTGTCCCTGTTCAGAGCTCCTGTCCCTGCTCAGAGCTCCTGTCCCTGTTCAGGGCTCCTGTCCCTGTTAAGCGCTCCTGTCCCTGCTGCTCAGAGCTCCTGTCCCTGCTCAAAGCTCCTGTCCCTGCTCAGAGCTCGTGTCCCTGCTGTTCAGAGCTCCTGTCCCTGCTGTTCAGAGCTCCTGTCCCTGCTCAGAGCTCCTGCCCCAGCTTTTCAGGGCTCCTGTCCCTGCTCAGAGCTCCTGTCCCTGCTCAGAGCTCCTGTCCCTGTTCAGAGATCCTGTCCCTGCTCAGGGCTCCTGTCCCTGCTGCTCAGAGCTCCTGTCCCTGCTCAGAGCTCCTGTCCCTGCTGCTCAGAGCTCCTGTCCCTGTTCAGGGCTCCTGTCCCTGCTCAGAGCTCCTGTCCCTGCTGTTCAGGGCCCCTGTCCCTGCTCCGAGCTCCTGTCCCTGCTCAGGGCTCCTGTCCCTGCTGTTCAGGGCTCCTGTCCCTGCTCAGAGCTCCTGTCCCTGCTCAGGGCTCCTGTCCCTGCTGTTCAGAGCTCCTGTCCCTGCTGTTCAGAGCTCCTGTCCCTGCTCAGAGCTCCTGTCCGTGCTCAGGGCTCCTGTCCCTGCTCAGAGCTCCTGTCCCTGCTCAGAGCTCCTGTCCCTGCTCAGGGCTCCTGTCCCTGCTGTTCAGAGCTCCTGTCCCTGCTGTTCAGAGCTCCTGTCTCTGCTCAGGGCTCCTGTCCCTGTTCAGAGCTCCTGTCCCTGCTCAGAGCTCCTGTCCCTGTTCAGGGCTCCTGTCCCTGTTCAGCGCTCCTGTCCCTGCTCAGGGCTCCTGTCCCTGCTCAGAGCTCCTGTCCCTGCTGCTCAGAGCTCCTGTCCCTGCTCAAAGCTCCTGTCCCTGCTCAGAGGTCCTGTCCCTGCTGTTCAGAGCTCCTGTCCCTGCTCAGAGCTCCTGTCCCAGGTTTTCAGGGCTCCTGTCCCTGCTCAGAGCTCCTGTCCCTGCTCAGGGCTCCTGTCCCTGCTCAGAGCTCCAGTCCCTGTTCAGAGCTCCTGTCCCTGCTCAGAGCTCCTGTCCCTGCTCAGAGCTCCTGTCCCTGCTGCTCAGAACTCCTGTCCCTGCTGCTCAGAACTCCTGTCCCTGCTCAGGGCTCCTGTCCCTGTTCAGAGCTCCTGTCCCTGCTCAGGGCTCCTGTCCCTGCTCAGAGCTCCTGTCCCTGCTCAGAGCTCCTGTCCCTGCTGTTCAGAGCTCCTGTCCCTGCTCAGGGCTCCTGTCCCTGTTCAGGGCTCCTGTCCCTGTTCAGAGCTCCTGTCCCTGCTCAGAGCTCCTGTCCCTGCTGCTCAGAGCTCCGATCCCTGTTCAGGGCTCCTGTCCCTGCTTAGAGCTCCTGTCCCTGCTGTTCAGGGCTCCTGTCCCTGCTCAGAGCTCCTGTCCCTGCTCAGTGCTCCTGTCCCTGCTGTTCAGGGCTCCTGTCCCTGCTGCTCAGAGCTCCTGTCCCTGCTCAGAGCTCCTGTCCCTGCTCAGGGCTCCTGTCCCTGCTCAGGGCTCCTGTCCCTGCTGTTCAGAGCTCCTGTCCCTGCTGTTCAGAGCTCCTGTCCCTGCTCAGGGCTCCTGTCCCTGTTCAGAGCTCCTGTCCCTGCTCAGAGATCCTGTCCCTGTTCAGGGCTCCTGTCCCTGTTCAGCGCTCCTGTCCCTGCTCAGGGCTCCTGTCCCTGCTCAGAGCTCCTGTCCCTGCTCAGAGCGCCTGTCCCTGCTGTTCAGAGCTCCTGTCCCTGCTGTTCAGAGCTCCTGTCCCTGCTCAGAGCTCCTGCCCCAGCTTTTCAGGGCTCCTGCCCCTGCTCAGAGCTCCTGTCCCTGCTCAGGGCTCCTGTCCCTGCTCCGAGCTCCTGTCCCTGCTCAGAGCTCCTGTCCCTGCAGCTCAGAGCTCCTGTCCCTGCTCAGAGCTCCTGTCCCTGCTCAGAGCTCCTGTCCCTGCTGCTCAGAGGTCCTGTCCCTGCTCAGAGATCCTGTCCCTGCTGTTCAGTGCTCCTGTCCCTGCTCAGAGCTCCTGTCCCTGCTGTTCAGAGCTCCTGTCCCTGCTCAGGGCTCCTGTCCCTGCTCAGAGCTCCTGTCCCTGCTGCTCAGAGCTCCTGTCCCTGCTCAGAGCTCCTGTCCCTGCTGTTCAGAGCTCCTGTCCCTGTTCAGAGCACCTGTACCTGCTCAGAGCTCCTGTCCCTGCTGCTCAGAGCTCCTGTCCCTGCTCAGGGCTCCTGTCCCTGCTCAGAGCTCCTGTCCCTGCTGTTCAGGACTCCTGTCCCTGCTCAGAGCTCCTGTCCCTGCTCAGAGCTCCTGTCCCTGCTCAGGGCTCCTGTCCCTGCTCAGAGCTCCTGTCCCTGTTCAGTGCTCCTGTCCCTGCTGTTCAGGGCTCCTGTCCCTGCTCAGAGCTCCTGTCCCTGCTCAGAGCTCCTGTCCCTGCTGTTCAGAGCTCCAGTCCCTGCTCAGGGCTCCAGTCCCTGCTCAGAGCTCCTGTCCCTGCTCAGGGCTCCTGTCCCTGCTCAGAGCTCCTGTCCCAGCTGTTCAGAGCTCCTGTCCCTGCTCAGAGCTCCTGTCCCTGCTGCTCAGAGGTCCTGTCCCTGCTCAGGGCTCCTGTCCCTGCTCTTCAGGGCTCCTGTCCCTGTTCAGGGCTCCTGTCCCTGCTCAGAGCTCCTGTCCCTGCTGCTCAGAGCTCCTATCCCTGTTCAGAGCTCCTGTCCCTGCTCAGAGCTCCTGTCCCTGCTCAGAGCTCCTGTCCCTGTTCAGAGCTCCTGTCCCTGCTCAGGGCTCCTGTCCCTGCTGCTCAGAGCTCCTGTCCCTGCTCAGAGCTCCTGTCCCTGCTGCTCAGAGCTCCTGTCCCTGTTCAGGGCTCCTGTCCCTGCTCAGAGCTCCTGTCCCTGCTGTTCAGGGCTCCTGTCCCTGCTCCGAGCTCCTGTCCCTGCTCAGGGCTCCTGTCCCTGCTGTTCAGGGCTCCTGTCCCTGCTGCTCAGAGCTCCTGTCCCTGCTCAGAGCTCCTGTCCCTGCTCAGGGCTCCTGTCCCTGCTGTTCAGAGCTCCTGTCCCTGCTGTTCAGAGCTCCTGTCCCTGCTCAGAGCTCCTGTCCGTGCTCAGGGTTCCTGTCCCTGCTCAGAGCTCCTGTCCCTGCTCAGGGCTCCTGTCCCTGCTCAGGGCTCCTGTCCCTGCTGTTCAGAGCTCCTGTCCCTGCTGTTCAGAGCTCCTGTCTCTGCTCAGGGCTCCTGTCCTTGTTCAGAGCTCCTGTCCTTGCTCAGAGCTCCTGTCCCTGCTCAGAGCTCCTGTCCCTGCTCAGAGATCCTGTCCCTGCTGTTCAGAGCTCCTGTCCCTGCTCAGAGCTCCTGTCCCTGCTGTTCAGAGCTCCTGTCCCTGCTCAAAGCTCCTGTCCCTGCTCAGAGCCCCTGTCCCTGCTGTTCAGAGCTCCTGTCCCTGCTCAGAGCTCCTGTCCCAGGTTTTCAGGGCTCCTGTCCCTGCTCAGAGCTCCTGTCCCTGCTCAGGGCTCCTGTCCCTGCTCAGAGCTCCAGTCCCTGTTCAGAGCTCCTGTCCCTGCTCAGAGCTCCTGTCCCTGTTCAAAGCTCCTGTCCCTGCTCAGAGCTCCTGTCCCTGCTGCTCAGAGCTCCTGTCCCTGCTCAGGGCTCCTGTCCCTGCTCAGAGCTCCTGTCCCTGCTGTTCAGAGCTCCTGTCCCTGCTCAGAGCTCCTGTCCCTGCTGCTCAGAGCTCCTGTCCCTGCTCAGGGCTCCTGTCCCTGCTCAGAGCTCCTGTCCCTGCTGTTCAGAGCTCCTGTCCCTGCTCAGAGCTCCTGTCCCTGCTCAGAGCTCCTGTGCCTGTTCAGAGCTCCTGTCCCTGCTCAGAGCTCCTGTCCCTGCTGCTCAGAGCTCCTGTCCCTGCTCAGAGCTCCTGTCCCTGCTGTTCAGAGCTCCTGTCCCTGCTCAGAGCTCCTGTCCCTGTTCAAAGCTCCTCTCCCTGCTCAGAGCTCCTGTCCCTGCTGCTCAGAGCTCCTGTCCCTGCTCAGAGCTCATGTCCCTGCTCAGAGATCCTGTCCCTGCTGTTCAGAGCTCCTGTCCCTGCTCAGAGCTCCTGTCCCTGCTGTTCAGAGCTCCTGTCCCTGCTCAGGGCTCCTGTCCCTGCTCAAAGCTCCTGTCCCTGCTGTTCAGGGCTCCTGTCCCTGCTCAGAGCTCCTGTCCCTGCTCAGAGCTCCTGTCCCTGCTGTTCAGAGCGCCAGTCCCTGCTCAGGGCTCCTGTCCCTGCTCAGAGCTCCTGTCCCTGCTCAGAGCTCCTGTCCCAGCTGTTCAGAGCTCCTGTCCCTGCTCAGAGCTCCTGTCCCTGCTGCTCAGAGCTCCTGTCCCTGCTCAGAGCTCCTGTCCCTGCTCTTCAGGTCTCCTGTCCCTGTTCAGGGCTCCGGTCCCTGCTCAGAGCTCCTGTCCCTGCTGCTCAGAGCTCCTATCCCTGTTCAGAGCTCCTGTCACTGCTCAGAGCTCCTGTCCCTGCTAAGAGCTCCTGTCCCTGTTCAGAGCTCCTGTCCCTGCTCAGGGCTCCTGTCCCTGCTGCTCAGAGCTCCTGTCCCTGCTCAGAGCTCCTGTCCCTGCTGCTCAGAGCTCCTGTCCCTGTTCAGGGCTCCTGTCCCTGCTCAGAGCTCCTGTCCCTGCTGTTCAGGGCTCCTGTCCTTGCTCCGAGCTCCTGTCCCTGCTCAGGGCTCCTGTCCCTGCTGTTCAGGGCTCCTGTCCCTGCTCAGAGCTCCTGTCCCTGCTCAGGGCTCCTGTCCCTGCTGCTCAGGGCTCCTGTCCCTGCTGCTCAGAGCTCCTGTCCCTGCTCAGAGCTCCTGTCCCTGCTGTTCAGGGCTCCTGTGCCTGCTCAGGGCTCCTGTCCCTGCTGTTCAGAGCTCCTGTCCCTGCTGTTCAGAGCTCCTGTCCCTGCTCAGAGCTCTTGTCCCTGCACAGAGCTCCTGTCCATGCTCAGGGCTCCTGTCCCTGCTCAGGGCTCCTGTCCCTGCTGTTCAGAGCTCCTGTCTCTGCTCAGGGCTCCTGTCCCTGTTCAGAGCTCCTGTCCCTGCTCAGAGCTCCTGTCCCTGTTCAGGGCTCCTGTCCCTGTTTAGCGCTCCTGTCCCTGCTCAGAGCTCCTGTCCCTGCTCAGAGCTCCTGTCCCTGCTGCTCAGAGCTCCTGTCCCTGCTGTTCAGAGCTCCTGTCCCTGCTCAGAGCTCCTGTCCCAGGTTTTCAGGTCTCCTGTCCCTGCTCAGAGCTCCTGTCCCTGCTCAGGGCTCCTGTCCCTGCTCAGAGCTCCAGTCCCTGTTCAGAGCTCCTGTCCCTGCTGTTCAGAGCTCCTGTCCCTGCTCAGAGCTCCTGTCCCTGCTGCTCAGAGCTCCTGTCCCTGCTCAGGGCTCCTGTCCCTGCTCAGAGCTCCTGTCCCTGCTGTTCAGAGCTCCTGTCCCTGCTCAGAGCTCCTGTCCCTGCTCAGAGCTCCTGTGCCTGTTCAGAGCTCCTGTCCCTGCTCAGAGCTCCTGTCCCTGCTGCTCAGAGCTCCTGTCCCTGCTCAGAGCTCCTGTCCCTGTTGTTCAGAGCTCCTGTCCCTGCTCAGAGCTCCTGTCCCGGTTCAAAGCTCCTCTCCCTGCTCAGAGCTCCTGTCCCTGCTGCTCAGAGCTCCTGTCCCTGCTGTTCAGAGCTCCTGTCCCTGCTCAGAGCTCCTGTCCCAGGTTTTCAGGTCTCCTGTCCCTGCTCAGAGCTCCTGTCCCTGCTCAGGGCTCCTGTCCCTGCTCAGAGCTCCAGTCCCTGTTCAGAGCTCCTGTCCCTGCTCAGAGCTCCTGTCCCTGTTCAAAGCTCCTGTCCCTGCTCAGAGCTCCTGTCCCTGCTGCTCAGAGCTCCTGTCCCTGCTCAGGGCACCTGTCCCTGCTCAGAGCTCCTGTCCCTGCTGTTCAGAGCTCCTGTCCCTGCTCAGGGCTCCTGTCCCTGCTCAGAGCTCCTGTCCCTGCTGTTCAGAGCTCCTGTCCCTGCTCAGAGCTCCTGTCCCTGCTGCTCAGAGCTCCTGTCCCTGCTCAGGGCTCCTGTCCCTGCTCAGAGCTCCTGTCCCTGCTGTTCAGAGCTCCTGTCCCTGCTCAGAGCTCCTGTCCCTGCTTAGAGCTCCTGTGCCTGTTCAGAGCTCCTGTCCCTGCTCAGAGCTCCTGTCCCTGCTGCTCAGAGCTCCTGTCCCTGCTCAGAGCTCCTGTCCCTGCTGTTCGGAGCTCCTGTCCTTGCTCAGAGCTCCTGTCCCTGCTCTGAGCTCCTCTCCCTGCTCAGAGCTCCTGTCCCTGCTGCTCAGAGCTCCTGTCCCTGCTGCTCAGAGCTCCTGTCCCTGCTCAGATCTCCTGTCCCTGTTGTTCAGAGCTCCTGTCCCTGCTCAGAGCTCCTGTCCCTGTTCAAAGCTCCTGTCCCTGCTCAGTGCTCCTGTCCCTGCTGCTCAGAGTTCCTGTCCCTGCTCAGAGATCCTGTCCCTGCTGTTCAGAGCTCCTGTCCCTGCTCAGAGCTCCTGTCCCTGCTGTTCAGAGCTCCTGTCCCTGCTCAGGGCTCCTGTCCCTGCTCAGGGCTCCTGTCCCTGCTCAGAGCTCCTGTCCCTGCTGTTCAGAGCTCCTGTCCCTGCTCAGAGCTCCTGTCCCTGCTGCTCAGAGCTCCTGTCCCAGCTGTTCAGAGCTCCTGTCCCTGCTCAGAGCTCCTGTCCCTGCTGCTCAGAGCTCCTGTCCCTGCTCAGAGCTCCTGTCCCTGCTCTTCAGGGCTCCTGTCCCTGTTCAGGGCTCCTGTCCCTGCTGTTCAGAGCTCCTGTCCCTGCTGTTCAGAGCTCCTGTCCCTGCTCAGAGCTCCTGTCCCTGCTCAGAGCTCTTGTCCCTGCTCAGGGCTCCTGTCCCTGCTCAGGGCTCCTGTCCCTGCTGTTCAGAGCTCCTGTCTCTGCTCAGGGCTCCTGTCCCTGTTCAGAGCTCCTGTCCCTGCTCAGAGCTCCTGTCCCTGTTCAGGGCTCCTGTCCCTGTTTAGCGCTCCTGTCCCTGCTCAGGGCTCCTGTCCCTGCTGGTCAGAGCTCCTGTCCCTGCTCAGGGCTCCTGTCCCTGCTGCTCAGAGCTCCTGTCCCTGCTCAGGGCTCCTGTCCCTGCTCAGAGCTCCAGTCCCTGTTCAGAGCTCCTGTCCCTGCTCAGAGCTCCTGTCCCTGTTCAAAGCTCCTGTCCCTGCTCAGGGCACCTGTTCCTGCTCAGAGCTCCTGTCCCTGCTGTTCAGAGCTCCTGTCCCTGCTCAGGGCTCCTGTCCCTGCTGTTCAGGGCTCCTGTCCCTGCTCAGAGCTCCTGTCCCTGCTGTTCAGAGCTCCAGTCCCTGCTCAGGGCTCCTGTCCCTGCTCAGAGCTCCTGTCCCTGCTCAGGGCTCCTGTCCCTGCTCAGGGCACCTGTCCCTGCTCAGAGCTCCTGTCCCTGCTGTTCAGAGCTCCTGTCCCTGCTCAGGGCTCCTGTCCCTGCTCAGAGCTCCTGTCCCTGCTGTTCAGAGCTCCTGTCCCTGCTCAGAGCTCCTGTCCCTGCTGCTCAGAGCTCCTGTCCCTGCTCAGGGCTCCTGTCCCTGCTCAGAGCTCCTGTCCCTGCTGTTCAGAGCTCCTGTCCCTGCTCAGAGCTCCTGTCCCTGCTTAGAGCTCCTGTGCCTGTTCAGAGCTCCTGTCCCTGCTCAGAGCTCCTGTCCCTGCTGCTCAGAGCTCCTGTCCCTGCTCAGAGCTCCTGTCCCTGCTGTTCGGAGCTCCTGTCCTTGCTCAGAGCTCCTGTCCCTGCTCTGAGCTCCTCTCCCTGCTCAGAGCTCCTGTCCCTGCTGCTCAGAGCTCCTGTCCCTGCTGCTCAGAGCTCCTGTCCCTGCTCAGATCTCCTGTCCCTGTTGTTCAGAGCTCCTGTCCCTGCTCAGAGCTCCTGTCCCTGTTCAAAGCTCCTGTCCCTGCTCAGTGCTCCTGTCCCTGCTGCTCAGAGTTCCTGTCCCTGCTCAGAGATCCTGTCCCTGCTGTTCAGAGCTCCTGTCCCTGCTCAGAGCTCCTGTCCCTGCTGTTCAGAGCTCCTGTCCCTGCTCAGGGCTCCTGTCCCTGCTCAGAGCTCCTGTCCCTGCTGTTCAGAGCTCCTGTCCCTGCTCAGAGCTCCTGTCCCTGCTGCTCAGAGCTCCTGTCCCAGCTGTTCAGAGCTCCTGTCCCTGCTCAGAGCTCCTGTCCCTGCTGCTCAGAGCTCCTGTCCCTGCTCAGAGCTCCTGTCCCTGCTCTTCAGGGCTCCTGTCCCTGTTCAGGGCTCCTGTCCCTGCTGTTCAGAGCTCCTGTCCCTGCTGTTCAGAGCTCCTGTCCCTGCTCAGAGCTCCTGTCCCTGCTCAGAGCTCTTGTCCCTGCTCAGGGCTCCTGTCCCTGCTCAGGGCTCCTGTCCCTGCTGTTCAGAGCTCCTGTCTCTGCTCAGGGCTCCTGTCCCTGTTCAGAGCTCCTGTCCCTGCTCAGAGCTCCTGTCCCTGTTCAGGGCTCCTGTCCCTGTTTAGCGCTCCTGTCCCTGCTCAGGGCTCCTGTCCCTGCTCAGAGCTCCTGTCCCTGCTCAGGGCTCCTGTCCCTGCTGCTCAGAGCTCCTGTCCCTGCTCAGGGCTCCTGTCCCTGCTCAGAGCTCCAGTCCCTGTTCAGAGCTCCTGTCCCTGCTCAGAGCTCCTGTCCCTGTTCAAAGCTCCTGTCCCTGCTCAGGGCACCTGTCCCTGCTCAGAGCTCCTGTCCCTGCTGTTCAGAGCTCCTGTCCCTGCTCAGGGCTCCTGTCCCTGCTGTTCAGGGCTCCTGTCCCTGCTCAGAGCTCCTGTCCCTGCTGTTCAGAGCTCCAGTCCCTGCTCAGGGCTCCTGTCCCTGCTCAGAGCTCCTGTCCCTGCTCAGGGCTCCTGTCCCTGCTCAGAGCTCCTGTCCCAGCTGTTCAGAGCTCCTGTCCCTGCTCAGAGCTCCTGTCCCTGCTGCTCAGAGCTCCTGTCCCTGCTCAGAGCACCTGTCCCTGCTCTTCAGGGCTCCTGTCCCTGTTCAGGGCTCCTGTCCCTGCTCAGAGCTCCTGTCCCTGCTGCTAAGAGCTCCTATCCCTGTTCAGAGCTCCTGTCCCTGCTCAGAGCTCCTGTCCCTGCTGTTCAGAGCTCCTGTCCCTGCTCAGAGCTCCTGTCCCTGCTCAGGGCTCCTGTCCCTGCTGCTCAGAGCTCCTGTCCCTTCTCAGAGCTCCTGTCCCTGCTGCTCAGAGCTCCTGTCCCTGTTCAGGGCTCCTGTCCCTGCTCAGAGCTCCTGTCCCTGCTCCGAGCTCCTGTCCCTGCTCAGGGCTCCTGTCCCTGCTGTTCAGGGCTCCTGTCCCTGCTCAGAGCTCCTGTCCCTGCTCAGGGCTCCTGTCCCGGCTGTTCAGGGCTCCTGTCCCTGCTGCTCAGAGCTCCTGTCCCTGCTCAGAGCTCCTGTCCCTGCTCAGGGCTCCTGTCCCTGCTCAGGGCTCCTGTCCCTGCTGTTCAGAGCTCCTGTCCCTGCTGTTCAGAGCTCCTGTCCCTGCTCAGAGCTCCTGTCCGTGCTCAGGGCTCCTGTCCCTGCTCAGAGCTCCTGTCCCTGCTCAGGGCTCCTGTCCCTGCTCAGGGCTCCTGTCCCTGCTGTTCAGAGCTCCTGTCCCTGCTGTTCAGAGCTCCTGTCTCTGCTCAGGGCTCCTGTCCCTGTTCAGAGCTCCTGTCCCTGCTCAGAGCTCCTGTCCCTGTTCAGGGCTCCTGTCCCTGTTTAGCACTCCTGTCCCTGATCAGGGCTCCTGTCCCTGCTCAGAGCTCCTGTCCCTGCTCAGAGCTCCTGTCCCTGCTGCTCAGAGCTCCTGTCCCTGCTGTTCAGAGCTCCTGTCCCTGCTCAGAGCTCCTGTCCCTGCTCTTCAGGGCTCCTGTCCCTGCTCAGAGCTCCTGTCCCTGCTCAGGACTCCTGTCCCTGCTCAGAGCTCCAGTCCCTGTTCAGAGCTCCTGTCCCTGCTCAGAGCTCCTGTCCCAGCTTTTCAGGGCTCCTGTCCCTGCTCAGAGCTCCTGTCCCTGCTGCTCAGAGCTCCTGTCCCTGCTCAGGGCTCCTGTCCCTGCTCAGAGCTCCAGTCCCTGTTCAGAGCTCCTGTCCCTGCTCAGAGCTCCTGTCCCTGTTCAAAGCTCCTGTCCCTGCTCAGAGCTCCTGTCCCTGCTGCTCAGAGCTCCTGTCCCTGCCCAGGGCACCTGTCCCTGCTCAGAGCTCCTGTCCCTGCTGTTCAGAGCTCCTGTCCCTGCTCAGGGCTCCTGTCCCTGCTGTTCAGGGCTCCTGTCCCTGCTCAGAGCTCCTGTCCCTGCTGTTCAGAGCTCCAGTCCCTGCTCAGGGCTCCTGTCCCTGCTCAGAGCTCCTGTCCCTGCTCAGGGCTCCTGTCCCTGCTCAGAGCTCCTGTCCCAGCTGTTCAGAGCTCCTGTCCCTGCTCAGAGCTCCTGTCCCTGCTGCTCAGAGCTCCTGTCCCTGCTCAGAGCACCTGTCCCTGCTCTTCAGGGCTCCTGTCCCTGTTCAGGGCTCCTGTCCCTGCTCAGAGCTCCTGTCCCTGCTGCTAAGAGCTCCTATCCCTGTTCAGAGCTCCTGTCCCTGCTCAGAGCTCCTGTCCCTGCTGTTCAGAGCTCCTGTCCCTGCTCAGAGCTCCTGTCCCTGCTCAGGGCTCCTGTCCCTGCTGCTCAGAGCTCCTGTCCCTTCTCAGAGCTCCTGTCCCTGCTGCTCAGAGCTCCTGTCCCAGTTCAGGGCTCCTGTCCCTGCTCAGAGCTCCTGTCCCTGCTGTTCAGGGCTCCTGTCCCTGCTCCGAGCTCCTGTCCCTGCTCAGGGCTCCTGTCCCTGCTGTTCAGGGCTCCTGTCCCTGCTCAGAGCTCCTGTCCCTGCTCAGGGCTCCTGTCCCGGCTGTTCAGGGCTCCTGTCCCTGCTGCTCAGAGCTCCTGTCCCTGCTCAGAGCTCCTGTCCCTGCTCAGGGCTCCTGTCCCTGCTCAGGGCTCCTGTCCCTGCTGTTCAGAGCTCCTGTCCCTGCTGTTCAGAGCTCCTGTCCCTGCTCAGAGCTCCTGTCCGTGCTCAGGGCTCCTGTCCCTGCTCAGAGCTCCTGTCCCTGCTCAGGGCTCCTGTCCCTGCTGTTCAGAGCTCCTGTCCCTGCTGTTCAGAGCTCCTGTCTCTGCTCAGGGCTCCTGTCCCTGCTCAGAGCTCCTGTCCCTGTTCAGGGCTCCTGTCCCTGTTTAGCGCTCCTGTCCCTGATCAGGGCTCCTGTCCCTGCTCAGAGCTCCTGTCCCTGCTGTTCAGGGCTCCTGTCCCTGCTGCTCAGAGCTCCTGTCCCTGCTGTTCAGAGCTCCTGTCCCTGCTCAGAGCTCCTGTCCCTGCTCTTCAGGGCTCCTGTCCCTGCTCAGAGCTCCTGTCCCTGCTCAGGACTCCTCTCCCTGCTCAGAGCTCCAGTCCCTGTTCAGAGCTCCTGTCCCTGCTCAGAGCTCCTGTCCCAGCTTTTCAGGGCTCCTGTCCCTGCTCAGAGCTCCTGTCCCTGCTGCTCAGAGCTCCTGTCCCTGCTCAGGGCTCCTCTCCGTGCTCAGAGCTCCTGTCCCTGCTGTTCAGAGCTCCTGTCCCTGCTCAGAGCTCCTGTCCCTGCTGCTCAGAGCTCCTGTCCCTGCTCAGGGCTCCTGTCCCTGCTCAGAGCTCCTGTCCCTGCTGTTCAGAGCTCCTGTCCCTGCTCAGAGCTCCTGTCCCTGCTGCTCAGAGCTCCTGTCCCTGCTCAGGGCTCCTGTCCCTGCTCAGAGCTCCTGTCCCTGCTGTTCAGAGCTCCTGTCCCTGCTCAGAGCTCCTGTCCCTGCTCAGAGCTCCTGTGCCTGTTCAGAGCTCCTGTCCCTGCTCAGAGCTCCTGTCCCTGCTGCTCAGAGCTCCTGTCCCTGCTCAGAGCTCCTGTCCCTGTTGTTCAGAGCTCCTGTCCCTGCTCAGAGCTCCTGTCCCTGTTCAAAGCTCCTGTCCCTGCTCAGAGCTCCTGTCCCTGCTGCTCAGAGCTCCTGTCCCTGCTCAGAGCTCCTGTCCCTGCTCAGAGATCCTCTCCCTGCTGTTCAGAGCTCCTGTCCCTGCTCAGAGCTCCTGTCCCTGCTGTTCAGAGCTCCTGTCCCTGCTCAGGGCTCCTGTCCCTGCTCAGAGCTCCTGTCCCTGCTGTTCACGGCTCCTGTCCCTGCTCAGAGCTCCTGTCCCTGCTCAGAGCTGCTGTCCCTGCTGTTCAGAGCTCCAGTCCCTGCTCAGGGCTCCTGTCCCTGCTCCGAGCTCCTGTCCCTGCTCAGAGCTCCTGTCCCAGCTGTTCAGAGCTCCTGTCCCTGCTCAGAGCTCCTGTCCCTGCTCTTCAGGGCTCCTGTCCCTGTTCAGGGCTCCGGTCCCTGCTCAGAGCTCCTGTCCCTGCTGCTCAGAGCTCCTATCCCTGTGCAGAGCTCCTGTCCCTGCTCAGAGCTCCTGTCCCTGTTCAGAGCTCCTGTCCCTGCTCAGGGCTCCTGTCCCTGCTGCTCAGAGCTCCTGTCCCTGCTCAGAGCTCCTGTCCCTGCTGCTCAGAGCTCCTGTCCCTGTTCAGGGCTCCTGTCCCTGCTCAGAGCTCCTGTCCCTGCTGTTCAGGGCTCCTGTCCCTGCTCCGAGCTCCTGTCCCTGCTCAGGGCTCCTGTCCCTGCTGTTCAGGGCTCCTGTCCCTGCTGCTCAGAGCTCCTGTCCCTGCTCAGGGCTCCTGTCCCTGCTGTTCAGAGCTCCTGTCCCTGCTGTTCAGAGCTCCTGTCCCTGCTCAGAGCTCTTGTCCCTGCTCAGAGCTCCTGTCCCTGCTCAGGGCTCCTGTCCCTGCTCAGGGCTCCTGTCCCTGCTGTTCAGAGCTCCTGTCTCTGCTCAGGGCTCCTGTCCCTGTTCAGAGCTCCTGTCCCTGCTCAGAGCTCCTGTCCCTGTTCAGGGCTCCTGTCCCTGTTTAGCGCTCCTGTCCCTGCTCAGGGCTCCTGTCCCTGCTCAGAGCTCCTGTCCCTGCTCAGAGCTCCTGTCCCTGCTGCTCAGAGCTCCTGTCCCTGTCAGGGCTCCTGTCCCTGCTCAGAGCTCCAGTCCCTGTTCAGAGCTCCTGTCCCAGGTTTTCAGGGCTCCTGACCCTGTTCAAAGCTCCTGTCCCTGCTCAGAGCTCCTGTCCCTGCTGCTCAGAGCTCCTGTCCCTGCTCAGGGCACCTGTCCCTGCTCAGAGCTCCTGTCCCTGCTGTTCAGAGCTCCTGTCCCTGCTCAGGGCTCCTGTCCCTGCTCAGAGCTCCTGTCCCTGCTGTTCAGAGCTCCTGTCCCTGCTCAGAGCTCCTGTCCCTGCTGCTCAGAGCTCCTGTCCCTGCTCAGGGCTCCTGTCCCTGCTCAGAGCTCCTGTCCCTGCTGTTCAGAGCTCCTGTCCCTGCTCAGAGCTCCTGTCCCTGTTCAGAGCTCCTGTCCCTGCTCAGAGCTCCTGTCCCTGCTGTTCAGGGCTCCTGTCCCTGCTCAGAGCTCCTGTCCCTGCTGTTCAGAGCTCCAGTCCCTGCTCAGGGCTCCTGTCCCTGCTCAGAGCTCCTGTCCCTGCTCAGGGCTCCTGTCCCTGCTCAGAGCTCCTGTCCCAGCTGTTCAGAGCTCCTGTCCCTGCTCAGAGCTCCTGTCCCTGCTGCTCAGAGCTCCTGTCCCTGCTCAGAGCACCTGTCCCTGCTCTTCAGGGCTCCTGTCCCTGTTCAGGGCTCCTGTCCCTGCTCAGAGCTCCTGTCCCTGCTGCTAAGAGCTCCTATCCCTGTTCAGAGCTCCTGTCCCTGCTCAGAGATCCTGTCCCTGCTGTTCAGAGCTCCTGTCCCTGCTCAGAGCTCCTGTCCCTGCTCAGGGCTCCTGTCCCTGCTGCTCAGAGCTCCTGTCCCTTCTCAGAGCTCCTGTCCCTGCTGTTCAGAGCTCCTGTCCCTGCTCAGAGCTCCTGTCCCTGCTCAGGGCTCCTGTCCCTGCTGTTCAGGGCTCCTGTCCCTGCTCCGAGCTCCTGTCCCTGCTCAGGGCTCCTGTCCCTGCTGTTCAGGGCTCCTGTCCCTGCTCAGAGCTCCTATCCCTGCTCAGGGCTCCTGTCCCGGCTGTTCAGGGCTCCTGTCCCTGCTGCTCAGAGCTCCTGTCCCTGCTCAGAGCTCCTGTCCCTGCTCAGGGCTCCTGTCCCTGCTGTTCAGAGCTCCTGTCCCTGCTGTTCAGAGCTCCTGTCCCTGCTCAGAGCTCCTGCCCGTGCTCAGGGCTCCTGTCCCTGCTCAGAGCTCCTGTCCCTGCTCAGGGCTCCTGTCCCTGCTCAGGGCTCCTGTCCCTGCTGTTCAGAGCTCCTGTCTCTGCTCAGGGCTCCTGTCCCTGTTCAGAGCTCCTGTCCCTGCTCAGAGCTCCTGTCCCTGTTCAGGGCTCCTGTCCCTGTTTAGCACTCCTGTCCCTGCTCAGGGCTCCTGTCCCTGCTCAGAGCTCCTGTCCCTGCTCAGAGCTCCCGTCCCTGCTGCTCAGAGCTCCTGTCCCTGCTGTTCAGAGCTCCTGTCCCTGCTCAGAGCTCCTGTCCCTGCTGCTCAGAGCTCCTGTCCCTGCTCAGGGCTCCTGTCCCTGCTGTTCAGAGCTCCTGTCCCTGCTCAGGGCTCCTGTCCCTGCTCAGAGCTCCTTTCCCTGCTCATAGCTCCTGTCCCTTCTGTTCAGAGCTCCTGTCCCTGCTCAGAGCTCCTGTCCCTGCTCAGAGCTCCTGTCCCTGTTCAGGGCTCCTGTCCCTGCTGTTCAGAGCTCCTGTCCCTGCTCAGAGCTCCTGTCCCTGCTCAGAGCTCCTGTCCCTGCTGCTCAGAGCTCCTGTCCCTGCTGCTCAGAGCTCCTGTCCCTGCTCAGGGCTCCTGTCCCTGCTCCGAGCTCCTGTCCCTGCTGTTCAGAGCTCCTGTCCCTGCTCAGAGCTCCTGTCCCTGCTGCTCAGAGCTCCTGTCCCTACTCAGGCCTCCTGTCCCTGCTGTTCAGAGCTCCTGTCCCTGCTCAGAGCTCCTGTCCCTGTTCAGAGCTCCTGTCCCTGCTGTTCAGAGCTCCTGTCCCTGCTGCTCAGAGCTCCTGTCCCTGCTGTTCAGAGCTCCTGTCCCTGCTCAGAGCTCCTGTCCCTGTTCAGGGCTCCTGTCCCTGCTCAGAGCTCCTGTCCCTGCTGTTCAGGGCTCCTGTCCCTTCTCCGAGCTCCTGTCCCTGCTCAGGGCTCCTGTCCCTGCTGTTCAGGGCTCCTGTCCCTGCTCAGAGCTCCTGTCCCTGCTCAGGGCTCCTGTCCCTGCTGTTCAGGGCTCCTGTCCCTGCTGCTCAGAGCTCCTGTCCCTGCTCAGAGCTCCTGTCCCTGCTCAGGGCTCCTGTCCCTTCTCAGGGCTCCTGTCCCTGCTGTTCAGAGCTCCTGTCCCTGCTGTTCAGAGCTCCTGTCTTTGCTCAGGGCTCCTGTCCCTGTTCAGAGCTCCTGTCCCTGCTCAGAGCTCCTGTCCCTGTTCAGGGCTCCTGTCCCTGTTCAGCGCTCCTGTCCCTGCTCAGGGCTCCTGTCCCTGCTCAGAGCTCCTGTCCCTGCTCAGAGCTCCTGTCCCTGCTCAAAGCTCCTGTCCCTGCTCAGAGCTCCTGTCCCTGCTCAGAGCTCCTGTCCCTGCTGTTCAGAGCTCCTGTCCCTGCTCAGAGCTCCTGTCCCAGGTTTTCAGGGCTCCTGTCCATGCTCAGAGCTCCTGTCCCTGCTCAGGGCTCCTGTCCTTGCTCAGAGCTCCAGTCCCTGATCAGAGCTCCTGTCCCTGCTGCTCAGAGCTCCTGTCCCTGCTCAGAGCTCCTGTCCCTGCTGCTCAGAGCTCCTGTCCCTGCTCAGGGCTCCTGTCCCAGCTCAGAGCTCCTGTCCCTGCTCAGAGCTCCTGTCCCTGCTCTTCAGAGCTCCTGTCCCTGCTCAGAACTCCTGTCCCTGTTCAGGGCTCCTGTCCCTGTTCAGAGCTCCTGTCCCTGCTCAGAGCTCCTGTCCCTGCTGCTCAGAGCTCCGATCCCTGTTCAGGGCTCCTGTCCCTGCTCAGAGCTCCTGTCCCTGCTGTTCAGGGCTCCCGTCCCTGTTCAGCGCTCCAGTCCCTGCTCAGGGCTCCTGTCCCTGCTGTTCAGGGCTCCTGTCCCTGCTCCGAGCTCCTGTCCCGGCTCAGGGCTCCTGTCCCAGCTGTTCAGGGCTCCTGTCCCTGTTCAGCGCTCCTGTCCCTGCTCAGGGCTCCTGTCCCTGCTGTTCAGGGCTCCTGTCCCTGCTCAGAGCTCCTGTCCCTGCTCAGGGCTCCTGTCCCTGCTGTTCAGGGCTCCTGTCCCTGCTGCTCAGAGCTCCTGTCCCTGCTCAGAGCTCCTGTCCCTGCTCAGGGCTCCTGTCCCTGCTGTTCAGAGCTCCTGTCCCTGCTGTTCAGAGCTCCTGTCCCTGCTCAGGGCTCCTGTCCCTGTTCAGAGCTCCTGTCCCTGCTCAGAGCTCCTGTCCCTGTTCAGGGCTCCTGTCCCTGTTCAGCGCTCCTGTCCCTGCTCAGGGCTCCTGTCCCTGCTCAGAGCTCCTGTCCCTGCTCAGAGCTCCTGTCCCAGCTTTTCAGGGCTCCTGTCCCTGCTCAGAGCTCCTGTCCCTGCTCAGAGCTCCTGTCCCTGCTGCTCAGAGCTCCTGTCCCTGCTCAGGGCTCCTGTCCCTGTTCAGAGCTCCTGTCCCTGCTCAGGGCTCCTGTCCCTGCTCAGAGCTCCTGTCCCTGCTCATAGCTCCTGTCCCTGCTGTTCAGAGCTCCTGTCCCTGCTCAGAGCTCCTGTCCCTGCTCAGAGCTCCTGTCCCTGTTCAGGGCTCCTGTCCCTGCTGTTCAGAGCTCCTGTCCCTGCTCAGAGCTCCTGTCCCTGCTCAGAGCTCCTGTCCCTGCTGCTCAGAGCTCCTGTCCCTGCTCAGGGCTCCTGTCCCTGCTCAGAGCTCCTGTCCCTGCTGTTCAGAGCTCCTGTCGCTGCTCAGAGCTCCTGTCCCTGCTGCTCAGAGCTCCTGTCCCTACTCAGGGCTCCTGTCCCTGCTCAGAGCTCCTGTCCCTGCTGTTCAGAGCTCCTGTCCCTGCTCAGAGCTCCTGTCCCTGTTCAGAGCTCCTGTCCCTGCTGTTCAGAGCTCCTGTCCCTGCTGCTCAGAGCTCCTGTCCCTGCTGTTCAGAGCTCCTGTCCCTGCTCAGAGCTCCTGTCCCTGTTCAAAGCTGCTGTCCCTGCTCAGAGCTCCTGTCCCTGCTGCTCAGAGCTCCCGTCCCTGCTCAGAGCTCCTGTCCCTGCTCAGTGATCCTGTCCCTGCTGTTCTGAGCTCCAGTCCCTTCTCAGAGCTCCTGTCCCTGCTGTTCAGAGCTCCTGTCCCTGCTCAGGGCTCCTGTCCCTGCTCAGAGCTCCTGTCCCTGCTGCTCAGAGCTCCTGTCCCTGTTCAGGGCTCCTGTCCCTGTTCAGCGCTCCTGTCCCTGCTCAGGGCTCCTGTCCCTGCTCAGAGCTCCTGTCCCTGCTGTTCAGAGCTCCTGTCCCTGCTCAGAGCTCCTGTCCCTGCTCAGGGCTCCTGTCCCTGCTCAGAGCTCCTGTCCCTGCTCAGAGCTCCTGTCCCTGCTCAGAGCTCCTGTCCCTGCTGTTCAGAGCTCCTGTCCCTGCTCAGAGCTCCTGTCCCAGGTTTTCAGGGCTCCTGTCCATGCTCAGAGCTCCTGTCCCTGCTCAGGGCTCCTGTCCTTGCTCAGAGCTCCAGTCCCTGATCAGAGCTCCTGTCCCTGCTCAGAGCTCCTGTCCCTGCTGCTCAGAGCTCCTGTCCCTGCTCAGGGCTCCTGTCCCAGCTCAGAGCTCCTGTCCCTGCTCAGAGCTCCTGTCCCTGCTGTTCAGAGCTCCTGTCCCTGCTCAGAACTCCTGTCCCTGTTCAGGGCTCCTGTCCCTGTTCAGAGCTCCTGTCCCTGCTCAGAGCTCCTGTCCCTGCTGCTCAGAGCTCCGATCCCTGTTCAGGGCTCCTGTCCCTGCTCAGGGCTCCTGTCCCTTCTCAGGGCTCCTGTCCCTGCTGTTCAGAGCTCCTGTCCCTGCTGTTCAGAGCTCCTGTCTTTGCTCAGGGCTCCTGTCCCTGTTCAGAGCTCCTGTCCCTGCTCAGAGCTCCTGTCCCTGTTCAGGGCTCCTGTCCCTGTTCAGCGCTCCTGTCCCTGCTCAGGGCTCCTGTCCCTGCTCAGAGCTCCTGTCCCTGCTCAGAGCTCCTGTCCCTGCTCAAAGCTCCTGTCCCTGCTCAGAGCTCCTGTCCCTGCTCAGAGCTCCTGTCCCTGCTGTTCAGAGCTCCTGTCCCTGCTGTTCAGAGCTCCTGTCCCTGCTCAGAGCTCCTGTCCCAGGTTTTCAGGGCTCCTGTCCATGCTCAGAGCTCCTGTCCCTGCTCAGGGCTCCTGTCCTTGCTCAGAGCTCCAGTCCCTGATCAGAGCTCCTGTCCCTGCTCAGAGCTCCTGTCCCTGCTGCTCAGAGCTCCTGTCCCTGCTCAGGGCTCCTGTCCCAGCTCAGAGCTCCTGTCCCTGCTCAGAGCTCCTGTCCCTGCTGTTCAGAGCTCCTGTCCCTGCTGCTCAGAGCTCCGATCCCTGTTCAGGGCTCCTGTCCCTGCTCAGAGCTCCTGTCCCTGCTGTTCAGGGCTCCTGTCCCTGTTCAGCGCTCCAGTCCCTGCTCAGGGCTCCTGTCCCTGCTGTTCAGGGCTCCTGTCCCTGCTCCGAGCTCCTGTCCCTGCTCAGGGCTCCTGTCCCTGCTGTTCAGGGCTCCTGTCCCTGTTCAGCGCTCCTGTCCCTGCTCAGGGCTCCTGTCCCTGCTGTTCAGGGCTCCTGTCCCTGCTCAGAGCTCCTGTCCCTGCTCAGGGCTCCTGTCCCTGCTGTTCAGAGCTCCTGTCCCTGCTGCTCAGAGCTCCTGTCCCTGCTCAGAGCTCCTGTCCCTGCTCAGGGCTCCTGTCCCTGCTGTTCAGAGCTCCTGTCCCTGCTGTTCAGAGCTCCTGTCCCTGCTCAGGGCTCCTGTCCCTGTTCAGAGCTCCTGTCCCTGCTCAGAGCTCCTGTCCCTGTTCAGGGCTCCTGTCCCTGTTCAGCGCTCCTGTCCCTGCTCAGGGCCCCTGTCCCTGCTCAGAGCTCCTGTCCCTGCTGTTCAGAGCTCCTGTCCCTGCTCAGAGCTCCTGTCCCAGCTTTTCAGGGCTCCTGTCCCTGCTCAGAGCTCCTGTCCCTGCTCAGGGCTCCTGTCCCTGCTCAGAGCTCCAGTCCCTGCTCAGAGCTCCTGTCCCTGCTCAGAGCTCCTGTCCCTGCTGCTCAGAGCTCCTGTCCCTGCTCAGGGCTCCTGTCCCTGTTCAGAGCTCCTGTCCCTGCTCAGGTCTCCTGTCCCTGCTCAGAGCTCCTTTCCCTGCTCATAGCTCCTGTCCCTGCTGTTCAGAGCTCCTGTCCCTGCTCAGAGCTCCTGTCCCTGCTCAGAGCTCCTGTCCCTGTTCAGGGCTCCTGTCCCTGCTGTTCAGAGCTCCTGTCCCTGCTCAGAGCTCCTGTCCCTGCTCAGAGCTCCTGTCCCTGCTGCTCAGAGCTCCTGTCCCTGCTCAGGGCTCCTGTCCCTGCTCAGAGCTCCTGTCCCTGCTGTTCAGAGCTCCTGTCCCTGCTCAGAGCTCCTGTCCCTGCTGCTCAGAGCTCCTGTCCCTACTCAGGGCTCCTGTCCCTGCTCAGAGCTCCTGTCCCTGCTGTTCAGAGCTCCTGTCCCTGCTCAGAGCTCCTGTCCCTGTTCAGAGATCCTGTCCCTGCTGTTCAGAGCTCCTGTCCCTGCTGCTCAGAGCTCCTGTCCCTGCTGTTCAGAGCTCCTGTCCCTGCTGTTCAGAGCTCCTGTCCCTGCTCAGAGCTCCTGTCCCTGTTCAAAGCTGCTGTCCCTGCTCAGAGCTCCTGTCCCTGCTGCTCAGAGATCCTGTCCCTGCTCAGAGCTCCTGTCCCTGCTCAGTGATCCTGTCCCTGCTGTTCTGAGCTCCTGTCCCTTCTCAGAGCTCCTGTCCCTGCTGTTCAGAGCTCCTGTCCCTGCTCAGGGCTCCTGTCCCTGCTCAGAGCTCCTGTCCCTGCTGCTCAGAGCTCCTGTCCCTGCTCAGAGCTCCTGTCCCTGTTGTTCAGAGCTCCTGTCCCTGCTCAGAGCTCCTGTCCCTGTTCAAAGCTCCAGTCCCTGCTCAGAGCTCCTGTCCCTGCTGCTCAGAGCTCCTGTCCCTGCTCAGAGCTCCTGTCCCTGTTGTTCAGAGCTCCTGTCCCTGCTCAGAGCCCCTGTCCCTGTTCAAAGCTCCTGTCCCTGCTCAGAGCTCCTGTCCCTGCTGCTCAGAGCTCCTGTCCCTGCTCAGAGCTCCTGTCCCTGCTCAGAGATCCTCTCCGTGCTGTTCAGAGCTCCTGTCCCTGCTCAGAGCTCCTGTCCCTGCTGTTCAGAGCTCCTGTCCCTGCTCAGGGCTCCTGTCCCTGCTCAGAGCTCCTGTCCCTGCTGTTCACGGCTCCTGTCCCTGCTCAGAGCTCCTGTCCCTGCTCAGAGCTGCTGTCCCTGCTGTTCAGAGCTCCAGTCCCTGCTCAGGGCTCCTGTCCCTGCTCCGAGCTCCTGTCCCTGCTCAGAGCTCCTGTCCCAGCTGTTCAGAGCTCCTGTCCCTGCTCAGAGCTCCTGTCCCTGCTCAGAGCTCCTGTCCCTGCTCTTCAGGGCTCCTGTCCCTGTTCAGGGCTCCGGTCCCTGCTCAGAGCTCCTGTCCCTGCTGCTCAGAGCTCCTATCCCTGTGCAGAGCTCCTGTCCCTGCTCAGAGCTCCTGTCCCTGTTCAGAGCTCCTGTCCCTGCTCAGGGCTCCTGTCCCTGCTGCTCAGAGCTCCTGTCCCTGCTCAGAGCTCCTGTCCCTGCTGCTCAGAGCTCCTGTCCCTGTTCAGGGCTCCTGTCCCTGCTCAGAGCTCCTGTCCCTGCTGTTCAGGGCTCCTGTCCCTGCTCCGAGCTCCTGTCCCTGCTCAGGGCTCCTGTCCCTGCTGTTCAGGGCTCCTGTCCCTGCTGCTCAGAGCTCCTGTCCCTGCTCAGGGCTCCTGTCCCTGCTGTTCAGAGCTCCTGTCCCTGCTGTTCAGAGCTCCTGTCCCTGCTCAGAGCTCTTGTCCCTGCTCAGAGCTCCTGTCCCTGCTCAGGGCTCCTGTCCCTGCTCAGGGCTCCTGTCCCTGCTGTTCAGAGCTCCTGTCTCTGCTCAGGGCTCCTGTCCCTGTTCAGAGCTCCTGTCCCTGCTCAGAGCTCCTGTCCCTGTTCAGGGCTCCTGTCCCTGTTTAGCGCTCCTGTCCCTGCTCAGAGCTCCTGTCCCTGTTCAGGGCTCCTGTCCCTGCTCAGAGCTCCTGTCCCTGCTGTTCAGGGCTCCTGTCCCTTCTCCGAGCTCCTGTCCCTGCTCAGGGCTCCTGTCCCTGCTGTTCAGGGCTCCTGTCCCTGCTCAGAGCTCCTGTCCCTGCTCAGGGCTCCTGTCCCTGCTGTTCAGGGCTCCTGTCCCTGCTGCTCAGAGCTCCTGTCCCTGCTCAGAGCTCCTGTCCCTGCTCAGGGCTCCTGTCCCTTCTCAGGGCTCCTGTCCCTGCTGTTCAGAGCTCCTGTCCCTGCTGTTCAGAGCTCCTGTCTTTGCTCAGGGCTCCTGTCCCTGTTCAGAGCTCCTGTCCCTGCTCAGAGCTCCTGTCCCTGTTCAGGGCTCCTGTCCCTGTTCAGCGCTCCTGTCCCTGCTCAGGGCTCCTGTCCCTGCTCAGAGCTCCTGTCCCTGCTCAGAGCTCCTGTCCCTGCTCAAAGCTCCTGTCCCTGCTCAGAGCTCCTGTCCCTGCTCAGAGCTCCTGTCCCTGCTGTTCAGAGCTCCTGTCCCTGCTCAGAGCTCCTGTCCCAGGTTTTCAGGGCTCCTGTCCATGCTCAGAGCTCCTGTCCCTGCTCAGGGCTCCTGTCCTTGCTCAGAGCTCCAGTCCCTGATCAGAGCTCCTGTCCCTGCTGCTCAGAGCTCCTGTCCCTGCTCAGAGCTCCTGTCCCTGCTGCTCAGAGCTCCTGTCCCTGCTCAGGGCTCCTGTCCCAGCTCAGAGCTCCTGTCCCTGCTCAGAGCTCCTGTCCCTGCTCTTCAGAGCTCCTGTCCCTGCTCAGAACTCCTGTCCCTGTTCAGGGCTCCTGTCCCTGTTCAGAGCTCCTGTCCCTGCTCAGAGCTCCTGTCCCTGCTGCTCAGAGCTCCGATCCCTGTTCAGGGCTCCTGTCCCTGCTCAGAGCTCCTGTCCCTGCTGTTCAGGGCTCCCGTCCCTGTTCAGCGCTCCAGTCCCTGCTCAGGGCTCCTGTCCCTGCTGTTCAGGGCTCCTGTCCCTGCTCCGAGCTCCTGTCCCGGCTCAGGGCTCCTGTCCCAGCTGTTCAGGGCTCCTGTCCCTGTTCAGCGCTCCTGTCCCTGCTCAGGGCTCCTGTCCCTGCTGTTCAGGGCTCCTGTCCCTGCTCAGAGCTCCTGTCCCTGCTCAGGGCTCCTGTCCCTGCTGTTCAGGGCTCCTGTCCCTGCTGCTCAGAGCTCCTGTCCCTGCTCAGAGCTCCTGTCCCTGCTCAGGGCTCCTGTCCCTGCTGTTCAGAGCTCCTGTCCCTGCTGTTCAGAGCTCCTGTCCCTGCTCAGGGCTCCTGTCCCTGTTCAGAGCTCCTGTCCCTGCTCAGAGCTCCTGTCCCTGTTCAGGGCTCCTGTCCCTGTTCAGCGCTCCTGTCCCTGCTCAGGGCTCCTGTCCCTGCTCAGAGCTCCTGTCCCTGCTCAGAGCTCCTGTCCCAGCTTTTCAGGGCTCCTGTCCCTGCTCAGAGCTCCTGTCCCTGCTCAGAGCTCCTGTCCCTGCTGCTCAGAGCTCCTGTCCCTGCTCAGGGCTCCTGTCCCTGTTCAGAGCTCCTGTCCCTGCTCAGGGCTCCTGTCCCTGCTCAGAGCTCCTGTCCCTGCTCATAGCTCCTGTCCCTGCTGTTCAGAGCTCCTGTCCCTGCTCAGAGCTCCTGTCCCTGCTCAGAGCTCCTGTCCCTGTTCAGGGCTCCTGTCCCTGCTGTTCAGAGCTCCTGTCCCTGCTCAGAGCTCCTGTCCCTGCTCAGAGCTCCTGTCCCTGCTGCTCAGAGCTCCTGTCCCTGCTCAGGGCTCCTGTCCCTGCTCAGAGCTCCTGTCCCTGCTGTTCAGAGCTCCTGTCGCTGCTCAGAGCTCCTGTCCCTGCTGCTCAGAGCTCCTGTCCCTACTCAGGGCTCCTGTCCCTGCTCAGAGCTCCTGTCCCTGCTGTTCAGAGCTCCTGTCCCTGCTCAGAGCTCCTGTCCCTGTTCAGAGCTCCTGTCCCTGCTGTTCAGAGCTCCTGTCCCTGCTGCTCAGAGCTCCTGTCCCTGCTGTTCAGAGCTCCTGTCCCTGCTCAGAGCTCCTGTCCCTGTTCAAAGCTGCTGTCCCTGCTCAGAGCTCCTGTCCCTGCTGCTCAGAGCTCCCGTCCCTGCTCAGAGCTCCTGTCCCTGCTCAGTGATCCTGTCCCTGCTGTTCTGAGCTCCAGTCCCTTCTCAGAGCTCCTGTCCCTGCTGTTCAGAGCTCCTGTCCCTGCTCAGGGCTCCTGTCCCTGCTCAGAGCTCCTGTCCCTGCTGCTCAGAGCTCCTGTCCCTGTTCAGGGCTCCTGTCCCTGTTCAGCGCTCCTGTCCCTGCTCAGGGCTCCTGTCCCTGCTCAGAGCTCCTGTCCCTGCTGTTCAGAGCTCCTGTCCCTGCTCAGAGCTCCTGTCCCTGCTCAGGGCTCCTGTCCCTGCTCAGAGCTCCTGTCCCTGCTCAGAGCTCCTGTCCCTGCTCAGAGCTCCTGTCCCTGCTGTTCAGAGCTCCTGTCCCTGCTCAGAGCTCCTGTCCCAGGTTTTCAGGGCTCCTGTCCATGCTCAGAGCTCCTGTCCCTGCTCAGGGCTCCTGTCCTTGCTCAGAGCTCCAGTCCCTGATCAGAGCTCCTGTCCCTGCTCAGAGCTCCTGTCCCTGCTGCTCAGAGCTCCTGTCCCTGCTCAGGGCTCCTGTCCCAGCTCAGAGCTCCTGTCCCTGCTCAGAGCTCCTGTCCCTGCTGTTCAGAGCTCCTGTCCCTGCTCAGAACTCCTGTCCCTGTTCAGGGCTCCTGTCCCTGTTCAGAGCTCCTGTCCCTGCTCAGAGCTCCTGTCCCTGCTGCTCAGAGCTCCGATCCCTGTTCAGGGCTCCTGTCCCTGCTCAGGGCTCCTGTCCCTTCTCAGGGCTCCTGTCCCTGCTGTTCAGAGCTCCTGTCCCTGCTGTTCAGAGCTCCTGTCTTTGCTCAGGGCTCCTGTCCCTGTTCAGAGCTCCTGTCCCTGCTCAGAGCTCCTGTCCCTGTTCAGGGCTCCTGTCCCTGTTCAGCGCTCCTGTCCCTGCTCAGGGCTCCTGTCCCTGCTCAGAGCTCCTGTCCCTGCTCAGAGCTCCTGTCCCTGCTCAAAGCTCCTGTCCCTGCTCAGAGCTCCTGTCCCTGCTCAGAGCTCCTGTCCCTGCTGTTCAGAGCTCCTGTCCCTGCTGTTCAGAGCTCCTGTCCCTGCTCAGAGCTCCTGTCCCAGGTTTTCAGGGCTCCTGTCCATGCTCAGAGCTCCTGTCCCTGCTCAGGGCTCCTGTCCTTGCTCAGAGCTCCAGTCCCTGATCAGAGCTCCTGTCCCTGCTCAGAGCTCCTGTCCCTGCTGCTCAGAGCTCCTGTCCCTGCTCAGGGCTCCTGTCCCAGCTCAGAGCTCCTGTCCCTGCTCAGAGCTCCTGTCCCTGCTGTTCAGAGCTCCTGTCCCTGCTGCTCAGAGCTCCGATCCCTGTTCAGGGCTCCTGTCCCTGCTCAGAGCTCCTGTCCCTGCTGTTCAGGGCTCCTGTCCCTGTTCAGCGCTCCAGTCCCTGCTCAGGGCTCCTGTCCCTGCTGTTCAGGGCTCCTGTCCCTGCTCCGAGCTCCTGTCCCTGCTCAGGGCTCCTGTCCCTGCTGTTCAGGGCTCCTGTCCCTGTTCAGCGCTCCTGTCCCTGCTCAGGGCTCCTGTCCCTGCTGTTCAGGGCTCCTGTCCCTGCTCAGAGCTCCTGTCCCTGCTCAGGGCTCCTGTCCCTGCTGTTCAGAGCTCCTGTCCCTGCTGCTCAGAGCTCCTGTCCCTGCTCAGAGCTCCTGTCCCTGCTCAGGGCTCCTGTCCCTGCTGTTCAGAGCTCCTGTCCCTGCTGTTCAGAGCTCCTGTCCCTGCTCAGGGCTCCTGTCCCTGTTCAGAGCTCCTGTCCCTGCTCAGAGCTCCTGTCCCTGTTCAGGGCTCCTGTCCCTGTTCAGCGCTCCTGTCCCTGCTCAGGGCCCCTGTCCCTGCTCAGAGCTCCTGTCCCTGCTGTTCAGAGCTCCTGTCCCTGCTCAGAGCTCCTGTCCCAGCTTTTCAGGGCTCCTGTCCCTGCTCAGAGCTCCTGTCCCTGCTCAGGGCTCCTGTCCCTGCTCAGAGCTCCAGTCCCTGCTCAGAGCTCCTGTCCCTGCTCAGAGCTCCTGTCCCTGCTGCTCAGAGCTCCTGTCCCTGCTCAGGGCTCCTGTCCCTGTTCAGAGCTCCTGTCCCTGCTCAGGTCTCCTGTCCCTGCTCAGAGCTCCTTTCCCTGCTCATAGCTCCTGTCCCTGCTGTTCAGAGCTCCTGTCCCTGCTCAGAGCTCCTGTCCCTGCTCAGAGCTCCTGTCCCTGTTCAGGGCTCCTGTCCCTGCTGTTCAGAGCTCCTGTCCCTGCTCAGAGCTCCTGTCCCTGCTCAGAGCTCCTGTCCCTGCTGCTCAGAGCTCCTGTCCCTGCTCAGGGCTCCTGTCCCTGCTCAGAGCTCCTGTCCCTGCTGTTCAGAGCTCCTGTCCCTGCTCAGAGCTCCTGTCCCTGCTGCTCAGAGCTCCTGTCCCTACTCAGGGCTCCTGTCCCTGCTCAGAGCTCCTGTCCCTGCTGTTCAGAGCTCCTGTCCCTGCTCAGAGCTCCTGTCCCTGTTCAGAGATCCTGTCCCTGCTGTTCAGAGCTCCTGTCCCTGCTGCTCAGAGCTCCTGTCCCTGCTGTTCAGAGCTCCTGTCCCTGCTGTTCAGAGCTCCTGTCCCTGCTCAGAGCTCCTGTCCCTGTTCAAAGCTGCTGTCCCTGCTCAGAGCTCCTGTCCCTGCTGCTCAGAGATCCTGTCCCTGCTCAGAGCTCCTGTCCCTGCTCAGTGATCCTGTCCCTGCTGTTCTGAGCTCCTGTCCCTTCTCAGAGCTCCTGTCCCTGCTGTTCAGAGCTCCTGTCCCTGCTCAGGGCTCCTGTCCCTGCTCAGAGCTCCTGTCCCTGCTGCTCAGAGCTCCTGTCCCTGCTCAGAGCTCCTGTCCCTGTTGTTCAGAGCTCCTGTCCCTGCTCAGAGCTCCTGTCCCTGTTCAAAGCTCCAGTCCCTGCTCAGAGCTCCTGTCCCTGCTGCTCAGAGCTCCTGTCCCTGCTCAGAGCTCCTGTCCCTGTTGTTCAGAGCTCCTGTCCCTGCTCAGAGCTCCTGTCCCTGTTCAAAGCTCCTGTCCCTGCTCAGAGCTCCTGTCCCTGCTGCTCAGAGCTCCTGTCCCTGCTCAGAGCTCCTGTCCCTGCTCAGAGATCCTCTCCCTGCTGTTCAGAGCTCCTGTCCCTGCTCAGAGCTCCTGTCCCTGCTGTTCAGAGCTCCTGTCCCTGCTCAGGGCTCCTGTCCCTGCTCAGAGCTCCTGTCCCTGCTGTTCACGGCTCCTGTCCCTGCTCAGAGCTCCTGTCCCTGCTCAGAGCTGCTGTCCCTGCTGTTCAGAGCTCCAGTCCCTGCTCAGGGCTCCTGTCCCTGCTCCGAGCTCCTGTCCCTGCTCAGAGCTCCTGTCCCAGCTGTTCAGAGCTCCTGTCCCTGCTCAGAGCTCCTGTCCCTGCTCAGAGCTCCTGTCCCTGCTCTTCAGGGCTCCTGTCCCTGTTCAGGGCTCCGGTCCCTGCTCAGAGCTCCTGTCCCTGCTGCTCAGAGCTCCTATCCCTGTGCAGAGCTCCTGTCCCTGCTCAGAGCTCCTGTCCCTGTTCAGAGCTCCTGTCCCTGCTCAGGGCTCCTGTCCCTGCTGCTCAGAGCTCCTGTCCCTGCTCAGAGCTCCTGTCCCTGCTGCTCAGAGCTCCTGTCCCTGTTCAGGGCTCCTGTCCCTGCTCAGAGCTCCTGTCCCTGCTGTTCAGGGCTCCTGTCCCTGCTCCGAGCTCCTGTCCCTGCTCAGGGCTCCTGTCCCTGCTGTTCAGGGCTCCTGTCCCTGCTGCTCAGAGCTCCTGTCCCTGCTCAGGGCTCCTGTCCCTGCTGTTCAGAGCTCCTGTCCCTGCTGTTCAGAGCTCCTGTCCCTGCTCAGAGCTCTTGTCCCTGCTCAGAGCTCCTGTCCCTGCTCAGGGCTCCTGTCCCTGCTCAGGGCTCCTGTCCCTGCTGTTCAGAGCTCCTGTCTCTGCTCAGGGCTCCTGTCCCTGTTCAGAGCTCCTGTCCCTGCTCAGAGCTCCTGTCCCTGTTCAGGGCTCCTGTCCCTGTTTAGCGCTCCTGTCCCTGCTCAGGGCTCCTGTCCCTGCTCAGAGCTCCTGTCCCTGCTCAGAGCTCCTGTCCCTGCTGCTCAGAGCTCCTGTCCCTGTCAGGGCTCCTGTCCCTGCTCAGAGCTCCAGTCCCTGTTCAGAGCTCCTGTCCCAGGTTTTCAGGGCTCCTGACCCTGTTCAAAGCTCCTGTCCCTGCTCAGAGCTCCTGTCCCTGCTGCTCAGAGCTCCTGTCCCTGCTCAGGGCACCTGTCCCTGCTCAGAGCTCCTGTCCCTGCTGTTCAGAGCTCCTGTCCCTGCTCAGGGCTCCTGTCCCTGCTCAGAGCTCCTGTCCCTGCTGTTCAGAGCTCCTGTCCCTGCTCAGAGCTCCTGTCCCTGCTGCTCAGAGCTCCTGTCCCTGCTCAGGGCTCCTGTCCCTGCTCAGAGCTCCTGTCCCTGCTGTTCAGAGCTCCTGTCCCTGCTCAGAGCTCCTGTCCCTGTTCAGAGCTCCTGTCCCTGCTCAGAGCTCCTGTCCCTGCTGTTCAGGGCTCCTGTCCCTGCTCAGAGCTCCTGTCCCTGCTGTTCAGAGCTCCAGTCCCTGCTCAGGGCTCCTGTCCCTGCTCAGAGCTCCTGTCCCTGCTCAGGGCTCCTGTCCCTGCTCAGAGCTCCTGTCCCAGCTGTTCAGAGCTCCTGTCCCTGCTCAGAGCTCCTGTCCCTGCTGCTCAGAGCTCCTGTCCCTGCTCAGAGCACCTGTCCCTGCTCTTCAGGGCTCCTGTCCCTGTTCAGGGCTCCTGTCCCTGCTCAGAGCTCCTGTCCCTGCTGCTAAGAGCTCCTATCCCTGTTCAGAGCTCCTGTCCCTGCTCAGAGATCCTGTCCCTGCTGTTCAGAGCTCCTGTCCCTGCTCAGAGCTCCTGTCCCTGCTCAGGGCTCCTGTCCCTGCTGCTCAGAGCTCCTGTCCCTTCTCAGAGCTCCTGTCCCTGCTGTTCAGAGCTCCTGTCCCTGCTCAGAGCTCCTGTCCCTGCTCAGGGCTCCTGTCCCTGCTGCTCAGAGCTCCTGTCCCTGCTCAGAGCTCCTGTCCCTGCTGTTCAGGGCTCCTGTCCCTGCTCCGAGCTCCTGTCCCTGCTCAGGGCTCCTGTCCCTGCTGTTCAGGGCTCCTGTCCCTGCTCAGAGCTCCTATCCCTGCTCAGGGCTCCTGTCCCGGCTGTTCAGGGCTCCTGTCCCTGCTGCTCAGAGCTCCTGTCCCTGCTCAGAGCTCCTGTCCCTGCTCAGGGCTCCTGTCCCTGCTGTTCAGAGCTCCTGTCCCTGCTGTTCAGAGCTCCTGTCCCTGCTCAGAGCTCCTGCCCGTGCTCAGGGCTCCTGTCCCTGCTCAGAGCTCCTGTCCCTGCTCAGGGCTCCTGTCCCTGCTCAGGGCTCCTGTCCCTGCTGTTCAGAGCTCCTGTCTCTGCTCAGGGCTCCTGTCCCTGTTCAGAGCTCCTGTCCCTGCTCAGAGCTCCTGTCCCTGTTCAGGGCTCCTGTCCCTGTTTAGCACTCCTGTCCCTGCTCAGGGCTCCTGTCCCTGCTCAGAGCTCCTGTCCCTGCTCAGAGCTCCCGTCCCTGCTGCTCAGAGCTCCTGTCCCTGCTGTTCAGAGCTCCTGTCCCTGCTCAGAGCTCCTGTCCCTGCTGCTCAGAGCTCCTGTCCCTGCTCAGGGCTCCTGTCCCTGCTGTTCAGAGCTCCTGTCCCTGCTCAGGGCTCCTGTCCCTGCTCAGAGCTCCTTTCCCTGCTCATAGCTCCTGTCCCTTCTGTTCAGAGCTCCTGTCCCTGCTCAGAGCTCCTGTCCCTGCTCAGAGCTCCTGTCCCTGTTCAGGGCTCCTGTCCCTGCTGTTCAGAGCTCCTGTCCCTGCTCAGAGCTCCTGTCCCTGCTCAGAGCTCCTGTCCCTGCTGCTCAGAGCTCCTGTCCCTGCTGCTCAGAGCTCCTGTCCCTGCTCAGGGCTCCTGTCCCTGCTCCGAGCTCCTGTCCCTGCTGTTCAGAGCTCCTGTCCCTGCTCAGAGCTCCTGTCCCTGCTGCTCAGAGCTCCTGTCCCTACTCAGGCCTCCTGTCCCTGCTGTTCAGAGCTCCTGTCCCTGCTCAGAGCTCCTGTCCCTGTTCAGAGCTCCTGTCCCTGCTGTTCAGAGCTCCTGTCCCTGCTGCTCAGAGCTCCTGTCCCTGCTGTTCAGAGCTCCTGTCCCTGCTCAGAGCTCCTGTCCCTGTTCAGGGCTCCTGTCCCTGCTCAGAGCTCCTGTCCCTGCTGTTCAGGGCTCCTGTCCCTTCTCCGAGCTCCTGTCCCTGCTCAGGGCTCCTGTCCCTGCTGTTCAGGGCTCCTGTCCCTGCTCAGAGCTCCTGTCCCTGCTCAGGGCTCCTGTCCCTGCTGTTCAGGGCTCCTGTCCCTGCTGCTCAGAGCTCCTGTCCCTGCTCAGAGCTCCTGTCCCTGCTCAGGGCTCCTGTCCCTTCTCAGGGCTCCTGTCCCTGCTGTTCAGAGCTCCTGTCCCTGCTGTTCAGAGCTCCTGTCTTTGCTCAGGGCTCCTGTCCCTGTTCAGAGCTCCTGTCCCTGCTCAGAGCTCCTGTCCCTGTTCAGGGCTCCTGTCCCTGTTCAGCGCTCCTGTCCCTGCTCAGGGCTCCTGTCCCTGCTCAGAGCTCCTGTCCCTGCTCAGAGCTCCTGTCCCTGCTCAAAGCTCCTGTCCCTGCTCAGAGCTCCTGTCCCTGCTCAGAGCTCCTGTCCCTGCTGTTCAGAGCTCCTGTCCCTGCTCAGAGCTCCTGTCCCAGGTTTTCAGGGCTCCTGTCCATGCTCAGAGCTCCTGTCCCTGCTCAGGGCTCCTGTCCTTGCTCAGAGCTCCAGTCCCTGATCAGAGCTCCTGTCCCTGCTGCTCAGAGCTCCTGTCCCTGCTCAGAGCTCCTGTCCCTGCTGCTCAGAGCTCCTGTCCCTGCTCAGGGCTCCTGTCCCAGCTCAGAGCTCCTGTCCCTGCTCAGAGCTCCTGTCCCTGCTCTTCAGAGCTCCTGTCCCTGCTCAGAACTCCTGTCCCTGTTCAGGGCTCCTGTCCCTGTTCAGAGCTCCTGTCCCTGCTCAGAGCTCCTGTCCCTGCTGCTCAGAGCTCCGATCCCTGTTCAGGGCTCCTGTCCCTGCTCAGAGCTCCTGTCCCTGCTGTTCAGGGCTCCCGTCCCTGTTCAGCGCTCCAGTCCCTGCTCAGGGCTCCTGTCCCTGCTGTTCAGGGCTCCTGTCCCTGCTCCGAGCTCCTGTCCCGGCTCAGGGCTCCTGTCCCAGCTGTTCAGGGCTCCTGTCCCTGTTCAGCGCTCCTGTCCCTGCTCAGGGCTCCTGTCCCTGCTGTTCAGGGCTCCTGTCCCTGCTCAGAGCTCCTGTCCCTGCTCAGGGCTCCTGTCCCTGCTGTTCAGGGCTCCTGTCCCTGCTGCTCAGAGCTCCTGTCCCTGCTCAGAGCTCCTGTCCCTGCTCAGGGCTCCTGTCCCTGCTGTTCAGAGCTCCTGTCCCTGCTGTTCAGAGCTCCTGTCCCTGCTCAGGGCTCCTGTCCCTGTTCAGAGCTCCTGTCCCTGCTCAGAGCTCCTGTCCCTGTTCAGGGCTCCTGTCCCTGTTCAGCGCTCCTGTCCCTGCTCAGGGCTCCTGTCCCTGCTCAGAGCTCCTGTCCCTGCTCAGAGCTCCTGTCCCAGCTTTTCAGGGCTCCTGTCCCTGCTCAGAGCTCCTGTCCCTGCTCAGGGCTCCTGTCCCTGCTCAGAGCTCCTGTCCCTGCTGCTCAGAGCTCCTGTCCCTGCTCAGGGCTCCTGTCCCTGTTCAGAGCTCCTGTCCCTGCTCAGGGCTCCTGTCCCTGCTCAGAGCTCCTGTCCCTGCTCATAGCTCCTGTCCCTGCTGTTCAGAGCTCCTGTCCCTGCTCAGAGCTCCTGTCCCTGCTCAGAGCTCCTGTCCCTGTTCAGGGCTCCTGTCCCTGCTGTTCAGAGCTCCTGTCCCTGCTCAGAGCTCCTGTCCCTGCTCAGAGCTCCTGTCCCTGCTGCTCAGAGCTCCTGTCCCTGCTCAGGGCTCCTGTCCCTGCTCAGAGCTCCTGTCCCTGCTGTTCAGAGCTCCTGTCGCTGCTCAGAGCTCCTGTCCCTGCTGCTCAGACCTCCTGTCCCTACTCAGGGCTCCTGTCCCTGCTCAGAGCTCCTGTCCCTGCTGTTCAGAGCTCCTGTCCCTGCTCAGAGCTCCTGTCCCTGTTCAGAGCTCCTTTCCCTGCTGTTCAGAGCTCCTGTCCCTGCTGCTCAGAGCTCCTGTCCCTGCTGTTCAGAGCTCCTGTCCCTGCTCAGAGCTCCTGTCCCTGTTCAAAGCTGCTGTCCCTGCTCAGAGCTCCTGTCCCTGCTGCTCAGAGCTCCCGTCCCTGCTCAGAGCTCCTGTCCCTGCTCAGTGATCCTGTCCCTGCTGTTCTGAGCTCCAGTCCCTTCTCAGAGCTCCTGTCCCTGCTGTTCAGAGCTCCTGTCCCTGCTCAGGGCTCCTGTCCCTGCTCAGAGCTCCTGTCCCTGCTGCTCAGAGCTCCTGTCCCTGTTCAGGGCTCCTGTCCCTGTTCAGCGCTCCTGTCCCTGCTCAGGGCTCCTGTCCCTGCTCAGAGCTCCTGTCCCTGCTGTTCAGAGCTCCTGTCCCTGCTCAGAGCTCCTGTCCCTGCTCAGGGCTCCTGTCCCTGCTCAGAGCTCCTGTCCCTGCTCAGAGCTCCTGTCCCTGCTCAGAGCTCCTGTCCCTGCTCAGAGCTCCTGTCCCTGCTGTTCAGAGCTCCTGTCCCTGCTCAGAGCTCCTGTCCCAGGTTTTCAGGGCTCCTGTCCATGCTCAGAGCTCCTGTCCCTGCTCAGGGCTCCTGTCCTTGCTCAGAGCTCCAGTCCCTGATCAGAGCTCCTGTCCCTGCTCAGAGCTCCTGTCCCTGCTGCTCAGAGCTCCTGTCCCTGCTCAGGGCTCCTGTCCCAGCTCAGAGCTCCTGTCCCTGCTCAGAGCTCCTGTCCCTGCTGTTCAGAGCTCCTGTCCCTGCTCAGAACTCCTGTCCCTGTTCAGGGCTCCTGTCCCTGTTCAGAGCTCCTGTCCCTGCTCAGAGCTCCTGTCCCTGCTGCTCAGAGCTCCGATCCCTGTTCAGGGCTCCTGTCCCTGCTCAGGGCTCCTGTCCCTTCTCAGGGCTCCTGTCCCTGCTGTTCAGAGCTCCTGTCCCTGCTGTTCAGAGCTCCTGTCTTTGCTCAGGGCTCCTGTCCCTGTTCAGAGCTCCTGTCCCTGCTCAGAGCTCCTGTCCCTGTTCAGGGCTCCTGTCCCTGTTCAGCGCTCCTGTCCCTGCTCAGGGCTCCTGTCCCTGCTCAGAGCTCCTGTCCCTGCTCAGAGCTCCTGTCCCTGCTCAAAGCTCCTGTCCCTGCTCAGAGCTCCTGTCCCTGCTCAGAGCTCCTGTCCCTGCTGTTCAGAGCTCCTGTCCCTGCTGTTCAGAGCTCCTGTCCCTGCTCAGAGCTCCTGTCCCAGGTTTTCAGGGCTCCTGTCCATGCTCAGAGCTCCTGTCCCTGCTCAGGGCTCCTGTCCTTGCTCAGAGCTCCAGTCCCTGATCAGAGCTCCTGTCCCTGCTCAGAGCTCCTGTCCCTGCTGCTCAGAGCTCCTGTCCCTGCTCAGGGCTCCTGTCCCAGCTCAGAGCTCCTGTCCCTGCTCAGAGCTCCTGTCCCTGCTGTTCAGAGCTCCTGTCCCTGCTGCTCAGAGCTCCGATCCCTGTTCAGGGCTCCTGTCCCTGCTCAGAGCTCCTGTCCCTGCTGTTCAGGGCTCCTGTCCCTGTTCAGCGCTCCAGTCCCTGCTCAGGGCTCCTGTCCCTGCTGTTCAGGGCTCCTGTCCCTGCTCCGAGCTCCTGTCCCTGCTCAGGGCTCCTGTCCCTGCTGTTCAGGGCTCCTGTCCCTGTTCAGCGCTCCTGTCCCTGCTCAGGGCTCCTGTCCCTGCTGTTCAGGGCTCCTGTCCCTGCTCAGAGCTCCTGTCCCTGCTCAGGGCTCCTGTCCCTGCTGTTCAGAGCTCCTGTCCCTGCTGCTCAGAGCTCCTGTCCCTGCTCAGAGCTCCTGTCCCTGCTCAGGGCTCCTGTCCCTGCTGTTCAGAGCTCCTGTCCCTGCTGTTCAGAGCTCCTGTCCCTGCTCAGGGCTCCTGTCCCTGTTCAGAGCTCCTGTCCCTGCTCAGAGCTCCTGTCCCTGTTCAGGGCTCCTGTCCCTGTTCAGCGCTCCTGTCCCTGCTCAGGGCCCCTGTCCCTGCTCAGAGCTCCTGTCCCTGCTGTTCAGAGCTCCTGTCCCTGCTCAGAGCTCCTGTCCCAGCTTTTCAGGGCTCCTGTCCCTGCTCAGAGCTCCTGTCCCTGCTCAGGGCTCCTGTCCCTGCTCAGAGCTCCAGTCCCTGCTCAGAGCTCCTGTCCCTGCTCAGAGCTCCTGTCCCTGCTGCTCAGAGCTCCTGTCCCTGCTCAGGGCTCCTGTCCCTGTTCAGAGCTCCTGTCCCTGCTCAGGTCTCCTGTCCCTGCTCAGAGCTCCTTTCCCTGCTCATAGCTCCTGTCCCTGCTGTTCAGAGCTCCTGTCCCTGCTCAGAGCTCCTGTCCCTGCTCAGAGCTCCTGTCCCTGTTCAGGGCTCCTGTCCCTGCTGTTCAGAGCTCCTGTCCCTGCTCAGAGCTCCTGTCCCTGCTCAGAGCTCCTGTCCCTGCTGCTCAGAGCTCCTGTCCCTGCTCAGGGCTCCTGTCCCTGCTCAGAGCTCCTGTCCCTGCTGTTCAGAGCTCCTGTCCCTGCTCAGAGCTCCTGTCCCTGCTGCTCAGAGCTCCTGTCCCTACTCAGGGCTCCTGTCCCTGCTCAGAGCTCCTGTCCCTGCTGTTCAGAGCTCCTGTCCCTGCTCAGAGCTCCTGTCCCTGTTCAGAGATCCTGTCCCTGCTGTTCAGAGCTCCTGTCCCTGCTGCTCAGAGCTCCTGTCCCTGCTGTTCAGAGCTCCTGTCCCTGCTGTTCAGAGCTCCTGTCCCTGCTCAGAGCTCCTGTCCCTGTTCAAAGCTGCTGTCCCTGCTCAGAGCTCCTGTCCCTGCTGCTCAGAGATCCTGTCCCTGCTCAGAGCTCCTGTCCCTGCTCAGTGATCCTGTCCCTGCTGTTCTGAGCTCCTGTCCCTTCTCAGAGCTCCTGTCCCTGCTGTTCAGAGCTCCTGTCCCTGCTGTTCAGAGCTCCTGTCCCTGCTCAGGGCTCCTGTCCCTGCTGCTCAGAGCTCCTGTCCCTGCTCAGAGCTCCTGTCCCTGTTGTTCAGAGCTCCTGTCCCTGCTCAGAGCTCCTGTCCCTGTTCAAAGCTCCTGTCCCAGCTCAGAGCTCCTGTCCCTGCTGCTCAGAGCTCCTGTCCCTGCTCAGAGCTCCTGTCCCTGCTCAGAGCTCCTGTCCCTGCTGTTCAGAGCTCCTGTCCCTGCTCAGGGCTCCTGTCCCTGCTCAGAGCTCCTGTCCCTGCTGTTCAGAGCTCCTGTCCCTGCTGTTCAGAGCTCCTGTCTTTGCTCAGGGCTCCTGTCCCTGTTCAGAGCTCCTGTCCCTGCTCAGAGCTCCTGTCCCTGTTCAGGGCTCCTGTCCCTGTTCAGCGCTCCTGTCCCTGCTCAGGGCTCCTGTCCCTGCTCAGAGCTCCTGTCCCTGCTCAGAGCTCCTGTCCCTGCTCAGAGCTCCTGTCCCTGCTCAGAGCTCCTGTCCCTGCTGTTCAGAGCTCCTGTCCCTGCTCAGAGCTCCTGTCCCAGGTTTTCAGGGCTCCTGTCCATGCTCAGAGCTCCTGTCCCTGCTCAGGGCTCCTGTCCTTGCTCAGAGCTCCAGTCCCTGATCAGAGCTCCTGTCCCTGCTCAGAGCTCCTGTCCCTGCTGCTCAGAGCTCCTGTCCCTGCTCAGGGCTCCTGTCCCAGCTCAGAGCTCCTGTCCCTGCTCAGAGCTCCTGTCCCTGCTGTTCAGAGCTCCTGTCCCTGCTCAGAACTCCTGTCCCTGTTCAGGGCTCCTGTCCCTGTTCAGAGCTCCTGTCCCTGCTCAGAGCTCCTGTCCCTGCTGCTCAGAGCTCCGATCCCTGTTCAGGGCTCCTGTCCCTGCTCAGAGCTCCTGTCCCTGCTGTTCAGGGCTCCTGTCCCTGTTCAGCGCTCCAGTCCCTGCTCAGAGCTCCTGTCCCTGCTGCTCAGAGCTCCGATCCCTGTTCAGGGCTCCTGTCCCTGTTCAGCGCTCCAGTCCCTGCTCAGGGCTCCTGTCCCTGCTGTTCAGAGCTCCTGTCCCTGCTGTTCAGGGCTCCTGTCCCTATTCAGCGCTCCTGTCCCTGCTCAGGGCTCCTGTCCCTGCTGTTCAGGGCTCCTGTCCCTGCTCAGAGCTCCTGTCCCTGCTCAGGGCTCCTGTCCCTGCTGTTCAGGGCTCCTGTCCCTGCTGCTCAGAGCTCCTGTCCCTGCTCAGAGCTCCTGTCCCTGCTCAGGGCTCCTGTCCCTGCTGTTCAGAGCTCCTGTCCCTGCTGTTCAGAGCTCCTGTCCCTGCTCAGGGCTCCTGTCCCTGTTCAGAGCTCCTGTCCCTGCTCAGAGCTCCTGTCCCTGTTCAGGGCTCCTGTCCCTGTTCAGCGCTCCTGTCCCTGCTCAGGGCTCCTGTCCCTGCTCAGAGCTCCTGTCCCTGCTGTTCAGAGCTCCTGTCCCTGCTCAGAGCTCCTGTCCCAGCTTTTCAGGGCTCCTGTCCCTGCTCAGAGCTCCTGTCCCTGCTCAGGGCTCCTGTCCCTGCTCAGAGCTCCAGTCCCTGTTCAGAGCTCCTGTCCCTGCTCAGAGCTCCTGTCCCTGCTGCTCAGAGCTCCTGTCCCTGCTCAGGGCTCCTGTCCCTGTTCAGAGCTCCTGTCCCTGCTCAGGCCTCCTGTCCCTGCTCAGAGCTCCTTTCCCTGCTCATAGCTCCTGTCCCTGCTGTTCAGAGCTCCTGTCCCTGCTCAGAGCTCCTGTCCCTGCTCAGAGCTCCTGTCCCTGTTCAGGGCTCCTGTCCCTGCTGTTCAGAGCTCCTGTCCCTGCTCAGAGCTCCTGTCCCTGCTGCTCAGAGCTCCTGTCCCTGCTCAGGGCTCCTGTCCCTGCTCAGAGCTCCTGTCCCTGCTGTTCAGAGCTCCTGTCCCTGCTCAGAGCTCCTGTCCCTGCTGCTCAGAGCTCCTGTCCCTACTCAGGGCTCCTGTCCCTGCTCAGAGCTCCTGTCCCTGCTGTTCAGAGCTCCTGTCCCTGCTCAGAGCTCCTGTCCCTGTTCAGAGCTCCTGTCCCTGCTGTTCAGAGCTCCTGTCCCTGCTGTTCAGAGCTCCTGTCCCTGCTCAGAGCTCCTGTCCCTGTTCAAAGCTGCTGTCCCTGCTCAGATCTCCTGTCCCTGCTGCTCAGAGCTCCTGTCCCTGCTCAGAGCTCCTGTCCCTGCTCAGTGATCCTGTCCCTGCTGTTCTGAGCTCCTGTCCCTTCTCAGAGCTCCTGTCCCTGCTGTTCAGAGCTCCTGTCCCTGCTCAGGGCTCCTGTCCCTGCTCAAAGCTCCTGTCCCTGCTCAGAGCTCCTGTCCCTGCTCAGAGCTCCTGTCCCTGCTGTTCAGAGCTCCTGTCCCTGCTCAGAGCTCCTGTCCCAGGTTTTCAGGGCTCCTGTCCATGCTCAGAGCTCCTGTCCCTGCTCAGGGCTCCTGTCCTTGCTCAGAGCTCCAGTCCCTGATCAGAGCTCCTGTCCCTGCTCAGAGCTCCTGTCCCTGCTGCTCAGAGCTCCTGTCCCTGCTCAGGGCTCCTGTCCCAGCTCAGAGCTCCTGTCCCTGCTCAGAGCTCCTGTCCCTGCTGTTCAGAGCTCCTGTCCCTGCTCAGAACTCCTGTCCCTGTTCAGGGCTCCTGTCCCTGTTCAGAGCTCCTGTCCCTGCTCAGAGCTCCTGTCCCTGCTGCTCAGAGCTCCGATCCCTGTTCAGGGCTCCTGTCCCTGCTCAGAGCTCCTGTCCCTGCTGTTCAGGGCTCCTGTCCCTGTTCAGCGCTCCAGTCCCTGCTCAGAGCTCCTGTCCCTGCTGCTCAGAGCTCCGATCCCTGTTCAGGGCTCCTGTCCCTGTTCAGCGCTCCAGTCCCTGCTCAGGGCTCCTGTCCCTGCTGTTCAGAGCTCCTGTCCCTGCTGTTCAGGGCTCCTGTCCCTATTCAGCGCTCCTGTCCCTGCTCAGGGCTCCTGTCCCTGCTGTTCAGGGCTCCTGTCCCTGCTCAGAGCTCCTGTCCCTGCTCAGGGCTCCTGTCCCTGCTGTTCAGGGCTCCTGTCCCTGCTGCTCAGAGCTCCTGTCCCTGCTCAGAGCTCCTGTCCCTGCTCAGGGCTCCTGTCCCTGCTGTTCAGAGCTCCTGTCCCTGCTGTTCAGAGCTCCTGTCCCTTCTCAGGGCTCCTGTCCCTGTTCAGAGCTCCTGTCCCTGCTCAGAGCTCCTGTCCCTGTTCAGGGCTCCTGTCCCTGTTCAGCGCTCCTGTCCCTGCTCAGGGCTCCTGTCCCTGCTCAGAGCTCCTGTCCCTGCTGTTCAGAGCTCCTGTCCCTGCTCAGAGCTCCTGTCCCAGCTTTTCAGGGCTCCTGTCCCTGCTCAGAGCTCCTGTCCCTGCTCAGGGCTCCTGTCCCTGCTCAGAGCTCCAGTCCCTGTTCAGAGCTCCTGTCCCTGCTCAGAGCTCCTGTCCCTGCTGCTCAGAGCTCCTGTCCCTGCTCAGGGCTCCTGTCCCTGTTCAGAGCTCCTGTCCCTGCTCAGGCCTCCTGTCCCTGCTCAGAGCTCCTTTCCCTGCTCATAGCTCCTGTCCCTGCTGTTCAGAGCTCCTGTCCCTGCTCAGAGCTCCTGTCCCTGCTCAGAGCTCCTGTCCCTGTTCAGGGCTCCTGTCCCTGCTGTTCAGAGCTCCTGTCCCTGCTCAGAGCTCCTGTCCCTGCTGCTCAGAGCTCCTGTCCCTGCTCAGGGCTCCTGTCCCTGCTCAGAGCTCCTGTCCCTGCTCAGAGCTCCTGTCCCTGCTGCTCAGAGCTCCTGTCCCTACTCAGGGCTCCTGTCCCTGCTCAGAGCTCCTGTCCCTGCTGTTCAGAGCTCCTGTCCCTGCTCAGAGCTCCTGTCCCTGTTCAGAGCTCCTGTCCCTGCTGTTCAGAGCTCCTGTCCCTGCTGCTCAGAGCTCCTGTCCCTGCTGTTCAGAGCTCCTGTCCCTGCTGTTCAGAGCTCCTGTCCCTGCTCAGAGCTCCTGTCCCTGTTCAAAGCTGCTGTCCCTGCTCAGATCTCCTGTCCCTGCTGCTCAGAGCTCCTGTCCCTGCTCAGAGCTCCTGTCCCTGCTCAGTGATCCTGTCCCTGCTGTTCTGAGCTCCTGTCCCTTCTCAGAGCTCCTGTCCCTGCTGTTCAGAGCTCCTGTCCCTGCTCAGGGCTCCTGTCCCTGCTCAGAGCTCCTGTCCCTGCTGCTCAGAGCTCCTGTCCCTGCTCAGAGCTCCTGTCCCTGTTGTTCAGAGCTCCTGTCCCTGCTCAGAGCTCCTGTCCCTGTTCAGAGCTCCTGTCCCTGCTCAGGGCTCCTGTCCCTGCTGCTCAGAGCTCCTGTCCCTGCTCTGAGCTCCTGTCCCTGCTGCTCAGAGCTCCTGTCCCTGTTCAGGGCTCCTGTCCCTGCTCAGAGCTCCTGTCCCTGCTGTTCAGGGCTCCTGTCCCTGCTCCGAGCTCCTGTCCCTGCTCAGGGCTCCTGTCCCTGCTGTTCAGGGCTCCTGTCCCTGCTCAGAGCTCCTGTCCCTGCTCAGGGCTCCTGTCCCTGCTGTTCAGGGCTCCTGTCCTTGTTCAGAGCTCCTGTCCCTGCTGTTCAGAGCTCCTGTCCCTGCTGCTCAGAGCTCCTGTCCCTGCTCAGGGCTCCTGTCCCTGCTGTTCAGAGCTCCTGTCCCTGCTGTTCAGAGCTCCTGTCTCTGCTCAGGGCTCCTGTCCCTGTTCAGAGCTCCTGTCCCTGCTCAGAGATCCTGTCCCTGTTCAGGGCTCCTGTCCCTGTTCAGCGCTCCTGTCCCTGCTCAGGGCTCCTGTCCCTGCTCAGAGCTCCTGTCCCTGCTCAGAGCTCCTGTCCCTGCTGCTCAGAGCTCCTGTCCCTGCTCAGAGCTCCTGTCCCTGCTGCTCAGAGCACCTGTCCCTGTTCAGAGCTCCTGTCCCTGCTCAGAGCTCCTGTCCAAGGTTTTCAGGGCTCCTGACCCTGCTCAGAGCTCCTGTCCTTGCTCAGGGCTCCTGTCCCTGCTCAGAGCTCCAGTCCCTGTTCAGAGCTCCTGTGCCTGCTCAGAGCCCCTGTCCCTGCTCACAGCTCCTGTCCCTGCTGCTCAGAGCTCCTATCCCTGTTCAGAGCTCCTGTCCCTGCTCAGAGCTCCTGTCCCTGTTCAGAGCTCCTGTCCCTGCTCAGGGCTCCTGTCCCTGCTGCTCAGAGCTCCTGTCCCTGTTCAGGGCTCCTGTCCCTGCTCAGAGCTCCTGTCCCTGCTGTTCAGGGCTCCTGTCCCTGCTCCAAGCTCCTGTCCCTGCTCAGGGCTCCTGTCCCTGCTGTTCAGGGCTCCTGTCCCTGCTCAGAGCTCCTGTCCCTGCTCAGGGCTCCTGTCCCTGCTGTTCAGGGCTCCTGTCCCTGCTGCTCAGAGCTCCTGTCCCTGCTCAGAGCTCCTGTCCCTGCTCAGGGCTCCTGTCCCTGCTGTTCAGAGCTCCTGTCCCTGCTGTTCAGAGCTCCTGTCCCTGCTCAGAGCTCTTGTCCCTGCTCAGAGCTCCTGTCCCTGCTCAGGGCTCCTGTCCCTGCTCAGGGCTCATGTCCCTGCTGTTCAGAGCTCCTGTCTCTGCTCAGGGCTCCTGTCCCTGTTCAGAGCTCCTGTCCCTGCTCAGAGCTCCTGTCCCTGTTCAGGGCTCCTGTCCCTGTTTAGCGCTCCTGTCCCTGCTCAGGGCTCCTGTCCCTGCTCAGAGCTCCTGTCCCTGCTCATAGCTCCTGTCCCTGCTGCTCAGAGCTCCTGTCCCTGCTCAGGGCTCCTGTCCCTGCTCAGAGCTCCTGTCCCTGTTCAAAGCTCCTGTCCCTGCTCAGAGCTCCTGTCCCTGCTGCTCAGAGCTCCTGTCCCTGCTCAGGGCACCTGTCCCTGCTCAGAGCTCCTGTCCCTGCTGTTCAGAGCTCCTGTCCCTGCTCAGGGCTCCTGTCCCTGCTCAGAGCTCCTGTCCCTGCTGTTCAGAGCTCCTGTCCCTGCTCAGAGCTCCTGTCCCTGCTGCTCAGAGCTCCTGTCCCTGCTCAGGGCTCCTGTCCCTGCTCAGAGCTCCTGTCCCTGCTGTTCAGAGCTCCTGTCCCTGCTCAGAGCTCCTGTCCCTGCTCAGGGCTCCTGTCCCTGCTCAGAGCTCCTGTCCCTGCTCAGGGCTCCTGTCCCTGCTCAGAGCTCCTGTCCCAGCTGTTCAGAGCTCCTGTCCCTGCTCAGAGCTCCTGTCCCTGCTGCTCAGAGCTCCTGTCCCTGCTCAGAGCACCTGTCCCTGCTCTTCAGGGCTCCTGTCCCTGTTCAGGGCTCCTGTCCCTGCTCAGAGCTCCTGTCCCTGCTCAGGGCTCCTATCCCTGTTCAGAGCTCCTGTCCCTGCTCAGAGCTCCTGTCCCTGCTGTTCAGAGCTCCTGTCCCTGCTCAGAGCTCCTGTCCCTGCTCAGGGCTCCTGTCCCTGCTCAGAGCTCCTGTCCCAGCTGTTCAGACCTCCTGTCCCTGCTCAGAGCTCCTGTCCCTGCTGCTCAGAGCTCCTGTCCCTGCTCAGAGAACCTGTCCCTGCTCTTCAGGGCTCCTGTCCCTGTTCAGGGCTCCTGTCCCTGCTCAGAGCTCCTGTCCCTGCTCAGGGCTCCTATCCCTGTTCAGAGCTCCTGTCCCTGCTCAGAGCTCCTGTCCCTGCTGTTCAGAGCTCCTGTCCCTGCTCAGAGCTCCTGTCCCTGCTCAGGGCTCCTGTCCCTGCTGCTCAGAGCTCCTGTCCCTTCTCAGAGCTCCTGTCCCTGCTGCTCAGAGCTCCTGTCCCTGTTCAGGGCTCCTGTCCCTGCTCAGAGCTCCTGTCCCTGCTGTTCAGGGCTCCTGTCCCTGCTCCGAGCTCCTGTCCCTGCTCAGGGCTCCTGTCCCTGCTGTTCAGGGCTCCTGTCCCTGCTCAGAGCTCCTGTCCCTGCTCAGGGCTCCTGTCCCGGCTGTTCAGGGCTCCTGTCCCTGCTGCTCAGAGCTCCTGTCCCTGCTCAGAGCTCCTGTCCCTGCTCAGGGCTCCTGTCCCTGCTAAGGGCTCCTGTCCCTGCTGTTCAGAGCTCCTGTCCCTGCTGTTCAGAGCTCCTGTCCCTGCTCAGGGCTCCTGTCCCGGCTGTTCAGGGCTCCTGTCCCTGCTGCTCAGGGCTCCTGTCCCTGCTCAGAGCTCCTGTCCCTGCTCAGGGCTCCTGTCCCTGCTCAGGGCTCCTGTCCCTGCTGTTCAGAGCTCCTGTCTCTGCTCAGGGCTCCTGTCCCTGTTCAGAGCTCCTGTCCCTGCTCAGAGCTCCTGTCCCTGTTCAGGGCTCCTGTCCCTGTTTAGCGCTCCTGTCCCTGCTCAGGGCTCCTGTCCCTGCTCAGAGCTCCTGTCCCTGCTCAGAGCTCCTGTCCCTGCTGCTCAGAGCTCCTGTCCCTGCTGTTCAGAGCTCCTGTCCCTGCTCAGAGCTCCTGTCCCTGTTCAAAGCTCCTGTCCCTGCTCAGAGCTCCTGTCCCTGCTCAGGACTCCTGTCCCTGCTCAGAGCTCCAGTCCCTGTTCAGAGCTCCTGTCCCTGCTCAGAGCTCCTGTCCCAGCTTTTCAGGGCTCCTGTCCCTGCTCAGAGCTCCTGTCCCTGCTGCTCAGAGCTCCTGTCCCTGCTCAGGGCTCCTGTCCCTGCTGTTCAGAGCTCCTGTCCCTGCTGTTCAGATCTCCTGTCCCTGCTCAGAGCTCCTGTCCCTGCTGCTCAGAGCTCCTGTCCCTGCTCAGGGCTCCGGTCCCTGCTGTTCAGAGCTCCTGTCCCTGCTCAGGGCTCCTGTCCCTGCTCAGAGCTCCTTTCCCTGCTCATAGCTCCTGTCCCTGCTGTTCAGAGCTCCTGTCCCTGCTCAGAGCTCCTGTCCCTGCTCAGAGCTCCTGTCCCTGTTCAGGGCTCCTGTCCCTGCTGTTCAGAGCTCCTGTCCCTGCTCAGAGCTCCTGTCCCTGCTCAGAGCTCCTGTCCCTGCTGCTCAGAGCTCCTGTCCCTGCTCAGGGCTCCTGTCCCTGCTCAGAGCTCCTGTCCCTGCTGTTCAGAGCTCCTGTCCCTGCTGTTCAGAGCTCCTGTCTCTGCTCAGGGCTCCTGTCCCTGTTCAGAGCTCCTGTCCCTGCTCAGAGATCCTGTCCCTGTTCAGGGCTCCTGTCCCTGTTCAGCGCTCCTCTCCCTGCTCAGGGCTCCTGTCCCTGCTCAGAGCTCCTGTCCCTGCTCAGAGCTCCTGTCCCTGCTGCTCAGAGCTCCTGTCCCTGCTCAGGGCTCCTGTCCCTGCTGTTCAGAGCTCCTGTCCCTGCTGTTCAGAGCTCCTGTCCCTGCTCAGAGCTCCTGTCCCTGCTGCTCAGAGCTCCTGTCCCTGCTCAGGGCTCCTGTCCCTGCTGTTCAGAGCTCCTGTCCCTGCTCAGGGCTCCTGTCCCTGCTCAGAGCTCCTTTCCCTGCTCATAGCTCCTGTCCCTGCTGTTCAGAGCTCCTGTCCCTGCTCAGAGCTCCTGTCCCTGCTCAGAGCTCCTGTCCCTGTTCAGGGCTCCTGTCCCTGCTGTTCAGAGCTCCTGTCCCTGCTCAGAGCTCCTGTCCCTGCTCAGAGCTCCTGTCCCTGCTGCTCAGAGCTCCTGTCCCTGCTCAGGGCTCCTGTCCCTGCTCAGAGCTCCTGTCCCTGCTGTTCAGAGCTCCTGTCCCTGCTGTTCAGAGCTCCTGTCTCTGCTCAGGGCTCCTGTCCCTGTTCAGAGCTCCTGTCCCTGCTCAGAGATCCTGTCCCTGTTCAGGGCTCCTGTCCCTGTTCAGCGCTCCTGTCCCTGCTCAGGGCTCCTGTCCCTGCTCAGAGCTCCTGTCCCTGCTCAGAGCTCCTGTCCCTGCTGCTCAGAGCTCCTGTCCCTGCTCAGAGCTCCTGTCCCTGCTGCTCAGAGCACCTGTCCCTGTTCAGAGCTCCTGTCCCTGCTCAGAGCTCCTGTCCCAGGTTTTCAGGGCTCCTGACCCTGCTCAGAGCTCCTGTCCTTGCTCAGGGCTCCTGTCCCTGCTCAGAGCTCCAGTCCCTGTTCAGACCTCCTGTGCCTGCTCAGAGCTCCTGTCCCTGCTCACAGCTCCTGTCCCTGCTGCTCAGAGCTCCTATCCCTGTTCAGAGCTCCTGTCCCTGCTCAGAGCTCCTGTCCCTGCTGCTCAGAGCTCCTGTCCCTGTTCAGGGCTCCTGTCCCTGCTCAGAGCTCCTGTCCCTGCTGTTCAGGGCTCCTGTCCCTGCTCCGAGCTCCTGTCCCTGCTCAGGGCTCCTGTCCCTGCTGTTCAGGGCTCCTGTCCCTGCTCAGAGCTCCTGTCCCTGCTCAGGGCTCCTGTCCCTGCTGTTCAGGGCTCCTGTCCCTGCTGCTCAGAGCTCCTGTCCCTGCTCAGAGCTCCTGTCCCTGCTCAGGGCTCCTGTCCCTGCTGTTCAGAGCTCCTGTCCCTGCTGTTCAGAGCTCCTGTCCCTGCTCAGAGCTCCTGTCCCTGCTCAGGGCTCCTGTCCCTGCTCAGGGCTCATGTCCCTGCTGTTCAGAGCTCCTGTCTCTGCTCAGGGATCCTGTCCCTGTTCAGAGCTCCTGTCCCTGCTCAGAGCTCCTGTCCCTGTTCAGGGCTCCTGTCCCTGTTTAGCGCTCCTGTCCCTGCTCAGGGCTCCTGTCCCTGCTCAGAGCTCCTGTCCCTGCTGTTCAGAGCTCCTGTCCCTGCTCAGAGCTCCTGTCCCTGCTGCTCAGAGCTCCTGTCCCTGCTCAGGGCTCCTGTCCCTGCTCAGAGCTCCTGTCCCTGCTGTTCAGAGCTCCTGTCCCTGCTCAGAGCTCCTGTCCCTGCTCAGGGCTCCTGTCCCTGCTCAGAGCTCCTGTCCCTGCTGTTCAGGGCTCCTGTCCCTGCTCAGAGCTCCTGTCCCTGCTGTTCAGAGCTCCAGTCCCTGCTCAGGGCTCCTGTCCCTGCTCAGAGCTCCTGTCCCTGCTGCTCAGAGCTCCTGTCCCTGCTGTTCAGGGCTCCTGTCCCTGCTCCGAGCTCCTGTCCCTGCTCAGAGCTCCTGTCCCTGCTCTTCAGGGCTCCTGTCCCTGCTCAGAGCTCCTGTCCCTGCTCAGGACTCCTGTCCCTGCTCAGAGCTCCAGTCCCTGTTCAGAGCTCCTGTCCCTGCTCAGAGCTCCTGTCCCAGCTTTTCAGGGCTCCTGTCCCTGCTCAGAGCTCCTGTCCCTGCTGCTCAGAGCTCCTGTCCCTGCTCAGGGCTCCTGTCCCTGCTGTTCAGAGCTCCTGTCTCTGCTCAGGGCTCCTGTCCCTGTTCAGAGCTCCTGTCCCTGCTCAGAGCTCTTGTCCCTGCTCAGAGCTCCTGTCCCTGCTCAGGGCTCCTGTCCCTGCTCAGGGCTCCTGTCCCTGCTGTTCAGAGCTCCTGTCCCTGCTCAGAGCTCCTGTCCCTGTTCAAAGCTGCTGTCCCTGCTCAGATCTCCTGTCCCTGCTGCTCAGAGCTCCTGTCCCTGCTCAGAGCTCCTGTCCCTGCTCAGTGATCCTGTCCCTGCTGTTCTGAGCTCCTGTCCCTTCTCAGAGCTCCTGTCCCTGCTCTTCAGAGCTCCTGTCCCTGCTCAGGGCTCCTGTCCCTGCTCAAAGCTCCTGTCCCTGCTCAGAGCTCCTGTCCCTGCTCAGAGCTCCTGTCCCTGCTGTTCAGAGCTCCTGTCCCTGCTCAGAGCTCCTGTCCCAGGTTTTCAGGGCTCCTGTCCATGCTCAGAGCTCCTGTCCCTGCTCAGGGCTCCTGTCCTTGCTCAGAGCTCCAGTCCCTGATCAGAGCTCCTGTCCCTGCTCATAGCTCCTGTCCCTGCTGCTCAGAGCTCCTGTCCCTGCTCAGGGCTCCTGTCCCAGCTCAGAGCTCCTGTCCCTGCTCAGAGCTCCTGTCCCTGCTGTTCAGAGCTCCTGTCCCTGCTCAGAACTCCTGTCCCTGTTCAGGGCTCCTGTCCCTGTTCAGAGCTCCTGTCCCTGCTCAGAGCTCCTGTCCCTGCTGCTCAGAGCTCCGATCCCTGTTCAGGGCTCCTGTCCCTGCTCAGAGCTCCTGTCCCTGCTGTTCAGGGCTCCTGTCCCTGTTCAGCGCTCCAGTCCCTGCTCAGAGCTCCTGTCCCTGCTGCTCAGAGCTCCGATCCCTGTTCAGGGCTCCTGTCCCTGTTCAGCGCTCCAGTCCCTGCTCAGGGCTCCTGTCCCTGCTGTTCAGAGCTCCTGTCCCTGCTGTTCAGGGCTCCTGTCCCTATTCAGCGCTCCTGTCCCTGCTCAGGGCTCCTGTCCCTGCTGTTCAGGGCTCCTGTCCCTGCTCAGAGCTCCTGTCCCTGCTCAGGGCTCCTGTCCCTGCTGTTCAGGGCTCCTGTCCCTGCTGCTCAGAGCTCCTGTCCCTGCTCAGAGCTCCTGTCCCTGCTCAGGGCTCCTGTCCCTGCTGTTCAGAGCCCCTGTCCCTGCTGTTCAGAGCTCCTGTCCCTGCTCAGAGCTCCTGTCCCTGCTCAGGGCTCCTGTCCCTGCTCAGGGCTCATGTCCCTGCTGTTCAGAGCTCCTGTCTCTGCTCAGGGATCCTGTCCCTGTTCAGAGCTCCTGTCCCTGCTCAGAGCTCCTGTCCCTGTTCAGGGCTCCTGTCCCTGTTTAGCGCTCCTGTCCCTGCTCAGGGCTCCTGTCCCTGCTCAGAGCTCCTGTCCCTGCTGTTCAGAGCTCCTGTCCCTGCTCAGAGCTCCTGTCCCTGCTGCTCAGAGCTCCTGTCCCTGCTCAGGGCTCCTGTCCCTGCTCAGAGCTCCTGTTCCTGCTGTTCAGAGCTCCTGTCCCTGCTCAGAGCTCCTGTCCCTGCTCAGGGCTCCTGTCCCTGCTCAGAGCTCCTGTCCCTGCTGTTCAGAGCTCCAGTCCCTGCTCAGGGCTCCTGTCCCTGCTCAGAGCTCCTGTCCCTGCTGCTCAGAGCTCCTGTCCCTGCTGTTCAGGGCTCCTGTCCCTGCTCCGAGATCCTGTCCCTGCTCAGAGCTCCTGTCCCTGCTCTTCAGGGCTCCTGTCCCTGCTCAGAGCTCCTGTCCCTGCTCAGGACTCCTGTCCCTGCTCAGAGCTCCAGTCCCTGTTCAGAGCTCCTGTCCCTGCTCAGAGCTCCTGTCCCAGCTTTTCAGGGCTCCTGTCCCTGCTCAGAGCTCCTGTCCCTGCTGCTCAGAGCTCCTGTCCCTGCTCAGGGCTCCTGTCCCTGCTGTTCAGAGCTCCTGTCTCTGCTCAGGGCTCCTGTCCCTGTTCAGAGCTCCTGTCCCTGCTCAGAGCTCTTGTCCCTGCTCAGAGCTCCTGTCCCTGCTCAGGGCTCCTGTCCCTGCTCAGGGCTCCTGTCCCTGCTGTTCAGAGCTCCTGTCCCTGCTCAGAGCTCCTGTCCCTGTTCAAAGCTGCTGTCCCTGCTCAGATCTCCTGTCCCTGCTGCTCAGAGCTCCTGTCCCTGCTCAGAGCTCTTGTCCCTGCTCAGTGATCCTGTCCCTGCTGTTCTGAGCTCCTGTCCCTTCTCAGAGCTCCTGTCCCTGCTCTTCAGAGCTCCTGTCCCTGCTCAGGGCTCCTGTCCCTGCTCAAAGCTCCTGTCCCTGCTCAGAGCTCCTGTCCCTGCTCAGAGCTCCTGTCCCTGCTGTTCAGAGCTCCTGTCCCTGCTCAGAGCTCCTGTCCCAGGTTTTCAGGGCTCCTGTCCATGCTCAGAGCTCCTGTCCCTGCTCAGGGCTCCTGTCCTTGCTCAGAGCTCCAGTCCCTGATCAGAGCTCCTGTCCCTGCTCAGAGCTCCTGTCCCTGCTGCTCAGAGCTCCTGTCCCTGCTCAGGGCTCCTGTCCCAGCTCAGAGCTCCTGTCCCTGCTCAGAGCTCCTGTCCCTGCTGTTCAGAGCTCCTGTCCCTGCTCAGAACTCCTGTCCCTGTTCAGGGCTCCTGTCCCTGTTCAGAGCTCCTGTCCCTGCTCAGAGCTCCTGTCCCTGCTGCTCAGAGCTCCGATCCCTGTTCAGGGCTCCTGTCCCTGCTCAGAGCTCCTGTCCCTGCTGTTCAGGGCTCCTGTCCCTGTTCAGCGCTCCAGTCCCTGCTCAGAGCTCCTGTCCCTGCTGCTCAGAGCTCCGATCCCTGTTCAGGGCTCCTGTCCCTGTTCAGCGCTCCAGTCCCTGCTCAGGGCTCCTGTCCCTGCTGTTCAGAGCTCCTGTCCCTGCTGTTCAGGGCTCCTGTCCCTATTCAGCGCTCCTGTCCCTGCTCAGGGCTCCTGTCCCTGCTGTTCAGGGCTCCTGTCCCTGCTCAGAGCTCCTGTCCCTGCTCAGGGCTCCTGTCCCTGCTGTTCAGGGCTCCTGTCCCTGCTGCTCAGAGCTCCTGTCCCTGCTCAGAGCTCCTGTCCCTGCTCAGGGCTCCTGTCCCTGCTGTTCAGAGCTCCTGTCCCTGCTGTTCAGAGCTCCTGTCCCTTCTCAGGGCTCCTGTCCCTGTTCAGAGCTCCTGTCCCTGCTCAGAGCTCCTGTCCCTGTTCAGGGCTCCTGTCCCTGTTCAGCGCTCCTGTCCCTGCTCAGGGCTCCTGTCCCTGCTCAGAGCTCCTGTCCCTGCTGTTCAGAGCTCCTGTCCCTGCTCAGAGCTCCTGTCCCAGCTTTTCAGGGCTCCTGTCCCTGCTCAGAGCTCCTGTCCCTGCTCAGGGCTCCTGTCCCTGCTCAGAGCTCCAGTCCCTGTTCAGAGCTCCTGTCCCTGCTCAGAGCTCCTGTCCCTGCTGCTCAGAGCTCCTGTCCCTGCTCAGGGCTCCTGTCCCTGTTCAGAGCTCCTGTCCCTGCTCAGGCCTCCTGTCCCTGCTCAGAGCTCCTTTCCCTGCTCATAGCTCCTGTCCCTGCTGTTCAGAGCTCCTGTCCCTGCTCAGAGCTCCTGTCCCTGCTCAGAGCTCCTGTCCCTGTTCAGGGCTCCTGTCCCTGCTGTTCAGAGCTCCTGTCCCTGCTCAGAGCTCCTGTCCCTGCTGCTCAGAGCTCCTGTCCCTGCTCAGGGCTCCTGTCCCTGCTCAGAGCTCCTGTCCCTGCTGTTCAGAGCTCCTGTCCCTGCTCAGAGCTCCTGTCCCTGCTGCTCAGAGCTCCTGTCCCTACTCAGGGCTCCTGTCCCTGCTCAGAGCTCCTGTCCCTGCTGTTCAGAGCTCCTGTCCCTGCTCAGAGCTCCTGTCCCTGTTCAGAGCTCCTGTCCCTGCTGTTCAGAGCTCCTGTCCCTGCTGCTCAGAGCTCCTGTCCCTGCTGTTCAGAGCTCCTGTCCCTGCTGTTCAGAGCTCCTGTCCCTGCTCAGAGCTCCTGTCCCTGTTCAAAGCTGCTGTCCCTGCTCAGATCTCCTGTCCCTGCTGCTCAGAGCTCCTGTCCCTGCTCAGAGCTCCTGTCCCTGCTCAGTGATCCTGTCCCTGCTGTTCTGAGCTCCTGTCCCTTCTCAGAGCTCCTGTCCCTGCTGTTCAGAGCTCCTGTCCCTGCTCAGGGCTCCTGTCCCTGCTCAGAGCTCCTGTCCCTGCTGCTCAGAGCTCCTGTCCCTGCTCAGAGCTCCTGTCCCTGTTCAGGGCTCCTGTCCCTGCTCAGAGCTCCTGTCCCTGCTGTTCAGGGCTCCTGTCCCTGCTCCGAGCTCCTGTCCCTGCTCAGGGCTCCTGTCCCTGCTGTTCAGGGCTCCTGTCCCTGCTCAGAGCTCCTGTCCCTGCTCAGGGCTCCTGTCCCTGCTGTTCAGGGCTCCTGTCCTTGTTCAGAGCTCCTGTCCCTGCTGTTCAGAGCTCCTGTCCCTGCTGCTCAGAGCTCCTGTCCCTGCTCAGGGCTCCTGTCCCTGCTGTTCAGAGCTCCTGTCCCTGCTGTTCAGAGCTCCTGTCTCTGCTCAGGGCTCCTGTCCCTGTTCAGAGCTCCTGTCCCTGCTCAGAGATCCTGTCCCTGTTCAGGGCTCCTGTCCCTGTTCAGCGCTCCTGTCCCTGCTCAGGGCTCCTGTCCCTGCTCAGAGCTCCTGTCCCTGCTCAGAGCTCCTGTCCCTGCTGCTCAGAGCTCCTGTCCCTGCTCAGAGCTCCTGTCCCTGCTGCTCAGAGCACCTGTCCCTGTTCAGAGCTCCTGTCCCTGCTCAGAGCTCCTGTCCAAGGTTTTCAGGGCTCCTGACCCTGCTCAGAGCTCCTGTCCTTGCTCAGGGCTCCTGTCCCTGCTCAGAGCTCCAGTCCCTGTTCAGAGCTCCTGTGCCTGCTCAGAGCCCCTGTCCCTGCTCACAGCTCCTGTCCCTGCTGCTCAGAGCTCCTATCCCTGTTCAGAGCTCCTGTCCCTGCTCAGAGCTCCTGTCCCTGTTCAGAGCTCCTGTCCCTGCTCAGGGCTCCTGTCCCTGCTGCTCAGAGCTCCTGTCCCTGTTCAGGGCTCCTGTCCCTGCTCAGAGCTCCTGTCCCTGCTGTTCAGGGCTCCTGTCCCTGCTCCGAGCTCCTGTCCCTGCTCAGGGCTCCTGTCCCTGCTGTTCAGGGCTCCTGTCCCTGCTCAGAGCTCCTGTCCCTGCTCAGGGCTCCTGTCCCTGCTGTTCAGGGCTCCTGTCCCTGCTGCTCAGAGCTCCTGTCCCTGCTCAGAGCTCCTGTCCCTGCTCAGGGCTCCTGTCCCTGCTGTTCAGAGCTCCTGTCCCTGCTGTTCAGAGCTCCTGTCCCTGCTCAGAGCTCTTGTCCCTGCTCAGAGCTCCTGTCCCTGCTCAGGGCTCCTGTCCCTGCTCAGGGCTCATGTCCCTGCTGTTCAGAGCTCCTGTCTCTGCTCAGGGCTCCTGTCCCTGTTCAGAGCTCCTGTCCCTGCTCAGAGCTCCTGTCCCTGTTCAGGGCTCCTGTCCCTGTTTAGCGCTCCTGTCCCTGCTCAGGGCTCCTGTCCCTGCTCAGAGCTCCTGTCCCTGCTCAGAGCTCCTGTCCCTGCTGCTCAGAGCTCCTGTCCCTGCTCAGGGCTCCTGTCCCTGCTCAGAGCTCCTGTCCCTGTTCAAAGCTCCTGTCCCTGCTCAGAGCTCCTGTCCCTGCTGCTCAGAGCTCCTGTCCCTGCTCAGGGCACCTGTCCCTGCTCAGAGCTCCTGTCCCTGCTGTTCAGAGCTCCTGTCCCTGCTCAGGGCTCCTGTCCCTGCTCAGAGCTCCTGTCCCTGCTGTTCAGAGCTCCTGTCCCTGCTCAGAGCTCCTGTCCCTGCTGCTCAGAGCTCCTGTCCCTGCTCAGGGCTCCTGTCCCTGCTCAGAGCTCCTGTCCCTGCTGTTCAGAGCTCCTGTCCCTGCTCAGAGCTCCTGTCCCTGCTCAGGGCTCCTGTCCCTGCTCAGAGCTCCTGTCCCTGCTCAGGGCTCCTGTCCCTGCTCAGAGCTCCTGTCCCAGCTGTTCAGAGCTCCTGTCCCTGCTCAGAGCTCCTGTCCCTGCTGCTCAGAGCTCCTGTCCCTGCTCAGAGCACCTGTCCCTGCTCTTCAGGGCTCCTGTCCCTGTTCAGGGCTCCTGTCCCTGCTCAGAGCTCCTGTCCCTGCTCAGGGCTCCTATCCCTGTTCAGAGCTCCTGTCCCTGCTCAGAGCTCCTGTCCCTGCTGTTCAGAGCTCCTGTCCCTGCTCAGAGCTCCTGTCCCTGCTCAGGGCTCCTGTCCCTGCTCAGAGCTCCTGTCCCAGCTGTTCAGACCTCCTGTCCCTGCTCAGAGCTCCTGTCCCTGCTGCTCAGAGCTCCTGTCCCTGCTCAGAGCACCTGTCCCTGCTCTTCAGGGCTCCTGTCCATGTTCAGGGCTCCTGTCCCTGCTCAGAGCTCCTGTCCCTGCTCAGGGCTCCTATCCCTGTTCAGAGCTCCTGTCCCTGCTCAGAGCTCCTGTCCCTGCTGTTCAGAGCTCCTGTCCCTGCTCAGAGCTCCTGTCCCTGCTCAGGGCTCCTGTCCCTGCTGCTCAGAGCTCCTGTCCCTTCTCAGAGCTCCTGTCCCTGCTGCTCAGAGCTCCTGTCCCTGTTCAGGGCTCCTGTCCCTGCTCAGAGCTCCTGTCCCTGCTGTTCAGGGCTCCTGTCCCTGCTCCGAGCTCCTGTCCCTGCTCAGGGCTCCTGTCCCTGCTGTTCAGGGCTCCTGTCCCTGCTCAGAGCTCCTGTCCCTGCTCAGGGCTCCTGTCCCGGCTGTTCAGGGCTCCTGTCCCTGCTGCTCAGAGCTCCTGTCCCTGCTCAGAGCTCCTGTCCCTGCTCAGGGCTCCTGTCCCTGCTAAGGGCTCCTGTCCCTGCTGTTCAGAGCTCCTGTCCCTGCTGTTCAGAGCTCCTGTCCCTGCTCAGGGCTCCTGTCCCGGCTGTTCAGGGCTCCTGTCCCTGCTGCTCAGGGCTCCTGTCCCTGCTCAGAGCTCCTGTCCCTGCTCAGGGCTCCTGTCCCTGCTCAGGGCTCCTGTCCCTGCTGTTCAGAGCTCCTGTCTCTGCTCAGGGCTCCTGTCCCTGTTCAGAGCTCCTGTCCCTGCTCAGAGCTCCTGTCCCTGTTCAGGGCTCCTGTCCCTGTTTAGCGCTCCTGTCCCTGCTCAGGGCTCCTGTCCCTGCTCAGAGCTCCTGTCCCTGCTCAGAGCTCCTGTCCCTGCTGCTCAGAGCTCCTGTCCCTGCTGTTCAGAGCTCCTGTCCCTGCTCAGAGCTCCTGTCCCTGTTCAAAGCTCCTGTCCCTGCTCAGAGCTCCTGTCCCTGCTCAGGACTCCTGTCCCTGCTCAGAGCTCCAGTCCCTGTTCAGAGCTCCTGTCCCTGCTCAGAGCTCCTGTCCCAGCTTTTCAGGGCTCCTGTCCCTGCTCAGAGCTCCTGTCCCTGCTGCTCAGTGCTCCTGTCCCTGCTCAGGGCTCCTGTCCCTGCTGTTCAGAGCTCCTGTCCCTGCTGTTCAGAGCTCCTGTCCCTGCTCAGAGCTCCTGTCCCTGCTGCTCAGAGCTCCTCTCCCTGCTCAGGGCTCCGGTCCCTGCTGTTCAGAGCTCCTGTCCCTGCTGTTCAGAGCTCCTGTCTCTGCTCAGGGCTCCTGTCCCTGTTCAGAGCTCCTGTCCCTGCTCAGAGATCCTGTCCCTGTTCAGGGCTCCTGTCCCTGTTCAGCGCTCCTGTCCCTGCTCAGGGCTCCTGTCCCTGCTCAGAGCTCCTGTCCCTGCTCAGAGCTCCTGTCCCTGCTGCTCAGAGCTCCTGTCCCTGCTCAGAGCTCCTGTCCCTGCTGCTCAGAGCACCTGTCCCTGTTCAGAGCTCCTGTCCCTGCTCAGAGCTCCTGTCCAAGGTTTTCAGGGCTCCTGACCCTGCTCAGAGCTCCTGTCCTTGCTCAGGGCTCCTGTCCCTGCTCAGAGCTCCAGTCCCTGTTCAGAGCTCCTGTGCCTGCTCAGAGCCCCTGTCCCTGCTCACAGCTCCTGTCCCTGCTGCTCAGAGCTCCTATCCCTGTTCAGAGCTCCTGTCCCTGCTCAGAGCTCCTGTCCCTGTTCAGAGCTCCTGTCCCTGCTCAGGGCTCCTGTCCCTGCTGCTCAGAGCTCCTGTCCCTGTTCAGGGCTCCTGTCCCTGCTCAGAGCTCCTGTCCCTGCTGTTCAGGGCTCCTGTCCCTGCTCCGAGCTCCTGTCCCTGCTCAGGGCTCCTGTCCCTGCTGTTCAGGGCTCCTGTCCCTGCTCAGAGCTCCTGTCCCTGCTCAGGGCTCCTGTCCCTGCTGTTCAGGGCTCCTGTCCCTGCTGCTCAGAGCTCCTGTCCCTGCTCAGAGCTCCTGTCCCTGCTCAGGGCTCCTGTCCCTGCTGTTCAGAGCTCCTGTCCCTGCTGTTCAGAGCTCCTGTCCCTGCTCAGAGCTCTTGTCCCTGCTCAGAGCTCCTGTCCCTGCTCAGGGCTCCTGTCCCTGCTCAGGGCTCATGTCCCTGCTGTTCAGAGCTCCTGTCTCTGCTCAGGGCTCCTGTCCCTGTTCAGAGCTCCTGTCCCTGCTCAGAGCTCCTGTCCCTGTTCAGGGCTCCTGTCCCTGTTTAGCGCTCCTGTCCCTGCTCAGGGCTCCTGTCCCTGCTCAGAGCTCCTGTCCCTGCTCAGAGCTCCTGTCCCTGCTGCTCAGAGCTCCTGTCCCTGCTCAGGGCTCCTGTCCCTGCTCAGAGCTCCTGTCCCTGTTCAAAGCTCCTGTCCCTGCTCAGAGCTCCTGTCCCTGCTGCTCAGAGCTCCTGTCCCTGCTCAGGGCACCTGTCCCTGCTCAGAGCTCCTGTCCCTGCTGTTCAGAGCTCCTGTCCCTGCTCAGGGCTCCTGTCCCTGCTCAGAGCTCCTGTCCCTGCTGTTCAGAGCTCCTGTCCCTGCTCAGAGCTCCTGTCCCTGCTGCTCAGAGCTCCTGTCCCTGCTCAGGGCTCCTGTCCCTGCTCAGAGCTCCTGTCCCTGCTGTTCAGAGCTCCTGTCCCTGCTCAGAGCTCCTGTCCCTGCTCAGGGCTCCTGTCCCTGCTCAGAGCTCCTGTCCCTGCTCAGGGCTCCTGTCCCTGCTCAGAGCTCCTGTCCCAGCTGTTCAGAGCTCCTGTCCCTGCTCAGAGCTCCTGTCCCTGCTGCTCAGAGCTCCTGTCCCTGCTCAGAGCACCTGTCCCTGCTCTTCAGGGCTCCTGTCCCTGTTCAGGGCTCCTGTCCCTGCTCAGAGCTCCTGTCCCTGCTCAGGGCTCCTATCCCTGTTCAGAGCTCCTGTCCCTGCTCAGAGCTCCTGTCCCTGCTGTTCAGAGCTCCTGTCCCTGCTCAGAGCTCCTGTCCCTGCTCAGGGCTCCTGTCCCTGCTCAGAGCTCCTGTCCCAGCTGTTCAGACCTCCTGTCCCTGCTCAGAGCTCCTGTCCCTGCTGCTCAGAGCTCCTGTCCCTGCTCAGAGCACCTGTCCCTGCTCTTCAGGGCTCCTGTCCATGTTCAGGGCTCCTGTCCCTGCTCAGAGCTCCTGTCCCTGCTCAGGGCTCCTATCCCTGTTCAGAGCTCCTGTCCCTGCTCAGAGCTCCTGTCCCTGCTGTTCAGAGCTCCTGTCCCTGCTCAGAGCTCCTGTCCCTGCTCAGGGCTCCTGTCCCTGCTGCTCAGAGCTCCTGTCCCTTCTCAGAGCTCCTGTCCCTGCTGCTCAGAGCTCCTGTCCCTGTTCAGGGCTCCTGTCCCTGCTCAGAGCTCCTGTCCCTGCTGTTCAGGGCTCCTGTCCCTGCTCCGAGCTCCTGTCCCTGCTCAGGGCTCCTGTCCCTGCTGTTCAGGGCTCCTGTCCCTGCTCAGAGCTCCTGTCCCTGCTCAGGGCTCCTGTCCCGGCTGTTCAGGGCTCCTGTCCCTGCTGCTCAGAGCTCCTGTCCCTGCTCAGAGCTCCTGTCCCTGCTCAGGGCTCCTGTCCCTGCTAAGGGCTCCTGTCCCTGCTGTTCAGAGCTCCTGTCCCTGCTGTTCAGAGCTCCTGTCCCTGCTCAGGGCTCCTGTCCCGGCTGTTCAGGGCTCCTGTCCCTGCTGCTCAGGGCTCCTGTCCCTGCTCAGAGCTCCTGTCCCTGCTCAGGGCTCCTGTCCCTGCTCAGGGCTCCTGTCCCTGCTGTTCAGAGCTCCTGTCTCTGCTCAGGGCTCCTGTCCCTGTTCAGAGCTCCTGTCCCTGCTCAGAGCTCCTGTCCCTGTTCAGGGCTCCTGTCCCTGTTTAGCGCTCCTGTCCCTGCTCAGGGCTCCTGTCCCTGCTCAGAGCTCCTGTCCCTGCTCAGAGCTCCTGTCCCTGCTGCTCAGAGCTCCTGTCCCTGCTGTTCAGAGCTCCTGTCCCTGCTCAGAGCTCCTGTCCCTGTTCAAAGCTCCTGTCCCTGCTCAGAGCTCCTGTCCCTGCTCAGGACTCCTGTCCCTGCTCAGAGCTCCAGTCCCTGTTCAGAGCTCCTGTCCCTGCTCAGAGCTCCTGTCCCAGCTTTTCAGGGCTCCTGTCCCTGCTCAGAGCTCCTGTCCCTGCTGCTCAGTGCTCCTGTCCCTGCTCAGGGCTCCTGTCCCTGCTGTTCAGAGCTCCTGTCCCTGCTGTTCAGAGCTCCTGTCCCTGCTCAGAGCTCCTGTCCCTGCTGCTCAGAGCTCCTCTCCCTGCTCAGGGCTCCGGTCCCTGCTGTTCAGAGCTCCTGTCCCTGCTCAGGGCTCCTGTCCCTGCTCAGAGCTCCTTTCCCTGCTCATAGCTCCTGTCCCTGCTGTTCAGAGCTCCTGTCCCTGCTCAGAGCTCCTGTCCCTGCTCAGAGCTCCTGTCCCTGTTCAGGGCTCCTGTCCCTGCTGTTCAGAGCTCCTGTCCCTGCTCAGAGCTCCTGTCCCTGCTCAGAGCTCCTGTCCCTGCTGCTCAGAGCTCCTGTCCCTGCTCAGGGCTCCTGTCCCTGCTCAGAGCTCCTGTCCCTGCTGTTCAGAGCTCCTGTCCCTGCTGTTCAGAGCTCCTGTCTCTGCTCAGGGCTCCTGTCCCTGTTCAGAGCTCCTGTCCCTGCTCAGAGATCCTGTCCCTGTTCAGGGCTCCTGTCCCTGTTCAGCGCTCCTCTCCCTGCTCAGGGCTCCTGTCCCTGCTCAGAGCTCCTGTCCCTGCTCAGAGCTCCTGTCCCTGCTGCTCAGAGCTCCTGTCCCTGCTCAGGGCTCCTGTCCCTGCTGTTCAGAGCTCCTGTCCCTGCTGTTCAGAGCTCCTGTCCCTGCTCAGAGCTCCTGTCCCTGCTGCTCAGAGCTCCTGTCCCTGCTCAGGGCTCCTGTCCCTGCTGTTCAGAGCTCCTGTCCCTGCTCAGGGCTCCTGTCCCTGCTCAGAGCTCCTTTCCCTGCTCATAGCTCCTGTCCCTGCTGTTCAGAGCTCCTGTCCCTGCTCAGAGCTCCTGTCCCTGCTCAGAGCTCCTGTCCCTGTTCAGGGCTCCTGTCCCTGCTGTTCAGAGCTCCTGTCCCTGCTCAGAGCTCTTGTCCCTGCTCAGAGCTCCTGTCCCTGCTGCTCAGAGCTCCTGTCCCTGCTCAGGGCTCCTGTCCCTGCTCAGAGCTCCTGTCCCTGCTGTTCAGAGCTCCTGTCCCTGCTGTTCAGAGCTCCTGTCTCTGCTCAGGGCTCCTGTCCCTGTTCAGAGCTCCTGTCCCTGCTCAGAGATCCTGTCCCTGTTCAGGGCTCCTGTCCCTGTTCAGCGCTCCTGTCCCTGCTCAGGGCTCCTGTCCCTGCTCAGAGCTCCTGTCCCTGCTCAGAGCTCCTGTCCCTGCTGCTCAGAGCTCCTGTCCCTGCTCAGAGCTCCTGTCCCTGCTGCTCAGAGCACCTGTCCCTGTTCAGAGCTCCTGTCCCTGCTCAGAGCTCCTGTCCCAGGTTTTCAGGGCTCCTGACCCTGCTCAGAGCTCCTGTCCTTGCTCAGGGCTCCTGTCCCTGCTCAGAGCTCCAGTCCCTGTTCAGACCTCCTGTGCCTGCTGAGAGCTCCTGTCCCTGCTCACAGCTCCTGTCCCTGCTGCTCAGAGCTCCTATCCCTGTTCAGAGCTCCTGTCCCTGCTCAGAGCTCCTGTCCCTGCTGCTCAGAGCTCCTGTCCCTGTTCAGGGCTCCTGTCCCTGCTCAGAGCTCCTGTCCCTGCTGTTCAGGGCTCCTGTCCCTGCTCCGAGCTCCTGTCCCTGCTCAGGGCTCCTGTCCCTGCTGTTCAGGGCTCCTGTCCCTGCTCAGAGCTCCTGTCCCTGCTCAGGGCTCCTGTCCCTGCTGTTCAGGGCTCCTGTCCCTGCTGCTCAGAGCTCCTGTCCCTGCTCAGAGCTCCTGTCCCTGCTCAGGGCTCCTGTCCCTGCTGTTCAGAGCTCCTGTCCCTGCTGTTCAGAGCTCCTGTCCCTGCTGTTCAGAGCTCCTGTCCCTGCTCAGAGCTCCTGTCCCTGCTCAGGGCTCATGTCCCTGCTGTTCAGAGCTCCTGTCTCTGCTCAGGGATCCTGTCCCTGTTCAGAGCTCCTGTCCCTGCTCAGAGCTCCTGTCCCTGTTCAGGGCTCCTGTCCCTGTTTAGCGCTCCTGTCCCTGCTCAGGGCTCCTGTCCCTGCTCAGAGCTCCTGTCCCTGCTGTTCAGAGCTCCTGTCCCTGCTCAGAGCTCCTGTCCCTGCTGCTCAGAGCTCCTGTAACTGCTCAGGTCTCCTGTCCCTGCTCAGAGCTCCTGTCCCTGCTCAGGGCTCCTGTCCCTGCTCAGAGCTCCTGTCCCTGCTGTTCAGGGCTCCTGTCCCTGCTCAGAGCTCCTGTCCCTGCTGTTCAGAGCTCCAGTCCCTGCTCAGGGCTCCTGTCCCTGCTCAGAGCTCCTGTCCCTGCTGCTCAGAGCTCCTGTCCCTGCTGTTCAGGGCTCCTGTCCCTGCTCCGAGCTCCTGTCCCTGCTCAGAGCTCCTGTCCCTGCTCTTCAGGGCTCCTGTCCCTGCTCAGAGCTCCTGTCCCTGCTCAGGACTCCTGTCCCTGCTCAGAGCTCCAGTCCCTGTTCAGAGCTCCTGTCCCTGCTCAGAGCTCCTGTCCCAGCTTTTCAGGGCTCCTGTCCCTGCTCAGAGCTCCTGTCCCTGCTGCTCAGAGCTCCTGTCCCTGCTCAGGGCTCCTGTCCCTGCTGTTCAGAGCTCCTGTCTCTGCTCAGGGCTCCTGTCCCTGTTCAGAGCTCCTGTCCCTGCTCAGAGCTCCTGTCCCTGTTCAGGGCTCCTGTCCCTGTTTAGCGCTCCTGTCCCTGCTCAGGGCTCCTGTCCCTGCTCAGAGCTCCTGTCCCTGCTGCTCAGAGCTCCTGTCCCTGCTGTTCAGAGCTCCTGTCCCTGCTCAGAGCTCCTGTCCCTGCTCTTCAGGGCTCCTGTCCCTGCTCAGAGCTCCTGTCCCTGCTCAGGACTCCTGTCCCTGCTCAGAGCTCCAGTCCCTGTTCAGAGCTCCTGTCCCTGCTCAGAGCTCCTGTCCCAGCTTTTCAGGGCTCCTGTCCCTGCTCCGAGCTCCTGTCCCTGCTCAGGGCTCCTGTCCCTGCTGTTCAGGGCTCCTGTCCCAGCTCAGAGCTCCTGTCCCTGCTCAGGGCTCCTGTCCCTGCTGTTCAGGGCTCCTGTCCCTGCTGCTCAGAGCTCCTGTCCCTGCTCAGAGCTCCTGTCCCTGCTCAGGGCTCCTGTCCCTGCTGTTCAGAGCTCCTGTCCCTGCTGTTCAGAGCTCCTGTCCCTGCTCAGAGCTCTTGTCCCTGCTCAGAGCTCCTGTCCCTGCTCAGGGCTCCTGTCCCTGCTCAGGGCTCATGTCCCTGCTGTTAAAGCTCCTGTCACTGCTCAGGGCTCCTGTCCCTGTTCAGAGCTCCTGTCCCTGCTCAGAGCTCCTGTCCCTGTTCAGGGCTCCTGTCCCTGTTTAGCGCTCCTGTCCCTGCTCAGGGCTCCTGTCCCTGCTCAGAGCTCCTGTCCCTGCTCAGAGCTCCTGTCCCTGCTCAGAGCTCCTGTCCCTGCTGCTCAGAGCTCCTGTCCCTGCTCAGGGCTCCTGTCCCTGCTCAGAGCTCCAGTCCCTGTTCAGAGCTCCTGTCCCTGCTCAGAGCTCCTGTCCCTGTTCAAAGCTCCTGTCCCTGCTCAGAGCTCCTGTCCCTGCTGCTCAGAGCTCCTGTCCCTGCTCAGGGCACCTGTCCCTGCTCAGAGCTCCTGTCCCTGCTGTTCAGAGCTCCTGTCCCTGCTCAGGGCTCCTGTCCCTGCTCAGAGCTCCTGTCCCTGCTGTTCAGAGCTCCTGTCCCTGCTCAGAGCTCCTGTCCCTGCTGCTCAGAGCTCCTGTCCCTGCTCAGGGCTCCTGTCCCTGCTCAGAGCTCCTGTCCCTGCTGTTCAGGGCTCCTGTCCCTGCTCAGAGCTCCTGTCCCTGCTCAGGGCTCCTGTCCCGGCTGTTCAGGGCTCCTGTCCCTGCTGCTCAGAGCTCCTGTCCCTGCTCAGAGCTCCTGTCCCTGCTCAGGGCTCCTGTCCCTGCTCAGGGCTCCTGTCCCTGCTGTTCAGAGCTCCTGTCCCTGCTGTTCAGAGCTCCTGTCCCTGCTCAGAGCTCCTGCCCGTGCTCAGGGCTCCTGTCCCTGCTCAGAGCTCCTGTCCCTGCTCAGGGCTCCTGTCCCTGCTCAGGGCTCCTGTCCCTGCTGTTCAGAGCTCCTGTCTCTGCTCAGGGCTCCTGTCCCTGTTCAGAGCTCCTGTCCCTGCTCAGAGCTCCTGTCCCTGTTCAGGGCTCCTGTCCCTGTTTTGCGCTCCTGTCCCTGCTCAGGGCTCCTGTCCCTGCTCAGAGCTCCTGTCCCTGCTCAGAGCTCCTGTCCCTGCTGCTCAGAGCTCCTGTCCCTGCTGTTCAGAGCTCCTGTCCCTGCTCAGAGCTCCTGTCCCTGCTCTTCAGGGCTCCTGTCCCTGCTCAGAGCTCCTGTCCCTGCTCAGGATTCCTGTCCCTGCTCAGAGCTCCAGTCCCTGTTCAGAGCTCCTGTCCCTGCTCAGAGCTCCTGTCCCAGCTTTTCAGGGCTCCTGTCCCTGCACAGAGCTCCTGTCCCTGCTGCTCAGAGCTCCTGTCCCTGCTCAGGGCTCCTGTCCCTGCTGTTCAGAGCTCCTGTCCCTGCTGTTCAGAGCTCCTGTCCCTGCTCAGAGCTCCTGTCCCTGCTGCTCAGAGCTCCTGTCCCTGCTCAGGGCTCCTGTCCCTGCTGTTCAGAGCTCCTGTCCCTGCTCAGGGCTCCTGTCCCTGCTCAGAGCTCCTTTCCCTGCTCATAGCTCCTGTCCCTGCTGTTCAGAGCTCCTGTCCCTGCTCAGAGCTCCTGTCCCTGCTCAGAGCTCCTGTCCCTGTTCAGGGCTCCTGTCCCTGCTGTTCAGAGCTCCTGTCCCTGCTCAGAGCTCCTGTCCCTGCTCAGAGCTCCTGTCCCTGCTGCTCAGAGCTCCTGTCCCTGCTCAGGGCTCCTGTCCCTGCTCAGAGCTCCTGTCCCTGCTGTTCAGAGCTCCTGTCCCTGCTGTTCAGAGCTCCTGTCTCTGCTCAGGGCTCCTGTCCCTGTTCAGAGCTCCTGTCCCTGCTCAGAGATCCTGTCCCTGTTCAGGGCTCCTGTCCCTGTTCAGCGCTCCTGTCCCTGCTCAGGGCTCCTGTCCCTGCTCAGAGCTCCTGTCCCTGCTCAGAGCTCCTGTCCCTGCTGCTCAGAGCTCCTGTCCCTGCTCAGAGCTCCTGTCCCTGCTGCTCAGAGCACCTGTCCCTGTTCAGACCTCCTGTCCCTGCTCAGAGCTCCTGTCCCAGGTTTTCAGGGCTCCTGACCCTGCTCAGAGCTCCTGTCCTTGCTCAGGGCTCCTGTCCCTGCTCAGAGCTCCAGTCCCTGTTCAGAGCTCCTGTGCCTGCTCAGAGCTCCTGTCCCTGCTCACAGCTCCTGTCCCTGCTGCTCAGAGCTCCTATCCCTGTTCAGAGCTCCTGTCCCTGCTCAGAGCTCCTGTCCCTGCTGCTCAGAGCTCCTGTCCCTGTTCAGGGCTCCTGTCCCTGCTCAGAGCTCCTGTCCCTGCTGTTCAGGGCTCCTGTCCCTGCTCCGAGCCCCTGTCCCTGCTCAGGGCTCCTGTCCCTGCTGTTCAGGGCTCCTGTCCCTGCTCAGAGCTCCTGTCCCTGCTCAGGGCTCCTGTCCCTGCTGTTCAGGGCTCCTGTCCCTGCTGCTCAGAGCTCCTGTCCCTGCTCAGAGCTCCTGTCCCTGCTCAGGGCTCCTGTCCCTGCTGTTCAGAGCTCCTGTCCCTGCTGTTCAGAGCTCCTGTCCCTGCTGTTCAGAGCTCCTGTCCCTGCTCAGAGCTCTTGTCCCTGCTCAGAGCTCCTGTCCCTGCTCAGGGCTCCTGTCCCTGCTCAGGGCTCATGTCCCTGCTGTTAAAGCTCCTGTCACTGCTCAGGGCTCCTGTCCCTGTTCAGAGCTCCTGTCCCTGCTCAGAGCTCCTGTCCCTGTTCAGGGCTCCTGTCCCTGTTTAGCGCTCCTGTCCCTGCTCAGGGCTCCTGTCCCTGCTCAGAGCTCCTGTCCCTGCTCAGAGCTCCTGTCCCTGCTCAGAGCTCCTGTCCCTGCTGCTCAGAGCTCCTGTCCCTGCTCAGGGCTCCTGTCCCTGCTCAGAGCTCCAGTCCCTGTTCAGAGCTCCTGTCCCTGCTCAGAGCTCCTGTCCCTGTTCAAAGCTCCTGTCCCTGCTCAGAGCTCCTGTCCCTGCTGCTCAGAGCTCCTGTCCCTGCTCAGGGCACCTGTCCCTGCTCAGAGCTCCTGTCCCTGCTGTTCAGAGCTCCTGTCCCTGCTCAGGGCTCCTGTCCCTGCTCAGAGCTCCTGTCCCTGCTGTTCAGAGCTCCTGTCCCTGCTCAGAGCTCCTGTCCCTGCTGCTCAGAGCTCCTGTCCCTGCTCAGGGCTCCTGTCCCTGCTCAGAGCTCCTGTCCCTGCTGTTCAGAGCTCCTGTCCCTGCTCAGAGCTCCTGTCCCTGCTCAGGGCTCCTGTCCCTGCTCAGAGCTCCTGTCCCTGCTGTTCAGGGCTCCTGTCCCTGCTCAGAGCTCCTGTCCCTGCTGTTCAGAGCTCCAGTCCCTGCTCAGGGCTCCTGTCCCTGCTCAGAGCTCCTGTCCCTGCTCAGGGCTCCTGTCCCTGCTCAGAGCTCCTGTCCCAGCTGTTCAGAGCTCCTGTCCCTGCTCAGAGCTCCTGTCCCTGCTGCTCAGAGCTCCTGTCCCTGCTCAGAGCACCTGTCCCTGCTCTTCAGGGCTCCTGTCCCTGTTCAGGGCTCCTGTCCCTGCTCAGAGCTCCTGTCCCTGCTGCTAAGAGCTCCTATCCCTGTTCAGAGCTCCTGTCCCTGCTCAGAGCTCCTGTCCCTGCTGTTCAGAGCTCCTGTCCCTGCTCAGAGCTCCTGTCCCTGCTCAGGGCTCCTGTCCCTGCTGCTCAGAGCTCCTGTCCCTGCTGCTCAGAGCTCCTGTCCCTGTTCAGGGCTCCTGTCCCTGCTCAGAGCTCCTGTCCCTGCTGTTCAGGGCTCCTGTCCCTGCTCCGAGCTCCTGTCCCTGCTCAGGGCTCCTGTCCCTGCTGTTCAGGGCTCCTGTCCCTGCTCAGAGCTCCTGTCCCTGCTCAGGGCTCCTGTCCCGGCTGTTCAGGGCTCCTGTCCCTGCTGCTCAGAGCTCCTGTCCCTGCTCAGAGCTCCTGTCCCTGCTCAGGGCTCCTGTCCCTGCTCAGGGCTCCTGTCCCTGCTGTTCAGAGCTCCTGTCCCTGCTGTTCAGAGCTCCTGTCCCTGCTCAGAGCTCCTGCCCGTGCTCAGGGCTCCTGTCCCTGCTCAGAGCTCCTGTCCCTGCTCAGGGCTCCTGTCCCTGCTCAGGGCTCCTGTCCCTGCTGTTCAGAGCTCCTGTCTCTGCTCAGGGCTCCTGTCCCTGTTCAGAGCTCCTGTCCCTGCTCAGAGCTCCTGTCCCTGTTCAGGGCTCCTGTCCCTGTTTAGCGCTCCTGTCCCTGCTCAGGGCTCCTGTCCCTGCTCAGAGCTCCTGTCCCTGCTCAGAGCTCCTGTCCCTGCTGCTCAGAGCTCCTGTCCCTGCTGTTCAGAGCTCCTGTCCCTGCTCAGAGCTCCTGTCCCTGCTCTTCAGGGCTCCTGTCCCTGCTCAGAGCTCCTGTCCCTGCTCAGGACTCCTGTCCCTGCTCAGAGCTCCAGTCCCTGTTCAGAGCTCCTGTCCCTGCTCAGAGCTCCTGTCCCAGCTTTTCAGGGCTCCTGTCCCTGCTCAGAGCTCCTGTCCCTGCTGCTCAGAGCTCCTGTCCCTGCTCAGGGCTCCTGTCCCTGCTGTTCAGAGCTCCTGTCCCTGCTGTTCAGAGCTCCTGTCCCTGCTCAGAGCTCCTGTCCCTGCTGCTCAGAGCTCCTGTCCCTGCTCAGGGCTCCTGTCCCTGCTGTTCAGAGCTCCTGTCCCTGCTCAGGGCTCCTGTCCCTGCTCAGAGCTCCTTTCCCTGCTCATAGCTCCTGTCCCTGCTGTTCAGAGCTCCTGTCCCTGCTCAGAGCTCCTGTCCCTGCTCAGAGCTCCTGTCCCTGTTCAGGGCTCCTGTCCCTGCTGTTCAGAGCTCCTGTCCCTGCTCAGAGCTCCTGTCCCTGCTCAGAGCTCCTGTCCCTGCTGCTCAGAGCTCCTGTCCCAGCTCAGAGCTCCTGTCCCTGCTCAGAGCTCCTGTCCCTGCTGTTCAGAGCTCCTGTCCCTGCTCAGAGCTCCTGTCCCTGCTGCTCAGAGCTCCTGTCCCTACTCAGGGCTCCTGTCCCTGCTCAGAGCTCCTGTCCCTGCTGTTCAGAGCTCCTGTCCCTGCTCAGAGCTGCTGTCCCTGTTCAGAGCTCCTGTCCCTGCTGTTCAGAGCTCCTGTCCCTGCTGCTCAGAGCTCCTGTCCCTGCTGTTCAGAGCTCCTGTCCCTGCTGTTCAGAGCTCCTGTCCCTGCTCAGAGCTCCTGTCCCTGTTCAGGGCTCCTGTCCCTGCTCAGAGCTCCTGTCCCTGCTGTTCAGGGCTCCTGTCCCTGCTCCGAGCTCCTGTCCCTGCTCAGGGCTCCTGTCCCTGCTGTTCAGGGCTCCTGTCCCTGCTCAGCGCTCCTGTCCCTGCTCAGGGCTCCTGTCCCTGCTGTTCAGGGCTCCTGTCCCTGCTCAGAGCTCCTGTCCCTGCTCAGGGCTCCTGTCCCTGCTGTTCAGGGCTCCTGTCCCTGCTGCTCAGAGCTCCTGTCCCTGCTCAGAGCTCCTGTCCCTGCTCAGGGCTCCTGTCCCTGCTGTTCAGAGCTCCTGTCCCTGCTGTTCAGAGCTCCTGTCCCTGCTCAGGGCTCCTGTCCCTGTTCAGAGCTCCTGTCCCTGCTCAGAGCTCCTGTCCCTGTTCAGGGCTCCTGTCCCTGTTCAGCGCTCCTGTCCCTGCTCAGGGCTCCTGTCCCTGCTCAGAGCTCCTGTCCCTGCTGCTCAGAGCTCCTGTCACTGCTCAGGGCTCCTGTCCCTGCTGTTCAGAGCTCCTGTCCCTGCTGTTCAGAGCTCCTGTCCCTGCTCAGAGCTCCTGTCCCTGCTGCTCAGAGCTCCTGTCCCTGCTCAGGGCTCCTGTCCCTGCTGTTCAGAGCTCCTGTCCCTGCTCAGGGCTCCTGTCCCTGCTCAGAGCTCCTTTCCCTGCTCATAGCTCCTGTCCCTGCTGTTCAGAGCTCCTGTCCCTGCTCAGAGCTCCTGTCCCTGCTCAGAGCTCCTGTCCCTGTTCAGGGCTCCTGTCCCTGCTGTTCAGAGCTCCTGTCCTTGCTCAGAGCTCCTGTCCCTGCTTAGAGCTCCTGTCCCTGCTGCTCAGAGCTCCTGTCCCTGCTCAGGGCTCCTGTCCCTGCTCAGAGCTTTTGTCCCTGCTGTTCAGAGCTCCTGTCCCTGCTCAGAGCTCCTGTCCCTGCTGCTCAGAGCTCCTGTCCCTACTCAGGGCTCCTGTCCCTGCTCAGAGCTCCTGTCCCTGCTGTTCAGAGCTCCTGTCCCTGCTCAGAGCTCCTGTCCCTACTCAGGGCTCCTGTCCCTGCTGTTCAGAGCTCCTGTCCCTGCTGCTCAGAGCTCCTGTCCCTGCTGTTCAGAGCTCCTGTCCCTGCTGTTCAGAGCTCCTGTCCCTGCTCAGAGCTCCTGTCCCTGTTCAGGGCTCCTGTCCCTGCTCAGAGCTCCTGTCCCTGCTGTTCAGGGCTCCTGTCCCTGCTCCGAGCTCCTGTCCCTGCTCAGGGCTCCTGTCCATGCTGTTCAGGGCTCCTGTCCCTGCTCAGAGCTCCTGTCCCTGCTCAGGGCTCCTGTCCCTGCTGTTCAGGGCTCCTGTCCCTGCTGCTCAGAGCTCCTGTCCCTGCTCAGAGCTCCTGTCCATGCTCAGGGCTCCTGTCCCTTCTCAGGGCTCCTGTCCCTGCTGTTCAGAGCTCCTGTCCCTGCTGTTCAGAGCTCCTGTCTTTGCTCAGGGCTCCTGTCCCTGTTCAGAGCTCCTGTCCCTGCTCAGAGCTCCTGTCCCTGTTCAGGGCTCCTGTCCCTGTTCAGCGCTCCTGTCCCTGCTCAGGGCTCCTGTCCCTGCTCAGAGCTCCTGTCCCTGCTCAGAGCTCCTGTCCCTGCTCAAAGCTCCTGTCCCTGCTCAGAGCTCCTGTCCCTGCTCAGAGCTCCTGTCCCTGCTGTTCAGAGCTCCTGTCCCTGCTCAGAGCTCCTGTCCCAGGTTTTCAGGGCTCCTGTCCATGCTCAGAGCTCCTCTCCCTGCTCAGGGCTCCTGTCCTTGCTCAGAGCTCCAGTCCCTGATCAGAGCTCCTGTCCCTGCTCAGAGCTCCTGTCCCTGCTGCTCAGAGCTCCTGTCCCTGCTCAGGGCTCCTGTCCCAGCTCAGAGCTCCTGTCCCTGCTCAGAGCTCCTGTCCCTGCTGTTCAGAGCTCCTGTCCCTGCTCAGAACTCCTGTCCCTGTTCAGGGCTCCTGTCCCTGTTCAGAGCTCCTGTCCCTGCTCAGAGCTCCTGTCCCTGCTGCTCAGAGCTCCGATCCCTGTTCAGGGCTCCTGTCCCTGCTCAGAGCTCCTGTCCCTGCTGTTCAGGGCTCCCGTCCCTGTTCAGCGCTCCAGTCCCTGCTCAGGGCTCCTGTCCCTGCTGTTCAGGGCTCCTGTCCCTGCTCCGAGCTCCTGTCCCTGCTCAGGGCTCCTGTCCCTGCTGTTCAGGGCTCCTGTCCCTGTTCAGCGCTCCTGTCCCTGCTCAGGGCTCCTGTCCCTGCTGTTCAGGGCTCCTGTCCCTGCTCAGAGCTCCTGTCCCTGCTCAGAGCTCCTGTCCCTGCTGTTCAGGGCTCCTGTCCCTGCTGCTCAGAGCTCCTGTCCCTGCTCAGAGCTCCTGTCCCTGCTCAGGGCTCCTGTCCCTGCTGTTCAGAGCTCCTGTCCCTGCTCAGGGCTCCTGTCCCTGTTCAGAGCTCCTGTCCCTGCTCAGAGCTCCTGTCCCTGTTCAGGGCTCCTGTCCCTGTTCAGCGCTCCTGTCCCTGCTCAGGGCTCCTGTCCCTGCTCAGAGCTCCTGTCCCTGCTGTTCAGAGCTCCTGTTCCTGCTCAGAGCTCCTGTCCCAGCTTTTCAGGGCTCCTGTCCCTGCTCAGAGCTCCTGTCCCTGCTCAGGGCTCCTGTCCCTGCTCAGAGCTCCAGTCCCTGTTCAGAGCTCCTGTCCCTGCTCAGAGCTCCTGTCCCTGCTCAGAGCTCCTGTCCCTGTTCAGGGCTCCTGTCCCTGCTGTTCAGAGCTCCTGTCCCTGCTCAGAGCTCCTGTCCCTGCTCAGAGCTCCTGTCCCTGCTGCTCAGAGCTCCTGTCCCTTCTCAGGGCTCCTGTCCCTGCTCAGAGCTCCTGTCCCTGCTGTTCAGAGCTCCTGTCCCTGCTCAGAGCTCCTGTCCCTGCTGCACAGAGCTCCTGTCCCTACTCAGGGCTCCTGTCCCTGCTCAGAGCTCCTGTCCCTGCTGTTCAGAGCTCCTGTCCCTGTTCAGAGCTCCTGTCCCTGCTGTTCAGAGCTCCTGTCCCTGCTGCTCAGAGCTCCTGTCCCTGCTGTTCAGAGCTCCTGTCCCTGCTCAGAGCTCCTGTCCCAGGTTTTCAGGGCTCCTGTCCATGCTCAGAGCTCCTGTCCCTGCTCAGGGCTCCTGTCCTTGCTCAGAGCTCCAGTCCCTGATCAGAGCTCCTGTCCCTGCTCAGAGCTCCTGTCCCTGCTGCTCAGAGCTCCTGTCCCTGCTCAGGGCTCCTGTCCCAGCTCAGAGCTCCTGTCCCTGCTCAGAGCTCCTGTCCCTGCTGTTCAGAGCTCCTGTCCCTGCTCAGAACTCCTGTCCCTGTTCAGGGCTCCTGTCCCTGTTCAGAGCTCCTGTCCCTGCTCAGAGCTCCTGTCCCTGATGCTCAGAGCTCCGATCCCTGTTCAGGGCTCCTGTCCCTGCTCAGGGCTCCTGTCCCTTCTCAGGGCTCCTGTCCCTGCTGTTCAGAGCTCCTGTCCCTGCTGTTCAGAGCTCCTGTCTTTGCTCAGGGCTCCTGTCCCTGTTCAGAGCTCCTGTCCCTGCTCAGAGCTCCTGTCCCTGTTCAGGGCTCCTGTCCCTGCTCAGGGCTCCTGTCCCTGCTCAGAGCTCCTGTCCCTGCTCAGAGCTCCTGTCCCTGCTCAAAGCTCCTGTCCCTGCTCAGAGCTCCTGTCCCTGCTGTTCAGAGCTCCTGTCCCTGCTCAGAGCTCCTGTCCCAGGTTTTCAGGGCTCCTGTCCATGCTCAGAGCTCCTGTCCCTGCTCAGGGCTCCTGTCCTTGCTCAGAGCTCCAGTCCCTGATCAGAGCTCCTGTCCCTGCTCAGAGCTCCTGTCCCTGCTGCTCAGAGCTCCTGTCCCTGCTCAGGGCTCCTGTCCCAGCTCAGAGCTCCTGTCCCTGCTCAGAGCTCCTGTCCCTGCTGTTCAGAGCTCCTGTCCCTGCTCAGAACTCCTGTCCCTGTTCAGGGCTCCTGTCCCTGTTCAGAGCTCCTGTCCCTGCTCAGAGCTCCTGTCCCTGCTGCTCAGAGCTCCGATCCCTGTTCAGGGCTCCTGTCCCTGCTCAGAGCTCCTGTCCCTGCTGTTCAGGGCTCCTGTCCCTGTTCAGCGCTCCAGTCCCTGCTCAGGGCTCCTGTCCCTGCTGTTCAGGGCTCCTGTCCCTGCTCCGAGCTCCTGTCCCTGCTCAGGGCTCCTGTCCCTGCTGTTCAGGGCTCCTGTCCCTGTTCAGCGCTCCTGTCCCTGCTCAGGGCTCCTGTCCCTGCTGTTCAGGGCTCCTGTCCCTGCTCAGAGCTCCTGTCCCTGCTCAGGGCTCCTGTCCCTGCTGTTCAGGGCTCCTGTCCCTGCTGCTCAGAGCTCCTGTCCCTGCTCAGTGCTCCTGTCCCTGCTCAGGGCTCCTGTCCCTGCTGTTCAGAGCTCCTGTCCCTGCTGTTCAGAGCTCCTGTCCCTGCTCAGGGCTCCTGTCCCTGTTCAGAGCTCCTGTCCCTGCTCAGAGCTCCTGTCCCTGTTCAGGGCTCCTGTCCCTGTTCAGCGCTCCTGTCCCTGCTCAGGGCTCCTGTCCCTGCTCAGAGCTCCTGTCCCTGCTGTTCAGAGCTCCTGTCCCTGCTCAGAGCTCCTGTCCCAGCTTTTCAGGGCTCCTGTCCCTGCTCAGAGCTCCTGTCCCTGCTCAGGGCTCCTGTCCCTGCTCAGAGCTCCAGTCCCTGTTCAGAGCTCCTGTCCCTGCTCAGAGCTCCTGTCCCTGCTGCTCAGAGCTCCTGTCCCTGCTCAGGGCTCCTGTCCCTGTTCAGAGCTCCTGTCCCTGCTCAGGTCTCCTGTCCCTGCTCAGAGCTCCTTTCCCTGCTCATAGCTCCTGTCCCTGCTGTTCAGAGCTCCTGTCCCTGCTCAGAGCTCCTGTCCCTGTTCAGGGCTCCTGTCCCTGCTGTTCAGAGCTCCTGTCCCTGCTCAGAGCTCCTGTCCCTGCTCAGAGCTCCTGTCCCTGCTGCTCAGAGCTCCTGTCCCTGCTCAGGGCTCCTGTCCCTGCTCAGAGCTCCTGTCCCTGCTGTTCAGAGCTCCTGTCCCTGCTCAGAGCTCCTGTCCCTGCTGCTCAGAGCTCCTGTCCCTACTCAGGGCTCCTGTCCCTGCTCAGAGCTCCTGTCCCTGCTGTTCAGAGCTCCTGTCCCTGCTCAGAGCTCCTGTCCCTGTTCAGAGCTCCTGTCCCTGCTGTTCAGAGCTCCTGTCCCTGCTGCTCAGAGCTCCTGTCCCTGCTGTTCAGAGCTCCTGTCCCTGCTGTTCACAGCTCATGTCCCTGCTCAGAGCTCCTGTCCCTGTTCAAAGCTGCTGTCCCTGCTCAGAGCTCCTGTCCCTGCTGCTCAGAGCTCCTGTCCCTGCTCAGAGCTCCTGTCCCTGCTCAGTGATCCTGTCCCTGCTGTTCTGAGCTCCTGTCCCTTCTCAGAGCTCCTGTCCCTGCTGTTCAGAGCTCCTGTCCCTGCTCAGGGCTCCTGTCCCTGCTCAGAGCTCCTGTCCCTGCTGCTCAGAGCTCCTGTCCCTGCTCAGAGCTCCTGTCCCTGTTGTTCAGAGCTCCTGTCCCTGCTCAGAGCTCCTGTCCCTGTTCAAAGCTCCTGTCCCTGCTCACAGCTCCTGTCCCTGCTGCTCAGAGCTCCTATCCCTGTTCAGAGCTCCTGTCCCTGCTCAGAGCTCCTGTCCCTGTTCAGAGCTCCTGTCCCTGCTCAGGGCTCCTGTCCCTGCTGCTCAGAGCTCCTGTCCCTGCTCAGAGCTCCTGTCCCTGCTGCTCAGAGCACCTGTCCCTGTTCAGGGCTCCTGTCCCTGCTCAGAGCTCCTGTCCCTGCTGTTCAGGGCTCCTGTCCCTGCTCCGAGCTCCTGTCCCTGCTCAGGGCTCCTGTCCCTGCTGTTCAGGGCTCCTGTCCCTGCTCAGAGCTCCTGTCCCTGCTCAGGGCTCCTGTCCCTGCTGTTCAGGGCTCCTGTCCCTGCTGCTCAGAGCTCCTGTCCCTGCTCAGAGCTCCTGTCCCTGCTCAGGGCTCCTGTCCCTGCTGTTCAGAGCTCCTGTCCCTGCTGTTCAGAGCTCCTGTCCCTGCTCAGAGCTCTTGTCCCTGCTCAGAGCTCCTGTCCCTGCTCAGGGCTCCTGTCCCTGCTCAGGGCTCCTGTCCCTGCTGTTCAGAGCTCCTGTCTCTGCTCAGGGCTCCTGTCCCTGTTCAGAGCTCCTGTCCCTGCTCAGAGCTCCTGTCCCTGTTAAGGGCTCCTGTCCCTGTTTAGCGCTCCTGTCCCTGCTCAGGGCTCCTGTCCCTGCGCAGAGCTCCTGTCCCTGCTCAGAGCTCCTGTCCCTGCTCAGAGCTCCTGTCCCTGCTGCTCAGAGCTCCTGTCCCTGCTCAGGGTTCCTGTCCCTGCTCAGAGCTCCAGTCCCTGTTCAGAGCTCCTGTCCCTTCTCAGAGCTCCTGTCCCTGTTCAAAGCTCCTGTCCCTGCTCAGAGCTCCTGTCCCTGCTGCTCAGAGCTCCTGTCCCTGCTCAGGGCACCTGTCCCTGCTCAGAGCTCCTGTCCCTGCTGTTCAGAGCTCCTGTCCCTGCTCAGGGCTCCTGTCCCTGCTCAGAGCTCCTGTCCCTGCTGTTCAGAGCTCCTGTCCCTGCTCAGAGCTCCTGTCCCTGCTGCTCAGAGCTCCTGTCCCTGCTCAGGGCTCCTGTCCCTGCTCAGAGCTCCTGTCCCTGCTGTTCAGAGCTCATGTCCCTGCTCAGAGCTCCTGTCCCTGCTCAGGGCTCCTGTCCCTGCTCAGAGCTCCTGTCCCTGCTGTTCAGGGCTCCTGTCCCTGCTCAGAGCTCCTGTCCCTGCTGTTCAGAGCTCCAGTCCCTGCTCAGGGCTCCTGTCCCTGCTCAGAGCTCCTGTCCCTGCTCAGGGCTCCTGTCCCTGCTCAGAGCTCCTGTCCCAGCTGTTCAGAGCTCCTGTCCCTGCTCAGAGCTCCTGTCCCTGCTGCTCAGAGCTCCTGTCCCTGCTCAGAGCACCTGTCCCTGCTCTTCAGGGCTCCTGTCCCTGTTCAGGGCTCCTGTCCCTGCTCAGAGCTCCTGTCCCTGCTGCTAAGAGCTCCTATCCCTGTTCAGAGCTCCTGTCCCTGCTCAGAGCTCCTGTCCCTGCTGTTCAGAGCTCCTGTCCCTGCTCAGAGCTCCTGTCCCTGCGCAGGGCTCCTGTCCCTGCTGCTCAGAGCTCCTGTCCCTTCTCAGAGCTCCTGTCCCTGCTGCTCAGAGCTCCTGTCCCTGTTCAGGGCTCCTGTCCCTGCTCAGAGCTCCTGTCCCTGCTGTTCAGGGCTCCTGTCCCTGCTCCGAGCTCCTGTCCCTGCTCAGGGCTCCTGTCCCTGCTTGTCAGGGCTCCTGTCCCTGCTCAGAGCTCCTGTCCCTGCTCAGGGCTCCTGTCCCGGCTGTTCAGGGCTCCTGTCCCTGCTGCTCAGAGCTCCTGTCCCTGCTCAGAGCTCCTGTCCCTGCTCAGGGCTCCTGTCCCTGCTCAGGGCTCCTGTCCCTGCTGTTCAGAGCTCCTGTCCCTGCTGTTCAGAGCTCCTGTCCCTGCTCAGAGCTCCTGTCCCTGCTGTTCAGAGCTCCTGTCCCTGCTCAGAGCTCCTGCCCGTGCTCAGGGCTCCTGTCCCTGCTCAGAGCTCCTGTCCCTGCTCAGGGCTCCTGTCCCTGCTCAGGGCTCCTGTCCCTGCTGTTCAGAGCTCCTGTCTCTGCTCAGGGCTCCTGTCCCTGTTCAGAGCTCCTGTCCCTGCTCAGAGCTCCTGTCCCTGTTCAGGGCTCCTGTCCCTGTTTAGCGCTCCTGTCCCTGCTCAGGGCTCCTGTCCCTGCTCAGAGCTCCTGTCCCTGCTCAGAGCTCCTGTCCCTGCTGCTCAGAGCTCCTGTCCCTGCTGTTCAGAGCTCCTGTCCCTGCTCAGAGCTCCTGTCCCTGCTCTTCAGGGCTCCTGTCCCTGCTCAGAGCTCCTGTCCCTGCTCAGGACTCCTCTCCCTGCTCAGAGCTCCAGTCCCTGTTCAGAGCTCCTGTCCCTGCTCAGAGCTCCTGTCCCAGCTTTTCAGGGCTCCTGTCCCTGCTCAGAGCTCCTGTCCCTGCTCAGGGCTCCTGTCCCTGCTGTTCAGAGCTCCTGTCCCTGCTGTTCAGAGCTCCTGTCCCTGCTCAGAGCTCCTGTCCCTGCTGCTCAGAGCTCCTGTCCCTGCTCAGGGCTCCTGTCCCTGCTGTTCAGAGCTCCTGTCCCTGCTCAGGGCTCCTGTCCCTGCTCAGAGCTCCTTTCCCTGCTCATAGCTCCTGTCCCTGCTGTTCAGAGCTCCTGTCCCTGCTCAGAGCTCCTGTCCCTGCTCAGAGCTCCTGTCCCTGTTCAGGGCTCCTGTCCCTGCTCACAGCTCCTGTCCCTGCTCAGAGCTCCTGTCCCTGCTCAGAGCTCCTGTCCCTGCTGCTCAGAGCTCCTGTCCCTGCTCAGGGCTCCTGTCCCTGCTCAGAGCTCCTGTCCCTGCTGTTCAGAGCTCCTGTCCCTGCTCAGAGCTCCTGTCCCTGCTGCTCAGAGCTCCTGTCCCTACTCAGGGCTCCTGTCCCTGCTCAGAGCTCCTGTCCCTGCTGTTCAGAGCACCTGTCCCTGCTCAGAGCTCCTGTCCCTGTTCAGAGCTCCTGTCCCTGCTGTTCAGAGCTCCTGTCCCTGCTGCTCAGAGCTCCTGTCCCTGCTGTTCAGAGCTCCTGTCCCTGCTGTTCAGAGCTCCTGTCCCTGCTCAGAGCTCCTGTCCCTGTTCAGGGCTCCTGTCCCTGCTCAGAGCTCCTGTCCCTGCTGTTCAGGGCTCCTGTCCCTGCTCCGAGCTCCTGTCTCTGCTCAGGGCTCCTGTCCCTGCTGTTCAGGGCTCCTGTCCCTGCTCAGAGCTCCTGTCCCTGCTCAGGGCTCCTGTCCCTGCTGTTCAGGGCTCCTGTCCCTGCTGCTCAGAGCTCCTGTCCCTGCTGTTCAGAGCTCCTGTCCCTGCTCAGGGCTCCTGTCCCTTCTCAGGGCTCCTGTCCCTGCTGTTCAGAGCTCCTGTCCCTGCTGTTCAGAGCTCCTGTCTTTGCTCAGGGCTCCTGTCCCTGTTCAGAGCTCCTGTCCCTGCTCAGAGCTCCTGTCCCTGTTCAGGGCTCCTGTCCCTGTTCAGCGCTCCTGTCCCTGCTCAGGGCTCCTGTCCCTGCTCAGAGCTCCTGTCCCTGCTCAGAGCTCCTGTCCCTGCTCAAAGCTCCTGTCCCTGCTCAGAGCTCCTGTCCCTGCTCAGAGCTCCTGTCCCTGCTGTTCAGAGCACCTGTCCCTGCTCAGAGCTCCTGTCCCAGGTTTTCAGGGCTCCTGTCCATGCTCAGAGCTCCTGTCCCTGCTCAGGGCTCCTGTCCTTGCTCAGAGCTCCAGTCCCTGATCAGAGCTCCTGTCCCTGCTCAGAGCTCCTGTCCCTGCTGCTCAGAGCTCCTGTCCCTGCTCAGGGCTCCTGTCCCAGCTCAGAGCTCCTGTCCCTGCTCAGAGCTCCTGTCCCTGCTGTTCAGAGCTCCTGTCCCTGCTCAGAACTCCTGTCCCTGTTCAGGGCTCCTGTCCCTGTTCAGAGCTCCTGTCCCTGCTCAGAGCTCCTGTCCCTGCTGCTCAGAGCTCCGATCCCTGTTCAGGGCTCCTGTCCCTGCTCAGAGCTCCTGTCCCTGCTGTTCAGGGCTCCTGTCCCTGTTCAGCGCTCCAGTCCCTGCTCAGGGCTCCTGTCCCTGCTGTTCAGGGCTCCTGTCCCTGCTCCGAGCTCCTGTCCCTGCTGTTCAGAGCTCCTGTCCCTGCTCAGAGCTCCTGTCCCTGCTCAGAGCTCCTGTCCCTGCTCAAAGCTCCTGTCCCTGCTCAGAGCTCCTGTCCCTGCTCAGAGCTCCTGTCCCTGCTGTTCAGAGCTCCTGTCCCTGCTCAGAGCTCCTGTCCCAGGTTTTCAGGGCTCCTGTCCATGCTCAGAGCTCCTGTCCCTGCTCAGGGCTCCTGTCCTTGCTCAGAGCTCCAGTCCCTGATCAGAGCTCCTGTCCCTGCTCAGAGCTCCTGTCCCTGCTGCTCAGAGCTCCTGTCCCTGCTCAGGGCTCCTGTCCCAGCTCAGAGCTCCTGTCCCTGCTCAGAGCTCCTGTCCCTGCTGTTCAGAGCTCCTGTCCCTGCTCAGAACTCCTGTCCCTGTTCAGGGCTCCTGTCCCTGTTCAGAGCTCCTGTCCCTGCTCAGAGCTCCTGTCCCTGATGCTCAGAGCTCCGATCCCTGTTCAGGGCTCCTGTCCCTGCTCAGGGCTCCTGTCCCTTCTCAGGGCTCCTGTCCCTGCTGTTCAGAGCTCCTGTCCCTGCTGTTCAGAGCTCCTGTCTTTGCTCAGGGCTCCTGTCCCTGTTCAGAGCTCCTGTCCCTGCTCAGAGCTCCTGTCCCTGTTCAGGGCTCCTGTCCCTGCTCAGGGCTCCTGTCCCTGCTCAGAGCTCCTGTCCCTGCTCAGAGCTCCTGTCCCTGCTCAAAGCTCCTGTCCCTGCTCAGAGCTCCTGTCCCTGCTGTTCAGAGCTCCTGTCCCTGCTCAGAGCTCCTGTCCCAGGTTTTCAGGGCTCCTGTCCATGCTCAGAGCTCCTGTCCCTGCTCAGGGCTCCTGTCCTTGCTCAGAGCTCCAGTCCCTGATCAGAGCTCCTGTCCCTGCTCAGAGCTCCTGTCCCTGCTGCTCAGAGCTCCTGTCCCTGCTCAGGGCTCCTGTCCCAGCTCAGAGCTCCTGTCCCTGCTCAGAGCTCCTGTCCCTGCTGTTCAGAGCTCCTGTCCCTGCTCAGAACTCCTGTCCCTGTTCAGGGCTCCTGTCCCTGTTCAGAGCTCCTGTCCCTGCTCAGAGCTCCTGTCCCTGCTGCTCAGAGCTCCGATCCCTGTTCAGGGCTCCTGTCCCTGCTCAGAGCTCCTGTCCCTGCTGTTCAGGGCTCCTGTCCCTGTTCAGCGCTCCAGTCCCTGCTCAGGGCTCCTGTCCCTGCTGTTCAGGGCTCCTGTCCCTGCTCCGAGCTCCTGTCCCTGCTCAGGGCTCCTGTCCCTGCTGTTCAGGGCTCCTGTCCCTGTTCAGCGCTCCTGTCCCTGCTCAGGGCTCCTGTCCCTGCTGTTCAGGGCTCCTGTCCCTGCTGCTCAGAGCTCCTGTCCCTGCTGCTCAGAGCTCCTGTCCCTGTTCAGGGCTCCTGTCCCTGCTCAGAGCTCCTGTCCCTGCTGTTCAGGGCTCCTGTCCCTGCTCCGAGCTCCTGTCCCTGCTCAGGGCTCCTGTCCCTGCTGTTCAGGGCTCCTGTCCCTGCTCAGAGCTCCTGTCCCTGCTCAGGGCTCCTGTCCCGGCTGTTCAGGGCTCCTGTCCCTGCTGCTCAGAGCTCCTGTCCCTGCTCAGAGCTCCTGTCCCTGCTCAGGGCTCCTGTCCCTGCTCAGGGCTCCTGTCCCTGCTGTTCAGAGCTCCTGTCCCTGCTGTTCAGAGCTCCTGTCCCTGCTCAGAGCTCCTGCCCGTGCTCAGGGCTCCTGTCCCTGCTCAGAGCTCCTGTCCCTGCTCAGGGCTCCTGTCCCTGCTCAGGGCTCCTGTCCCTGCTGTTCAGAGCTCCTGTCTCTGCTCAGGGCTCCTGTCCCTGTTCAGAGCTCCTGTCCCTGCTCAGAGCTCCTGTCCCTGTTCAGGGCTCCTGTCCCTGTTTAGCGCTCCTGTCCCTGCTCAGGGCTCCTGTCCCTGCTCAGAGCTCCTGTCCCTGCTCAGAGCTCCTGTCCCTGCTGCTCAGAGCTCCTGTCCCTGCTGTTCAGAGCTCCTGTCCCTGCTCAGAGCTCCTGTCCCTGCTCTTCAGGGCTCCTGTCCCTGCTCAGAGCTCCTGTCCCTGCTCAGGACTCCTGTCCCTGCTCAGAGCTCCAGTCCCTGTTCAGAGCTCCTGTCCCTGCTCAGAGCTCCTGTCCCAGCTTTTCAGGGCTCCTGTCCCTGCTCAGAGCTCCTGTCCCTGCTGCTCAGAGCTCCTGTCCCTGCTCAGGGCTCCTGTCCCTGCTGTTCAGAGCTCCTGTCCCTGCTGTTCAGAGCTCCTGTCCCTGCTCAGAGCTCCTGTCCCTGCTGCTCAGAGCTCCTGTCCCTGCTCAGGGCTCCTGTCCCTGCTGTTCAGAGCTCCTGTCCCTGCTCAGGGCTCCTGTCCCTGCTCAGAGCTCCTTTCCCTGCTCATAGCTCCTGTCCCTGCTGTTCAGAGCTCCTGTCCCTGCTCAGAGCTCCTGTCCCTGCTCAGAGCTCCTGTCCCTGCTCAGAGCTCCTGTCCCTGCTGTTCAGGGCTCCTGTCCCTGCTGTTCAGAGCTCCTGTCCCTGCTCAGAGCTCCTGTCCCTGCTCAGAGCTCCTGTCCCTGCTGCTCAGAGCTCCTGTCCCAGCTCAGAGCTCCTGTCCCTGCTCAGAGCTCCTGTCCCTGCTGTTCAGAGCTCCTGTCCCTGCTCAGAGCTCCTGTCCCTGCTGCTCAGAGCTCCTGTCCCTACTCAGGGCTCCTGTCCCTGCTCAGAGCTCCTGTCCCTGCTGTTCAGAGCTCCTGTCCCTGCTCAGAGCTGCTGTCCCTGTTCAGAGCTCCTGTCCCTGCTGTTCAGAGCTCCTGTCCCTGCTGCTCAGAGCTCCTGTCCCTGCTGTTCAGAGCTCCTGTCCCTGCTGTTCAGAGCTCCTGTCCCTGCTCAGAGCTCCTGTCCCTGTTCAGGGCTCCTGTCCCTGCTCAGAGCTCCTGTCCCTGCTGTTCAGGGCTCCTGTCCCTGCTCCGAGCTCCTGTCCCTGCTCAGGGCTCCTGTCCCTGCTGTTCAGGGCTCCTGTCCCTGCTCAGCGCTCCTGTCCCTGCTCAGGGCTCCTGTCCCTGCTGTTCAGGGCTCCTGTCCCTGCTCAGAGCTCCTGTCCCTGCTCAGGGCTCCTGTCCCTGCTGTTCAGGGCTCCTGTCCCTGCTGCTCAGAGCTCCTGTCCCTGCTCAGAGCTCCTGTCCCTGCTCAGGGCTCCTGTCCCTGCTGTTCAGAGCTCCTGTCCCTGCTGTTCAGAGCTCCTGTCCCTGCTCAGGGCTCCTGTCCCTGTTCAGAGCTCCTGTCCCTGCTCAGAGCTCCTGTCCCTGTTCAGGGCTCCTGTCCCTGTTCAGCGCTCCTGTCCCTGCTCAGGGCTCCTGTCCCTGCTCAGAGCTCCTGTCCCTGCTGCTCAGAGCTCCTGTCACTGCTCAGGGCTCCTGTCCCTGCTGTTCAGAGCTCCTGTCCCTGCTGTTCAGAGCTCCTGTCCCTGCTCAGAGCTCCTGTCCCTGCTGCTCAGAGCTCCTGTCCCTGCTCAGGGCTCCTGTCCCTGCTGTTCAGAGCTCCTGTCCCTGCTCAGGGCTCCTGTCCCTGCTCAGAGCTCCTTTCCCTGCTCATAGCTCCTGTCCCTGCTGTTCAGAGCTCCTGTCCCTGCTCAGAGCTCCTGTCCCTGCTCAGAGCTCCTGTCCCTGTTCAGGGCTCCTGTCCCTGCTGTTCAGAGCTCCTGTCCTTGCTCAGAGCTCCTGTCCCTGCTTAGAGCTCCTGTCCCTGCTGCTCAGAGCTCCTGTCCCTGCTCAGGGCTCCTGTCCCTGCTCAGAGCTCCTGTCCCTGCTGTTCAGAGCTCCTGTCCCTGCTCAGAGCTCCTGTCCCTGCTGCTCAGAGCTCCTGTCCCTACTCAGGGCTCCTGTCCCTGCTCAGAGCTCCTGTCCCTGCTGTTCAGAGCTCCTGTCCCTGCTCAGAGCTCCTGTCCCTACTCAGGGCTCCTGTCCCTGCTGTTCAGAGCTCCTGTCCCTGCTGCTCAGAGCTCCTGTCCCTGCTGTTCAGAGCTCCTGTCCCTGCTGTTCAGAGCTCCTGTCCCTGCTCAGAGCTCCTGTCCCTGTTCAGGGCTCCTGTCCCTGCTCAGAGCTCCTGTCCCTGCTGTTCAGGGCTCCTGTCCCTGCTCCGAGCTCCTGTCCCTGCTCAGGGCTCCTGTCCATGCTGTTCAGGGCTCCTGTCCCTGCTCAGAGCTCCTGTCCCTGCTCAGGGCTCCTGTCCCTGCTGTTCAGGGCTCCTGTCCCTGCTGCTCAGAGCTCCTGTCCCTGCTCAGAGCTCCTGTCCATGCTCAGGGCTCCTGTCCCTTCTCAGGGCTCCTGTCCCTGCTGTTCAGAGCTCCTGTCCCTGCTGTTCAGAGCTCCTGTCTTTGCTCAGGGCTCCTGTCCCTGTTCAGAGCTCCTGTCCCTGCTCAGAGCTCCTGTCCCTGTTCAGGGCTCCTGTCCCTGTTCAGCGCTCCTGTCCCTGCTCAGGGCTCCTGTCCCTGCTCAGAGCTCCTGTCCCTGCTCAGAGCTCCTGTCCCTGCTCAAAGCTCCTGTCCCTGCTCAGAGCTCCTGTCCCTGCTCAGAGCTCCTGTCCCTGCTGTTCAGAGCTCCTGTCCCTGCTCAGAGCTCCTGTCCCAGGTTTTCAGGGCTCCTGTCCATGCTCAGAGCTCCTCTCCCTGCTCAGGGCTCCTGTCCTTGCTCAGAGCTCCAGTCCCTGATCAGAGCTCCTGTCCCTGCTCAGAGCTCCTGTCCCTGCTGCTCAGAGCTCCTGTCCCTGCTCAGGGCTCCTGTCCCAGCTCAGAGCTCCTGTCCCTGCTCAGAGCTCCTGTCCCTGCTGTTCAGAGCTCCTGTCCCTGCTCAGAACTCCTGTCCCTGTTCAGGGCTCCTGTCCCTGTTCAGAGCTCCTGTCCCTGCTCAGAGCTCCTGTCCCTGCTGCTCAGAGCTCCGATCCCTGTTCAGGGCTCCTGTCCCTGCTCAGAGCTCCTGTCCCTGCTGTTCAGGGCTCCCGTCCCTGTTCAGCGCTCCAGTCCCTGCTCAGGGCTCCTGTCCCTGCTGTTCAGGGCTCCTGTCCCTGCTCCGAGCTCCTGTCCCTGCTCAGGGCTCCTGTCCCTGCTGTTCAGGGCTCCTGTCCCTGTTCAGCGCTCCTGTCCCTGCTCAGGGCTCCTGTCCCTGCTGTTCAGGGCTCCTGTCCCTGCTCAGAGCTCCTGTCCCTGCTCAGAGCTCCTGTCCCTGCTGTTCAGGGCTCCTGTCCCTGCTGCTCAGAGCTCCTGTCCCTGCTCAGAGCTCCTGTCCCTGCTCAGGGCTCCTGTCCCTGCTGTTCAGAGCTCCTGTCCCTGCTCAGGGCTCCTGTCCCTGTTCAGAGCTCCTGTCCCTGCTCAGAGCTCCTGTCCCTGTTCAGGGCTCCTGTCCCTGTTCAGCGCTCCTGTCCCTGCTCAGGGCTCCTGTCCCTGCTCAGAGCTCCTGTCCCTGCTGTTCAGAGCTCCTGTTCCTGCTCAGAGCTCCTGTCCCAGCTTTTCAGGGCTCCTGTCCCTGCTCAGAGCTCCTGTCCCTGCTCAGGGCTCCTGTCCCTGCTCAGAGCTCCAGTCCCTGTTCAGAGCTCCTGTCCCTGCTCAGAGCTCCTGTCCCTGCTCAGAGCTCCTGTCCCTGCTCAGAGCTCCTGTCCCTGTTCAGGGCTCCTGTCCCTGCTGTTCAGAGCTCCTGTCCCTGCTCAGAGCTCCTGTCCCTGCTCAGAGCTCCTGTCCCTGCTGCTCAGAGCTCCTGTCCCTTCTCAGGGCTCCTGTCCCTGCTCAGAGCTCCTGTCCCTGCTGTTCAGAGCTCCTGTCCCTGCTCAGAGCTCCTGTCCCTGCTGCACAGAGCTCCTGTCCCTACTCAGGGCTCCTGTCCCTGCTCAGAGCTCCTGTCCCTGCTGTTCAGAGCTCCTGTCCCTGTTCAGAGCTCCTGTCCCTGCTGTTCAGAGCTCCTGTCCCTGCTGCTCAGAGCTCCTGTCCCTGCTGTTCAGAGCTCCTGTCCCTGCTCAGAGCTCCGATCCCTGTTCAGGGCTCCTGTCCCTGCTCAGAGCTCCTGTCCCTGCTGTTCAGGGCTCCTGTCCCTGTTCAGCGCTCCTGTCCGTGCTCAGGGCTCCTGTCCCTGCTGTTCAGGGCTCCTGTCCCTGCTCAGAGCTCCTGTCCCTGCTCAGGGCTCCTGTCCCTGCTGTTCAGGGCACCTGTCCCTGCTGCTCAGAGCTCCTGTCCCTGCTCAGGGCTCCTGTCCCTGTTCAGAGCTCCTGTCCCTGCTCAGGGCTCCTGTCCCTGCTCAGAGCTCCTGTCCCTGCTGCTCAGAGCTCCTGTCCCTGCTCAGAGCTCCTGTCCCTGTTCAGGGCTCCTGTCCCTGTTCAGAGCTCCTGTCCCTGCTCAGAGCTCCTGTCCCTGCTGCTCAGAGCTCCGATCCCTGTTCAGGGCTCCTGTCCCTGCTCAGAGCTCCTGTCCCTGCTCAGAGCTCCTGTCCCTGTTCAGGGCTCCTGTCCCTGTTCAGCGCTCCTGTCCCTGCTCAGGGCTCCTGTCCCTGCTCAGAGCTCCTGTCCCTGCTCAGAGCTCCTGTCCCTGCTCAAAGCTCCTGTCCCTGCTCAGAGCTCCTGTCCCTGCTCAGAGCTCCTGTCCCTGCTGTTCAGAGCTCCTGTCCCTGCTCAGAGCTCCTGTCCCAGGTTTTCAGGGCTCCTGTCCATGCTCAGAGCTCCTGTCCCTGCTCAGGGCTCCTGTCCTTGCTCAGAGCTCCAGTCCCTGATCAGAGCTCCTGTCCCTGCTCAGAGCTCCTGTCCCTGCTGCTCAGAGCTCCTGTCCCTGCTCAGGGCTCCTGTCCCAGCTCAGAGCTCCTGTCCCTGCTCAGAGCTCCTGTCCCTGCTGTTCAGAGCTCCTGTCCCTGCTCAGAACTCCTGTCCCTGTTCAGGGCTCCTGTCCCTGTTCAGAGCTCCTGTCCCTGCTCAGAGCTCCTGTCCCTGATGCTCAGAGCTCCGATCCCTGTTCAGGGCTCCTGTCCCTGCTCAGGGCTCCTGTCCCTTCTCAGGGCTCCTGTCCCTGCTGTTCAGAGCTCCTGTCCCTGCTGTTCAGAGCTCCTGTCTTTGCTCAGGGCTCCTGTCCCTGTTCAGAGCTCCTGTCCCTGCTCAGAGCTCCTGTCCCTGTTCAGGGCTCCTGTCCCTGCTCAGGGCTCCTGTCCCTGCTCAGAGCTCCTGTCCCTGCTCAGAGCTCCTGTCCCTGCTCAAAGCTCCTGTCCCTGCTCAGAGCTCCTGTCCCTGCTGTTCAGAGCTCCTGTCCCTGCTCAGAGCTCCTGTCCCAGGTTTTCAGGGCTCCTGTCCATGCTCAGAGCTCCTGTCCCTGCTCAGGGCTCCTGTCCTTGCTCAGAGCTCCAGTCCCTGATCAGAGCTCCTGTCCCTGCTCAGAGCTCCTGTCCCTGCTGCTCAGAGCTCCTGTCCCTGCTCAGGGCTCCTGTCCCAGCTCAGAGCTCCTGTCCCTGCTCAGAGCTCCTGTCCCTGCTGTTCAGAGCTCCTGTCCCTGCTCAGAACTCCTGTCCCTGTTCAGGGCTCCTGTCCCTGTTCAGAGCTCCTGTCCCTGCTCAGAGCTCCTGTCCCTGCTGCTCAGAGCTCCGATCCCTGTTCAGGGCTCCTGTCCCTGCTCAGAGCTCCTGTCCCTGCTGTTCAGGGCTCCTGTCCCTGTTCAGCGCTCCAGTCCCTGCTCAGGGCTCCTGTCCCTGCTGTTCAGGGCTCCTGTCCCTGCTCCGAGCTCCTGTCCCTGCTCAGGGCTCCTGTCCCTGCTGTTCAGGGCTCCTGTCCCTGTTCAGCGCTCCTGTCCCTGCTCAGGGCTCCTGTCCCTGCTGTTCAGGGCTCCTGTCCCTGCTCAGAGCTCCTGTCCCTGCTCAGGGCTCCTGTCCCTGCTGTTCAGGGCTCCTGTCCCTGCTGCTCAGAGCTCCTGTCCCTGCTCAGTGCTCCTGTCCCTGCTCAGGGCTCCTGTCCCTGCTGTTCAGAGCTCCTGTCCCTGCTGTTCAGAGCTCCTGTCCCTGCTCAGGGCTCCTGTCCCTGTTCAGAGCTCCTGTCCCTGCTCAGAGCTCCTGTCCCTGTTCAGGGCTCCTGTCCCTGTTCAGCGCTCCTGTCCCTGCTCAGGGCTCCTGTCCCTGCTCAGAGCTCCTGTCCCTGCTGTTCAGAGCTCCTGTCCCTGCTCAGAGCTCCTGTCCCAGCTTTTCAGGGCTCCTGTCCCTGCTCAGAGCTCCTGTCCCTGCTCAGGGCTCCTGTCCCTGCTCAGAGCTCCAGTCCCTGTTCAGAGCTCCTGTCCCTGCTCAGAGCTCCTGTCCCTGCTGCTCAGAGCTCCTGTCCCTGCTCAGGGCTCCTGTCCCTGTTCAGAGCTCCTGTCCCTGCTCAGGTCTCCTGTCCCTGCTCAGAGCTCCTTTCCCTGCTCATAGCTCCTGTCCCTGCTGTTCAGAGCTCCTGTCCCTGCTCAGAGCTCCTGTCCCTGTTCAGGGCTCCTGTCCCTGCTGTTCAGAGCTCCTGTCCCTGCTCAGAGCTCCTGTCCCTGCTCAGAGCTCCTGTCCCTGCTGCTCAGAGCTCCTGTCCCTGCTCAGGGCTCCTGTCCCTGCTCAGAGCTCCTGTCCCTGCTGTTCAGAGCTCCTGTCCCTGCTCAGAGCTCCTGTCCCTGCTGCTCAGAGCTCCTGTCCCTACTCAGGGCTCCTGTCCCTGCTCAGAGCTCCTGTCCCTGCTGTTCAGAGCTCCTGTCCCTGCTCAGAGCTCCTGTCCCTGTTCAGAGCTCCTGTCCCTGCTGTTCAGAGCTCCTGTCCCTGCTGCTCAGAGCTCCTGTCCCTGCTGTTCAGAGCTCCTGTCCCTGCTGTTCACAGCTCATGTCCCTGCTCAGAGCTCCTGTCCCTGTTCAAAGCTGCTGTCCCTGCTCAGAGCTCCTGTCCCTGCTGCTCAGAGCTCCTGTCCCTGCTCAGAGCTCCTGTCCCTGCTCAGTGATCCTGTCCCTGCTGTTCTGAGCTCCTGTCCCTTCTCAGAGCTCCTGTCCCTGCTGTTCAGAGCTCCTGTCCCTGCTCAGGGCTCCTGTCCCTGCTCAGAGCTCCTGTCCCTGCTGCTCAGAGCTCCTGTCCCTGCTCAGAGCTCCTGTCCCTGTTGTTCAGAGCTCCTGTCCCTGCTCAGAGCTCCTGTCCCTGTTCAAAGCTCCTGTCCCTGCTCACAGCTCCTGTCCCTGCTGCTCAGAGCTCCTATCCCTGTTCAGAGCTCCTGTCCCTGCTCAGAGCTCCTGTCCCTGTTCAGAGCTCCTGTCCCTGCTCAGGGCTCCTGTCCCTGCTGCTCAGAGCTCCTGTCCCTGCTCAGAGCTCCTGTCCCTGCTGCTCAGAGCACCTGTCCCTGTTCAGGGCTCCTGTCCCTGCTCAGAGCTCCTGTCCCTGCTGTTCAGGGCTCCTGTCCCTGCTCCGAGCTCCTGTCCCTGCTCAGGGCTCCTGTCCCTGCTGTTCAGGGCTCCTGTCCCTGCTCAGAGCTCCTGTCCCTGCTCAGGGCTCCTGTCCCTGCTGTTCAGGGCTCCTGTCCCTGCTGCTCAGAGCTCCTGTCCCTGCTCAGAGCTCCTGTCCCTGCTCAGGGCTCCTGTCCCTGCTGTTCAGAGCTCCTGTCCCTGCTGTTCAGAGCTCCTGTCCCTGCTCAGAGCTCTTGTCCCTGCTCAGAGCTCCTGTCCCTGCTCAGGGCTCCTGTCCCTGCTCAGGGCTCCTGTCCCTGCTGTTCAGAGCTCCTGTCTCTGCTCAGGGCTCCTGTCCCTGTTCAGAGCTCCTGTCCCTGCTCAGAGCTCCTGTCCCTGTTAAGGGCTCCTGTCCCTGTTTAGCGCTCCTGTCCCTGCTCAGGGCTCCTGTCCCTGCGCAGAGCTCCTGTCCCTGCTCAGAGCTCCTGTCCCTGCTGCTCAGAGCTCCTGTCCCTGCTCAGGGTTCCTGTCCCTGCTCAGAGCTCCAGTCCCTGTTCAGAGCTCCTGTCCCTTCTCAGAGCTCCTGTCCCTGTTCAAAGCTCCTGTCCCTGCTCAGAGCTCCTGTCCCTGCTGCTCAGAGCTCCTGTCCCTGCTCAGGGCACCTGTCCCTGCTCAGAGCTCCTGTCCCTGCTGTTCAGAGCTCCTGTCCCTGCTCAGGGCTCCTGTCCCTGCTCAGAGCTCCTGTCCCTGCTGTTCAGAGCTCCTGTCCCTGCTCAGAGCTCCTGTCCCTGCTGCTCAGAGCTCCTGTCCCTGCTCAGGGCTCCTGTCCCTGCTCAGAGCTCCTGTCCCTGCTGTTCAGAGCTCATGTCCCTGCTCAGAGCTCCTGTCCCTGCTCAGGGCTCCTGTCCCTGCTCAGAGCTCCTGTCCCTGCTGTTCAGGGCTCCTGTCCCTGCTCAGAGCTCCTGTCCCTGCTGTTCAGAGCTCCAGTCCCTGCTCAGGGCTCCTGTCCCTGCTCAGAGCTCCTGTCCCTGCTCAGGGCTCCTGTCCCTGCTCAGAGCTCCTGTCCCAGCTGTTCAGAGCTCCTGTCCCTGCTCAGAGCTCCTGTCCCTGCTGCTCAGAGCTCCTGTCCCTGCTCAGAGCACCTGTCCCTGCTCTTCAGGGCTCCTGTCCCTGTTCAGGGCTCCTGTCCCTGCTCAGAGCTCCTGTCCCTGCTGCTAAGAGCTCCTATCCCTGTTCAGAGCTCCTGTCCCTGCTCAGAGCTCCTGTCCCTGCTGTTCAGAGCTCCTGTCCCTGCTCAGAGCTCCTGTCCCTGCGCAGGGCTCCTGTCCCTGCTGCTCAGAGCTCCTGTCCCTTCTCAGAGCTCCTGTCCCTGCTGCTCAGAGCTCCTGTCCCTGTTCAGGGCTCCTGTCCCTGCTCAGAGCTCCTGTCCCTGCTGTTCAGGGCTCCTGTCCCTGCTCCGAGCTCCTGTCCCTGCTCAGGGCTCCTGTCCCTGCTTGTCAGGGCTCCTGTCCCTGCTCAGAGCTCCTGTCCCTGCTCAGGGCTCCTGTCCCGGCTGTTCAGGGCTCCTGTCCCTGCTGCTCAGAGCTCCTGTCCCTGCTCAGAGCTCCTGTCCCTGCTCAGGGCTCCTGTCCCTGCTCAGGGCTCCTGTCCCTGCTGTTCAGAGCTCCTGTCCCTGCTGTTCAGAGCTCCTGTCCCTGCTCAGAGCTCCTGTCCCTGCTGTTCAGAGCTCCTGTCCCTGCTCAGAGCTCCTGCCCGTGCTCAGGGCTCCTGTCCCTGCTCAGAGCTCCTGTCCCTGCTCAGGGCTCCTGTCCCTGCTCAGGGCTCCTGTCCCTGCTGTTCAGAGCTCCTGTCTCTGCTCAGGGCTCCTGTCCCTGTTCAGAGCTCCTGTCCCTGCTCAGAGCTCCTGTCCCTGTTCAGGGCTCCTGTCCCTGTTTAGCGCTCCTGTCCCTGCTCAGGGCTCCTGTCCCTGCTCAGAGCTCCTGTCCCTGCTCAGAGCTCCTGTCCCTGCTGCTCAGAGCTCCTGTCCCTGCTGTTCAGAGCTCCTGTCCCTGCTCAGAGCTCCTGTCCCTGCTCTTCAGGGCTCCTGTCCCTGCTCAGAGCTCCTGTCCCTGCTCAGGACTCCTCTCCCTGCTCAGAGCTCCAGTCCCTGTTCAGAGCTCCTGTCCCTGCTCAGAGCTCCTGTCCCAGCTTTTCAGGGCTCCTGTCCCTGCTCAGAGCTCCTGTCCCTGCTCAGGGCTCCTGTCCCTGCTGTTCAGAGCTCCTGTCCCTGCTGTTCAGAGCTCCTGTCCCTGCTCAGAGCTCCTGTCCCTGCTGCTCAGAGCTCCTGTCCCTGCTCAGGGCTCCTGTCCCTGCTGTTCAGAGCTCCTGTCCCTGCTCAGGGCTCCTGTCCCTGCTCAGAGCTCCTTTCCCTGCTCATAGCTCCTGTCCCTGCTGTTCAGAGCTCCTGTCCCTGCTCAGAGCTCCTGTCCCTGCTCAGAGCTCCTGTCCCTGTTCAGGGCTCCTGTCCCTGCTCACAGCTCCTGTCCCTGCTCAGAGCTCCTGTCCCTGCTCAGAGCTCCTGTCCCTGCTGCTCAGAGCTCCTGTCCCTGCTCAGGGCTCCTGTCCCTGCTCAGAGCTCCTGTCCCTGCTGTTCAGAGCTCCTGTCCCTGCTCAGAGCTCCTGTCCCTGCTGCTCAGAGCTCCTGTCCCTACTCAGGGCTCCTGTCCCTGCTCAGAGCTCCTGTCCCTGCTGTTCAGAGCACCTGTCCCTGCTCAGAGCTCCTGTCCCTGTTCAGAGCTCCTGTCCCTGCTGTTCAGAGCTCCTGTCCCTGCTGCTCAGAGCTCCTGTCCCTGCTGTTCAGAGCTCCTGTCCCTGCTGTTCAGAGCTCCTGTCCCTGCTCAGAGCTCCTGTCCCTGTTCAGGGCTCCTGTCCCTGCTCAGAGCTCCTGTCCCTGCTGTTCAGGGCTCCTGTCCCTGCTCCGAGCTCCTGTCTCTGCTCAGGGCTCCTGTCCCTGCTGTTCAGGGCTCCTGTCCCTGCTCAGAGCTCCTGTCCCTGCTCAGGGCTCCTGTCCCTGCTGTTCAGGGCTCCTGTCCCTGCTGCTCAGAGCTCCTGTCCCTGCTGTTCAGAGCTCCTGTCCCTGCTCAGGGCTCCTGTCCCTTCTCAGGGCTCCTGTCCCTGCTGTTCAGAGCTCCTGTCCCTGCTGTTCAGAGCTCCTGTCTTTGCTCAGGGCTCCTGTCCCTGTTCAGAGCTCCTGTCCCTGCTCAGAGCTCCTGTCCCTGTTCAGGGCTCCTGTCCCTGTTCAGCGCTCCTGTCCCTGCTCAGGGCTCCTGTCCCTGCTCAGAGCTCCTGTCCCTGCTCAGAGCTCCTGTCCCTGCTCAAAGCTCCTGTCCCTGCTCAGAGCTCCTGTCCCTGCTCAGAGCTCCTGTCCCTGCTGTTCAGAGCACCTGTCCCTGCTCAGAGCTCCTGTCCCAGGTTTTCAGGGCTCCTGTCCATGCTCAGAGCTCCTGTCCCTGCTCAGGGCTCCTGTCCTTGCTCAGAGCTCCAGTCCCTGATCAGAGCTCCTGTCCCTGCTCAGAGCTCCTGTCCCTGCTGCTCAGAGCTCCTGTCCCTGCTCAGGGCTCCTGTCCCAGCTCAGAGCTCCTGTCCCTGCTCAGAGCTCCTGTCCCTGCTGTTCAGAGCTCCTGTCCCTGCTCAGAACTCCTGTCCCTGTTCAGGGCTCCTGTCCCTGTTCAGAGCTCCTGTCCCTGCTCAGAGCTCCTGTCCCTGCTGCTCAGAGCTCCGATCCCTGTTCAGGGCTCCTGTCCCTGCTCAGAGCTCCTGTCCCTGCTGTTCAGGGCTCCTGTCCCTGTTCAGCGCTCCAGTCCCTGCTCAGGGCTCCTGTCCCTGCTGTTCAGGGCTCCTGTCCCTGCTCCGAGCTCCTGTCCCTGCTGTTCAGAGCTCCTGTCCCTGCTCAGAGCTCCTGTCCCTGCTCAGAGCTCCTGTCCCTGCTCAAAGCTCCTGTCCCTGCTCAGAGCTCCTGTCCCTGCTCAGAGCTCCTGTCCCTGCTGTTCAGAGCTCCTGTCCCTGCTCAGAGCTCCTGTCCCAGGTTTTCAGGGCTCCTGTCCATGCTCAGAGCTCCTGTCCCTGCTCAGGGCTCCTGTCCTTGCTCAGAGCTCCAGTCCCTGATCAGAGCTCCTGTCCCTGCTCAGAGCTCCTGTCCCTGCTGCTCAGAGCTCCTGTCCCTGCTCAGGGCTCCTGTCCCAGCTCAGAGCTCCTGTCCCTGCTCAGAGCTCCTGTCCCTGCTGTTCAGAGCTCCTGTCCCTGCTCAGAACTCCTGTCCCTGTTCAGGGCTCCTGTCCCTGTTCAGAGCTCCTGTCCCTGCTCAGAGCTCCTGTCCCTGATGCTCAGAGCTCCGATCCCTGTTCAGGGCTCCTGTCCCTGCTCAGGGCTCCTGTCCCTTCTCAGGGCTCCTGTCCCTGCTGTTCAGAGCTCCTGTCCCTGCTGTTCAGAGCTCCTGTCTTTGCTCAGGGCTCCTGTCCCTGTTCAGAGCTCCTGTCCCTGCTCAGAGCTCCTGTCCCTGTTCAGGGCTCCTGTCCCTGCTCAGGGCTCCTGTCCCTGCTCAGAGCTCCTGTCCCTGCTCAGAGCTCCTGTCCCTGCTCAAAGCTCCTGTCCCTGCTCAGAGCTCCTGTCCCTGCTGTTCAGAGCTCCTGTCCCTGCTCAGAGCTCCTGTCCCAGGTTTTCAGGGCTCCTGTCCATGCTCAGAGCTCCTGTCCCTGCTCAGGGCTCCTGTCCTTGCTCAGAGCTCCAGTCCCTGATCAGAGCTCCTGTCCCTGCTCAGAGCTCCTGTCCCTGCTGCTCAGAGCTCCTGTCCCTGCTCAGGGCTCCTGTCCCAGCTCAGAGCTCCTGTCCCTGCTCAGAGCTCCTGTCCCTGCTGTTCAGAGCTCCTGTCCCTGCTCAGAACTCCTGTCCCTGTTCAGGGCTCCTGTCCCTGTTCAGAGCTCCTGTCCCTGCTCAGAGCTCCTGTCCCTGCTGCTCAGAGCTCCGATCCCTGTTCAGGGCTCCTGTCCCTGCTCAGAGCTCCTGTCCCTGCTGTTCAGGGCTCCTGTCCCTGTTCAGCGCTCCAGTCCCTGCTCAGGGCTCCTGTCCCTGCTGTTCAGGGCTCCTGTCCCTGCTCCGAGCTCCTGTCCCTGCTCAGGGCTCCTGTCCCTGCTGTTCAGGGCTCCTGTCCCTGTTCAGCGCTCCTGTCCCTGCTCAGGGCTCCTGTCCCTGCTGTTCAGGGCTCCTGTCCCTGCTCAGAGCTCCTGTCCCTGCTCAGGGCTCCTGTCCCTGCTGTTCAGGGCTCCTGTCCCTGCTGCTCAGAGCTCCTGTCCCTGCTCAGTGCTCCTGTCCCTGCTCAGGGCTCCTGTCCCTGCTGTTCAGAGCTCCTGTCCCTGCTGTTCAGAGCTCCTGTCCCTGCTCAGGGCTCCTGTCCCTGTTCAGAGCTCCTGTCCCTGCTCAGAGCTCCTGTCCCTGTTCAGGGCTCCTGTCCCTGTTCAGCGCTCCTGTCCCTGCTCAGGGCTCCTGTCCCTGCTCAGAGCTCCTGTCCCTGCTGTTCAGAGCTCCTGTCCCTGCTCAGAGCTCCTGTCCCAGCTTTTCAGGGCTCCTGTCCCTGCTCAGAGCTCCTGTCCCTGCTCAGGGCTCCTGTCCCTGCTCAGAGCTCCAGTCCCTGTTCAGAGCTCCTGTCCCTGCTCAGAGCTCCTGTCCCTGCTGCTCAGAGCTCCTGTCCCTGCTCAGGGCTCCTGTCCCTGTTCAGAGCTCCTGTCCCTGCTCAGGTCTCCTGTCCCTGCTCAGAGCTCCTTTCCCTGCTCATAGCTCCTGTCCCTGCTGTTCAGAGCTCCTGTCCCTGCTCAGAGCTCCTGTCCCTGTTCAGGGCTCCTGTCCCTGCTGTTCAGAGCTCCTGTCCCTGCTCAGAGCTCCTGTCCCTGCTCAGAGCTCCTGTCCCTGCTGCTCAGAGCTCCTGTCCCTGCTCAGGGCTCCTGTCCCTGCTCAGAGCTCCTGTCCCTGCTGTTCAGAGCTCCTGTCCCTGCTCAGAGCTCCTGTCCCTGCTGCTCAGAGCTCCTGTCCCTACTCAGGGCTCCTGTCCCTGCTCAGAGCTCCTGTCCCTGCTGTTCAGAGCTCCTGTCCCTGCTCAGAGCTCCTGTCCCTGTTCAGAGCTCCTGTCCCTGCTGTTCAGAGCTCCTGTCCCTGCTGCTCAGAGCTCCTGTCCCTGCTGTTCAGAGCTCCTGTCCCTGCTGTTCACAGCTCATGTCCCTGCTCAGAGCTCCTGTCCCTGTTCAAAGCTGCTGTCCCTGCTCAGAGCTCCTGTCCCTGCTGCTCAGAGCTCCTGTCCCTGCTCAGAGCTCCTGTCCCTGCTCAGTGATCCTGTCCCTGCTGTTCTGAGCTCCTGTCCCTTCTCAGAGCTCCTGTCCCTGCTGTTCAGAGCTCCTGTCCCTGCTCAGGGCTCCTGTCCCTGCTCAGAGCTCCTGTCCCTGCTGCTCAGAGCTCCTGTCCCTGCTCAGAGCTCCTGTCCCTGTTGTTCAGAGCTCCTGTCCCTGCTCAGAGCTCCTGTCCCTGTTCAAAGCTCCTGTCCCTGCTCACAGCTCCTGTCCCTGCTGCTCAGAGCTCCTATCCCTGTTCAGAGCTCCTGTCCCTGCTCAGAGCTCCTGTCCCTGTTCAGAGCTCCTGTCCCTGCTCAGGGCTCCTGTCCCTGCTGCTCAGAGCTCCTGTCCCTGCTCAGAGCTCCTGTCCCTGCTGCTCAGAGCACCTGTCCCTGTTCAGGGCTCCTGTCCCTGCTCAGAGCTCCTGTCCCTGCTGTTCAGGGCTCCTGTCCCTGCTCCGAGCTCCTGTCCCTGCTCAGGGCTCCTGTCCCTGCTGTTCAGGGCTCCTGTCCCTGCTCAGAGCTCCTGTCCCTGCTCAGGGCTCCTGTCCCTGCTGTTCAGGGCTCCTGTCCCTGCTGCTCAGAGCTCCTGTCCCTGCTCAGAGCTCCTGTCCCTGCTCAGGGCTCCTGTCCCTGCTGTTCAGAGCTCCTGTCCCTGCTGTTCAGAGCTCCTGTCCCTGCTCAGAGCTCTTGTCCCTGCTCAGAGCTCCTGTCCCTGCTCAGGGCTCCTGTCCCTGCTCAGGGCTCCTGTCCCTGCTGTTCAGAGCTCCTGTCTCTGCTCAGGGCTCCTGTCCCTGTTCAGAGCTCCTGTCCCTGCTCAGAGCTCCTGTCCCTGTTAAGGGCTCCTGTCCCTGTTTAGCGCTCCTGTCCCTGCTCAGGGCTCCTGTCCCTGCGCAGAGCTCCTGTCCCTGCTCAGAGCTCCTGTCCCTGCTCAGAGCTCCTGTCCCTGCTGCTCAGAGCTCCTGTCCCTGCTCAGGGTTCCTGTCCCTGCTCAGAGCTCCAGTCCCTGTTCAGAGCTCCTGTCCCTTCTCAGAGCTCCTGTCCCTGTTCAAAGCTCCTGTCCCTGCTCAGAGCTCCTGTCCCTGCTGCTCAGAGCTCCTGTCCCTGCTCAGGGCACCTGTCCCTGCTCAGAGCTCCTGTCCCTGCTGTTCAGAGCTCCTGTCCCTGCTCAGGGCTCCTGTCCCTGCTCAGAGCTCCTGTCCCTGCTGTTCAGAGCTCCTGTCCCTGCTCAGAGCTCCTGTCCCTGCTGCTCAGAGCTCCTGTCCCTGCTCAGGGCTCCTGTCCCTGCTCAGAGCTCCTGTCCCTGCTGTTCAGAGCTCATGTCCCTGCTCAGAGCTCCTGTCCCTGCTCAGGGCTCCTGTCCCTGCTCAGAGCTCCTGTCCCTGCTGTTCAGGGCTCCTGTCCCTGCTCAGAGCTCCTGTCCCTGCTGTTCAGAGCTCCAGTCCCTGCTCAGGGCTCCTGTCCCTGCTCAGAGCTCCTGTCCCTGCTCAGGGCTCCTGTCCCTGCTCAGAGCTCCTGTCCCAGCTGTTCAGAGCTCCTGTCCCTGCTCAGAGCTCCTGTCCCTGCTGCTCAGAGCTCCTGTCCCTGCTCAGAGCACCTGTCCCTGCTCTTCAGGGCTCCTGTCCCTGTTCAGGGCTCCTGTCCCTGCTCAGAGCTCCTGTCCCTGCTGCTAAGAGCTCCTATCCCTGTTCAGAGCTCCTGTCCCTGCTCAGAGCTCCTGTCCCTGCTGTTCAGAGCTCCTGTCCCTGCTCAGAGCTCCTGTCCCTGCGCAGGGCTCCTGTCCCTGCTGCTCAGAGCTCCTGTCCCTTCTCAGAGCTCCTGTCCCTGCTGCTCAGAGCTCCTGTCCCTGTTCAGGGCTCCTGTCCCTGCTCAGAGCTCCTGTCCCTGCTGTTCAGGGCTCCTGTCCCTGCTCCGAGCTCCTGTCCCTGCTCAGGGCTCCTGTCCCTGCTTGTCAGGGCTCCTGTCCCTGCTCAGAGCTCCTGTCCCTGCTCAGGGCTCCTGTCCCGGCTGTTCAGGGCTCCTGTCCCTGCTGCTCAGAGCTCCTGTCCCTGCTCAGAGCTCCTGTCCCTGCTCAGGGCTCCTGTCCCTGCTCAGGGCTCCTGTCCCTGCTGTTCAGAGCTCCTGTCCCTGCTGTTCAGAGCTCCTGTCCCTGCTCAGAGCTCCTGTCCCTGCTGTTCAGAGCTCCTGTCCCTGCTCAGAGCTCCTGCCCGTGCTCAGGGCTCCTGTCCCTGCTCAGAGCTCCTGTCCCTGCTCAGGGCTCCTGTCCCTGCTCAGGGCTCCTGTCCCTGCTGTTCAGAGCTCCTGTCTCTGCTCAGGGCTCCTGTCCCTGTTCAGAGCTCCTGTCCCTGCTCAGAGCTCCTGTCCCTGTTCAGGGCTCCTGTCCCTGTTTAGCGCTCCTGTCCCTGCTCAGGGCTCCTGTCCCTGCTCAGAGCTCCTGTCCCTGCTCAGAGCTCCTGTCCCTGCTGCTCAGAGCTCCTGTCCCTGCTGTTCAGAGCTCCTGTCCCTGCTCAGAGCTCCTGTCCCTGCTCTTCAGGGCTCCTGTCCCTGCTCAGAGCTCCTGTCCCTGCTCAGGACTCCTCTCCCTGCTCAGAGCTCCAGTCCCTGTTCAGAGCTCCTGTCCCTGCTCAGAGCTCCTGTCCCAGCTTTTCAGGGCTCCTGTCCCTGCTCAGAGCTCCTGTCCCTGCTCAGGGCTCCTGTCCCTGCTGTTCAGAGCTCCTGTCCCTGCTGTTCAGAGCTCCTGTCCCTGCTCAGAGCTCCTGTCCCTGCTGCTCAGAGCTCCTGTCCCTGCTCAGGGCTCCTGTCCCTGCTGTTCAGAGCTCCTGTCCCTGCTCAGGGCTCCTGTCCCTGCTCAGAGCTCCTTTCCCTGCTCATAGCTCCTGTCCCTGCTGTTCAGAGCTCCTGTCCCTGCTCAGAGCTCCTGTCCCTGCTCAGAGCTCCTGTCCCTGTTCAGGGCTCCTGTCCCTGCTCACAGCTCCTGTCCCTGCTCAGAGCTCCTGTCCCTGCTCAGAGCTCCTGTCCCTGCTGCTCAGAGCTCCTGTCCCTGCTCAGGGCTCCTGTCCCTGCTCAGAGCTCCTGTCCCTGCTGTTCAGAGCTCCTGTCCCTGCTCAGAGCTCCTGTCCCTGCTGCTCAGAGCTCCTGTCCCTACTCAGGGCTCCTGTCCCTGCTCAGAGCTCCTGTCCCTGCTGTTCAGAGCACCTGTCCCTGCTCAGAGCTCCTGTCCCTGTTCAGAGCTCCTGTCCCTGCTGTTCAGAGCTCCTGTCCCTGCTGCTCAGAGCTCCTGTCCCTGCTGTTCAGAGCTCCTGTCCCTGCTGTTCAGAGCTCCTGTCCCTGCTCAGAGCTCCTGTCCCTGTTCAGGGCTCCTGTCCCTGCTCAGAGCTCCTGTCCCTGCTGTTCAGGGCTCCTGTCCCTGCTCCGAGCTCCTGTCTCTGCTCAGGGCTCCTGTCCCTGCTGTTCAGGGCTCCTGTCCCTGCTCAGAGCTCCTGTCCCTGCTCAGGGCTCCTGTCCCTGCTGTTCAGGGCTCCTGTCCCTGCTGCTCAGAGCTCCTGTCCCTGCTGTTCAGAGCTCCTGTCCCTGCTCAGGGCTCCTGTCCCTTCTCAGGGCTCCTGTCCCTGCTGTTCAGAGCTCCTGTCCCTGCTGTTCAGAGCTCCTGTCTTTGCTCAGGGCTCCTGTCCCTGTTCAGAGCTCCTGTCCCTGCTCAGAGCTCCTGTCCCTGTTCAGGGCTCCTGTCCCTGTTCAGCGCTCCTGTCCCTGCTCAGGGCTCCTGTCCCTGCTCAGAGCTCCTGTCCCTGCTCAGAGCTCCTGTCCCTGCTCAAAGCTCCTGTCCCTGCTCAGAGCTCCTGTCCCTGCTCAGAGCTCCTGTCCCTGCTGTTCAGAGCACCTGTCCCTGCTCAGAGCTCCTGTCCCAGGTTTTCAGGGCTCCTGTCCATGCTCAGAGCTCCTGTCCCTGCTCAGGGCTCCTGTCCTTGCTCAGAGCTCCAGTCCCTGATCAGAGCTCCTGTCCCTGCTCAGAGCTCCTGTCCCTGCTGCTCAGAGCTCCTGTCCCTGCTCAGGGCTCCTGTCCCAGCTCAGAGCTCCTGTCCCTGCTCAGAGCTCCTGTCCCTGCTGTTCAGAGCTCCTGTCCCTGCTCAGAACTCCTGTCCCTGTTCAGGGCTCCTGTCCCTGTTCAGAGCTCCTGTCCCTGCTCAGAGCTCCTGTCCCTGCTGCTCAGAGCTCCGATCCCTGTTCAGGGCTCCTGTCCCTGCTCAGAGCTCCTGTCCCTGCTGTTCAGGGCTCCTGTCCCTGTTCAGCGCTCCAGTCCCTGCTCAGGGCTCCTGTCCCTGCTGTTCAGGGCTCCTGTCCCTGCTCCGAGCTCCTGTCCCTGCTCAGGGCTCCTGTCCCTGCTGTTCAGGGCTCCTGTCCCTGTTCAGCGCTCCTGTCCCTGCTCAGGGCTCCTGTCCCTGCTGTTCAGGGCTCCTTTCCCTGCTCAGAGCTCCTGTCCCTGCTCAGGGCTCCTGTCCCTGCTGTTCAGGGCTCCTGTCCCTGCTGCTCAGAGCTCCTGTCCCTGCTCAGAGCTCCTGTCCCTGCTCAGGGCTCCTGTCCCTGCTGTTCAGAGCTCCTGTCCCTGCTGTTCAAAGCTCCTGTCCCTGCTCAGGGCTCCTGTCCCTGTTCAGAGCTCCTGTCCCTGCTCAGAGCTCCTGTCCCTGTTCAGGGCTCCTGTCCCTGTTCAGCGCTCCTGTCCCTGCTCAGGGCTCCTGTCCCTGCTCAGAGCTCCTGTCCCTGCTGTTCAGAGCTCCTGTCCCTGCTCAGAGCTCCTGTCCCAGCTTTTCAGGGCTCCTGTCCCTGCTCAGAGCTCCTGTCCCTGCTCAGGGCTCCTGTCCCTGCTCAGAGCTCCAGTCCCTGTTCAGAGCTCCTGTCCCTGCTCAGAGCTCCTGTCCCTGCTGCTCAGAGCTCCTGTCCCTGCTCAGGGCTCCTGTCCCTGTTCAGAGCTCCTGTCCCTGCTCAGGGCTCCTGTCCCTGCTCAGAGCTCCTTTCCCTGCTCATAGCTCCTGTCCCTGCTGTTCAGAGCTCCTGTCCCTGCTCAGAGCTCCTGTCCCTGCTCAGAGCTCCTGTCCCTGTTCAGGGCTCCTGTCCCTGCTGTTCAGAGCTCCTGTCCCTGCTCAGAGCTCCTGTCCCTGCTCAGAGCTCCTGTCCCTGCTGCTCAGAGCTCCTGTCCCTGCTCAGGGCTCCTGTCCCTGCTCAGAGCTCCTGTCCCTGCTGTTCAGAGCTCCTGTCCCTGCTCAGAGCTCCTGTCCCTGCTGCTCAGAGCTCTTGTCCCTACTCAGGGCTCCTGTCCCTGCTCAGAGCTCCTGTCCCTGCTGTTCAGAGCTCCTGTCCCTGCTCAGAGCTCCTGTCCCTGTTCAGAGCTCCTGTACCTGCTGTTCAGAGCTCCTGTCCCTGCTGCTCAGAGCTCCTGTCCCTGCTGTTCAGAGCTCCTGTCCCTGCTGTTCAGAGCTCCTGTCCCTGCTCAGAGCTCCTGTCCCTGTTCAAAGCTGCTGTCCCTGCTCAGAGCTCCTGTCCCTGCTGCTCAGAGCTCCTGTCCCTGCTGCTCAGAGCTCCTGTCCCTGCTCAGTGATCCTGTCCCTGCTGTTCTGAGCTCCTGTCCCTTCTCAGAGCTCCTGTCCCTGCTGTTCAGAGCTCCTGTCCCTGCTCAGGGCTCCTGTCCCTGCTCAGAGCTCCTGTCCCTGCTGCTCAGAGCTCCTGTCCCTGTTCAGGGCTCCTGTCCCTGTTCAGCGCTCCTGTCCCTGCTCAGGGCTCCTGTCCCTGCTCAGAGCTCCTGTCCCTGCTGTTCAGAGCTCCTGTCCCTGCTCAGAGCTCCTGTCCCTGCTCAGGGCTCCTGTCCCTTCTCAGGGCTCCTGTCCCTGCTGTTCAGAGCTCCTGTCCCTGCTGTTCAGAGCTCCTGTCTTTGCTCAGGGCTCCTGTCCCTGTTCAGAGCTCCTGTCCCTGCTCAGAGCTCCTGGCCCTTGTCAGGGCTCCTGTCCCTGTTCAGCGCTCCTGTCCCTGCTCAGGGCTCCTGTCCCTGCTCAGAGCTCCTGTCCCTGCTCAGAGCTACTGTCCCTGCTCAAAGCTCCTGTCCCTGCTCAGAGCTCCTGTCCCTGCTCAGAGCTCCTGTCCCTGCTGTTCAGAGCTCCTGTCCCTGCTCAGAGCTCCTGTCCCAGGTTTTCAGGGCTCCTGTCCATGCTCAGAGCTCCTGTCCCTGCTCAGGGCTCCTGTCCTTGCTCAGAGCTCCAGTCCCTGATCAGAGCTCCTGTCCCTGCTCAGAGCTCCTGTCCCTGCTGCTCAGAGCTCCTGTCCCTGCTCAGGGCTCCTGTCCCAGCTCAGAGCTCCTGTCCCTGCTCAGAGCTCCTGTCCCTGCTGTTCAGAGCTCCTGTCCCTGCTCAGAACTCCTGTCCCTGTTCAGGGCTCCTGTCCCTGCTCAGGGCTCCTGTCCCTTCTCAGGGCTCCTGTCCCTGCTGTTCAGAGCTCCTGTCCCTGCTGTTCAGAGCTGCTGTCTTTGCTCAGGGCTCCTGTCCCTGTTCAGAGCTCCTGTCCCTGCTCAGAGCTCCTGTCCCTGTTCAGGGCTCCTGTCCCTGTTCAGCGCTCCTGTCCCTGCTCAGGGCTCCTGTCCCTGCTTCTCAGAGCTCCTGTCCCTACTCAGGGCTCCTGTCCCTGCTCAGAGCTCCAGTCCCTGCTGCTCAGAGCTCCTGTCCCTGCTCAGGGCTCCTGTCCCTGCTCAGAGCTCCTGTCCCTGCTGTTCAGAGCTCCTGTCCCTGCTCAGAGCTCCTGTCCCTGCTGCTCAGAGCTCCTGTCCCTACTCAGGGCTCCTGTCCCTGCTCAGAGCTCCTGTCCCTGCTGTTCAGAGCTCCTGTCCCTGCTCAGAGCTCCTGTCCCTGTTCAGAGCTCCTGTCCCTGCTGTTCAGAGCTCCTGTCCCTGCTGCTCAGAGCTCCTGTCCCTGCTGTTCAGAGCTCCTGTCCCTGCTCAGAGCTCCTGTCCCTGTTCAAAGCTGCTGTCCCTGCTCAGAGCTCCTGTCCCTGCTGCTCAGAGCTCCTGTCCCTGCTCAGAGCTCCTGTCCCTGCTGTTCAGAGCTCCTGTCCCTGTTCTTCTGAGCTCCTGTCCCTTCTCAGAGCTCCTGTCCCTGCTGTTCAGAGCTCCTGTCTCTGCTCAGGGCTCCTGTCCCTGCTCAGAGCTCCTGTCCCTGCTGCTCAGAGCTCCTGTCCCTGCTCAGAGCTCCTGTCCCTGTTGTTCAGAGCTCCTGTCCCTGTTGTTCAGAGCTCCTGTCCCTGTTCAAAGCTCCTGTCCCAGCTCAGAGCTCCTGTCCCTGCTGCTCAGAGCTCCTGTCCCTGCTCAGAGCTCCTGTCCCTGCTCAGAGATCCTGTCCCTGCTGTTCAGAGCTCCTGTCCCTGCTCAGAGCTCCTGTCCCTGCTGTTCAGAGCTCCTGTCCCTGCTCAGGGCTCCTGTCCCTGCTCAGAGCTCCTGTCCCTGCTGCTCAGAGCTCCTGTCCCTGCTCAGAGCTCCTGTCCCTGCTGTTCAGAGCTCCTGTCCCTGCTCAGGGCTCCTGTCCCTGTTCAGAGCTCCTGTCCCTGCTCAGGGCTCCTGTCCCTGCTGCTCAGAGCTCCTGTCCCTGCTCTGAGCTCCTGTCCCTGCTGCTCAGAGCTCCTGTCCCTGTTCAGGGCTCCTGTCACTGCTCAGAGCTCCTGTCCCTGCTGTTCAGGGCTCCTGCCCCTGTTCCGAGCTCCTGTCCCTGCTCAGGGCTCCTGTCCCTGCTGTTCAGGGCTCCTGTCCCTGCTCAGAGCTCCTGTCCCTGCTCAGGGCTCCTGTCCCTGCTGTTCAGGGCTCCTGTCCCTGTTCAGAGCTCCTGTCCCTGCTGTTCAGAGCTCCTGTCCCTGCTGCTCAGAGCTCCTGTCCCTGCTCAGGGCTCCTGTCCCTGCTGTTCAGAGCTCCTGTCCCTGCTGTTCAGAGCTCCTGTCTCTGCTCAGGGCTCCTGTCCCTGTTCAGAGCTCCTGTCCCTGCTCAGAGCTCCTGTCCCTGCTCAGGGCTCCTGTCCCTGCTGTTCAGGGCTCCTGTCCCTGTTCAGAGCTCCTGTCCCTGCTGTTCAGAGCTCCTGTCCCTGCTGCTCAGAGCTCCTGTCCCTGCTCAGGGCTCCTGTCCCTGCTGTTCAGAGCTCCTGTCCCTGCTGTTCAGCGCTCCTGTCCCTGCTGTTCAGCGCTCCTGTCCCTGCTGCTCAGAGCTCCTGTCCCTGCTGCTCAGAGCTCCTGTCCCTGCTCAGAGCTCCTGTCCCTGCTGCTCAGAGCACCTGTCCCTGTTCAGAGCTCCTGTCCCTGCTCAGAGCTCCTGTCCCTGTTCAGGGCTCCTGTCCCTGTTCAGCGCTCCTGTCCCTGCTCAGGGCTCCTGTCCCTGCTCAGAGCTCCTGTCCCTGCTGTTCAGAGCTCCTGTGCCTGCTCAGAGCTCCTGTCCCTGCTCACAGCTCCTGTCCCTGCTGCTCAGAGCTCCTGTCCCTGCTGTTCAGAGCTCCTGTCTTTGCTCAGGGCTCCTGTCCCTGTTCAGAGCTCCTGTCCCTGCTCAGAGCTCCTGTCCCTGTTCAGGGCTCCTGTCCCTGTTCAGCGCTCCTGTCCCTGCTCAGGGCTCCTGTCCCTGCTCAGAGCTCCTGTCCCTGCTCAGAGCTCCTGTCCCTGCTCAAAGCTCCTGTCCCTGCTCAGAGCTCCTGTCCCTGCTCAGAGCTCCTGTCCCTGCTGTTCAGAGCTCCTGTCCCTGCTCAGAGCTCCTGTCCCAGGTTTTCAGGGCTCCTGTCCATGCTCAGAGCTCCTGTCCCTGCTCAGGGCTCCTGTCCTTGCTCAGAGCTCCAGTCCCTGATCAGAGCTCCTGTCCCTGCTCAGAGCTCCTGTCCCTGCTGCTCAGAGCTCCTGTCCCTGCTCAGGGCTCCTGTCCCAGCTCAGAGCTCCTGTCCCTGCTCAGAGCTCCTGTCCCTGCTGTTCAGAGCTCCTGTCCCTGCTCAGAACTCCTGTCCCTGTTCAGGGCTCCTGTCCCTGCTCAGGGCTCCTGTCCCTTCTCAGGGCTCCTGTCCCTGCTGTTCAGAGCTCCTGTCCCTGCTGTTCAGAGCTGCTGTCTTTGCTCAGGGCTCCTGTCCCAGCTCAGAGCTCCTGTCCCTGCTCAGAGCTCCTGTCCCTGCTGTTCAGAGCTCCTGTCCCTGCTCAGAACTCCTGTCCCTGTTCAGGGCTCCTGTCCCTGTTCAGCGCTCCTGTCCCTGCTCAGGGCTCCTGTCCCTGCTGCTCAGAGCTCCTGTCCCTACTCAGGGCTCCTGTCCCTGCTCAGAGCTCCAGTCCCTGCTGCTCAGAGCTCCTGTCCCTGCTCAGGGCTCCTGTCCCTGCTCAGAGCTCCTGTCCCTGCTGTTCAGAGCTCCTGTCCCTGCTCAGAGCTCCTGTCCCTGCTGCTCAGAGCTCCTGTCCCTACTCAGGGCTCCTGTCCCTGCTCAGAGCTCCTGTCCCTGCTGTTCAGAGCTCCTGTCCCTGCTCAGAGCTCCTGTCCCTGTTCAGAGCTCCTGTCCCTGCTGTTCAGAGCTCCTGTCCCTGCTGCTCAGAGCTCCTGTCCCTGCTGTTCAGAGCTCCTGTCCCTGCTCAGAGCTCCTGTCCCTGTTCAAAGCTGCTGTCCCTGCTCAGAGCTCCTGTCCCTGCTGCTCAGAGCTCCTGTCCCTGCTCAGAGCTCCTGTCCCTGCTGTTCAGAGCTCCTGTCCCTGTTCTTCTGAGCTCCTGTCCCTTCTCAGAGCTCCTGTCCCTGCTGTTCAGAGCTCCTGTCTCTGCTCAGGGCTCCTGTCCCTGCTCAGAGCTCCTGTCCCTGCTGCTCAGAGCTCCTGTCCCTGCTCAGAGCTCCTGTCCCTGTTGTTCAGAGCTCCTGTCCCTGTTGTTCAGAGCTCCTGTCCCTGTTCAAAGCTCCTGTCCCAGCTCAGAGCTCCTGTCCCTGCTGCTCAGAGCTCCTGTCCCTGCTCAGAGCTCCTGTCCCTGCTCAGAGATCCTGTCCCTGCTGTTCAGAGCTCCTGTCCCTGCTCAGAGCTCCTGTCCCTGCTGTTCAGAGCTCCTGTCCCTGCTCAGGGCTCCTGTCCCTGCTCAGAGCTCCTGTCCCTGCTGCTCAGAGCTCCTGTCCCTGCTCAGAGCTCCTGTCCCTGCTGTTCAGAACTCCTGTCCCTGCTCAGGGCTCCTGTCCCTGTTCAGAGCTCCTGTCCCTGATCAGGGCTCCTGTCCCTGCTGCTCAGAGCTCCTGTCCCTGCTCTGAGCTCCTGTCCCTGCTGCTCAGAGCTCCTGTCCCTGTTCAGGGCTCCTGTCACTGCTCAGAGCTCCTGTCCCTGCTGTTCAGGGCTCCTGCCCCTGCTCCGAGCTCCTGTCCCTGCTCAGGGCTCCTGTCCCTGCTGTTCAGGGCTCCTGTCCCTGCTCAGAGCTCCTGTCCCTGCTCAGGGCTTATGTCCCTGCTGTTCAGGGCTCCTGTCCCTGTTCAGAGCTCCTGTCCCTGCTGTTCAGAGCTCCTGTCCCTGCTGCTCAGAGCTCCTGTCCCTGCTCAGGGCTCCTGTCCCTGCTGTTCAGAGCTCCTGTCCCTGCTGTTCAGAGCTCCTGTCTCTGCTCAGGGCTCCTGTCCCTGTTCAGAGCTCCTGTCCCTGCTCAGAGCTCCTGTCCCTGCTCAGGGCTCCTGTCCCTGCTGTTCAGGGCTCCTGTCCCTGTTCAGAGCTCCTGTCCCTGCTGTTCAGAGCTCCTGTCCCTGCTGCTCAGAGCTCCTGTCCCTGCTCAGGGCTCCTGTCCCTGCTGTTCAGAGCTCCTGTCCCTGCTGTTCAGCGCTCCTGTCCCTGCTGTTCAGAGCTCCTGTCCCTGCTGTTCAGCGCTCCTGTCCCTGCTGCTCAGAGCTCCTGTCCCTGCTGCTCAGAGCTCCTGTCCCTGCTCAGAGCTCCTGTCCCTGCTGCTCAGAGCACCTGTCCCTGTTCAGAGCTCCTGTCCCTGCTCAGAGCTCCTGTCCCAGGTTTTCAGGGCTCCTGACCCTGCTCAGAGCTCCTGTCCTTGCTCAGGGCTCCTGTCCCTGCTCAGAGCTCTAGTCCCTGTTCAGAGCTCCTGTGCCTGCTCAGAGCTCCTGTCCCTGCTCACAGCTCCTGTCCCTGCTGCTCAGAGCTCCTGTCCCTGCTCAGAGCTCCTGTCCCTGTTCAAAGCTCCTGTCCCTGCTCAGAGCTCCTGTCCCTTCTGCTCAGAGCTCCTGTCCCTGCTCATGGCACCTGTCCCTGCTCAGAGCTCCTGTCCCTGCTGTTCAGAGCTCCTGTCCCTGCTCAGGGCTCCTGTCCCTGCTCAGAGCTCCTGTCCCTGCTGTTCAGAGCTCCTGTCCCTGCTCAGAGCTCCTGTCCCTGCTGCTCAGAGCTCCTGTCCCTGCTCAGGGCTCCTGTCCCTGCTCAGAGCTCCTGTCCCTGCTGTTCAGAGCTCGTGTCCCTGCTCAGAGCTCCTGTCCCTGCTCAGGGCTCCTGTCCCAGCTCAGAGCTCCTGTCCCTGCTGTTCAGGGCTCCTGTCCCTGCTCAGAGCTCCTGTCCCTGCTGTTCAGAGCTCCAGTCCCTGCTCAGGGCTCCTGTCCCTGCTCAGAGCTCCTGTCCCTGCTCAGGGCTCCTGTCCCTGCTCAGAGCTCCTGTCCCAGCTGTTCAGAGCTCCTGTCCCTGCTCAGAGCTCCTGTCCCTGCTGCTCAGAGCTCCTGTCCCTGCTCAGAGCACCTGTCCCTGCTCTTCAGGGCTCCTGTCCCTGTTCAGGGCTCCTGTCCCTGCTCAGAGCTCCTGTCCCTGCTGCTAAGAGCTCCTATCCCTGTTCAGAGCTCCTGTCCCTGCTCAGAGCTCCTGTCCCTGCTGTTCAGAGCTCCTGTCCCTGCTCAGAGCTCCTGTCCCTGCTCAGGGCTCCTGTCCCTGCTGCTCAGAGCTCCTGTCCCATCTCAGAGCTCCTGACCCTGCTGCTCAGAGCTCCTGTCCCTGTTCAGGGCTCCTGTCCCTGCTCAGAGCTCCTGTCCCTGCTGTTCAGGGCTCCTGTCGCTGCTCCGAGCTCCTGTCCGTGCTCAGGGCTCCTGTCCCTGCTGTTCAGGGCTCCTGTCCCTGCTCAGGGCTCCTGTCCCGGCTGTTCAGGGCTCCTGTCCCTGCTGCTCAGAGCTCCTGTCCCTGCTCAGAGCTCCTGTCCCTGCTCAGGGCTCCTGTCCCTGCTCAGGGCTCCTGTCCCTGCTGTTCAGAGCTCCTGTCCCTGCTCAGAGCTCCTGTCCGTGCTCAGGGCTCCTGTCCCTGCTCAGAGCTCCTGTCCCTGCTCAGAGCTCCTGTCCCTGCTCAGGGCTCCTGTCCCTGCTGTTCAGAGCTCCTGTCCCTGCTGTTCAGAGCTCCTGTCTCTGCTCAGGGCTCCTGTCCCTGTTCAGAGCTCCTGTCCCTGCTCAGATCTCCTGTCCCTGTTCAGGGCTCCTGTCCCTGTTTAGCGCTCCTGTCCCAGCTCAGGACTCCTGTCCCTGCTCAGAGCTCCTGTCCCTGCTCAGAGCTCCTGTCCCTGCTGCTCAGAGCTCCTGTCCCTGCTGCTCAGAGCTCCTGTCCCTGCTGTTCAGAGCTCCTGTCCCTGCTCAGGACTCCTGTCCCTGCTCAGAGCTCCAGTCCCTGTTCAGAGCTCCTGTCCCTGCTCAGAGCTCCTGTCCCAGCTTTTCAGGGCTCCTGTCCCTGCTCAGAGCTCCTGTCCCTGCTGCTCAGAGCTCCTGTCCCTGCTCAGGGCTCCTGTCCCTGCTCAGAGCTCCTGTCCCTGCTGTTCAGAGCTCCTGTCCCTGCTCAGAGCTCCTGTCCCTGCTGCTCATAGCTCCTGTCCCTGCTCAGGGCTCCTGTCCCTGCTCAGAGCTCCTGTCCCTGCTGTTCAGAGCTCCTGTCCCTGCTCAGAGCTCCTGTCCCTGCTCAGAGCTCCTGTGCCTGTTCAGAGCTCCTGTCCCTGCTCAGAGATCCTGTCCCTGCAGTTCAGAGCTCCTGTCCCTGCTCAGAGCTCCTGTCCCTGCTGTTCAGAGCTCCTGTCCCTGCTGTTCAGAGCTCCTGTCCCTGCTCAGGGCTCCTGTCCCTGTTCAGAGCTCCTGTCCCTGCTCAGGGCTCCTGTCCCTGCTGCTCAGAGCTGCTGTCCCTGCTCAGAGCTCCTGTCCCTGCTGCTCAGAGCTCCTGTCCCTGTTCAGGGCTCCTGTCCCTGCTCAGAGCTCCTGTCCCTGCTGTTCAGGGCTCCTGTCCCTGCTCCGAGCTCCTGTCCCTGCTCAGGGCTCCTGTCCCTGCTGTTCAGGGCTCCTGTCCCTGCTCAGAGCTCCTGTCCCTGCTCAGGGCTCCTGTCCCTGCTGTTCAGGGCTCCTGTCCCTGCTGCTCAGAGCTCCTGTCCCTGCTCAGAGCTCCTGTCCTTGCTCAAGGCTCCTGTCCCTGCTCAGAGCTCCAGTCCCTGTTCAGAGCTCCTGTGCCTGCTCAGAGCTCCTGTCCCTGCTCACAGCTCCTGTCCCTGCTGCTCAGAGCTCCTGTCCCTGCTCAGGGCTCCTGTCCCTGCTCAGAGCTCCTGTCCCTGCTCAGAGCTCCTGTCCCTGCTGTTCAGAGCTCCTGTCCCTGCTCAGAGCTCCTGTCCCTGTTCAGGGCTCCTGTCCCTGTTCAGAGCTCCTGTCCCTGCTCAGAGCTCCTGTCCCTGCTGCTCAGAGCTCCGATCCCTGTTCAGAGCTCCTCTCCCTGCTCAGAGCTCCTGTCCCTGCTGCTCAGAGCTCCGATCCCTGTTCAGGGCTCCTGTCCCTGCTCAGAGCTCCTGTCCCTGCTGTTCAGGGCTCCTGTCCCTGTTCAGCGCTCCTGTCCCTGCTCAGGGCTCCTGTCCCTGCTGTTCAGGGCTCCTGTCCCTGCTCAGAGCTCCTGTCCCTGCTCAGAGATCCTGTCCCTGCTGTTCAGCGCTCCTGTCCCTGCTGTTCAGAGCTCCTGTCCCTGCTGTTCAGCGCTCCTGTCCCTGCTGCTCAGAGCTCCTGTCCCTGCTGCTCAGAGCTCCTGTCCCTGCTCAGAGCTCCTGTCCCTGCTGCTCAGAGCACCTGTCCCTGTTCAGAGCTCCTGTCCCTGCTCAGAGCTCCTGTCCCAGGTTTTCAGGGCTCCTGACCCTGCTCAGAGCTCCTGTCCTTGCTCAGGGCTCCTGTCCCTGCTCAGAGCTCTAGTCCCTGTTCAGAGCTCTTGTGCCTGCTCAGAGCTCCTGTCCCTGCTCACAGCTCCTGTCCCTGCTGCTCAGAGCTCCTGTCCCTGCTCAGAGCTCCTGTCCCTGTTCAAAGCTCCTGTCCCTGCTCAGAGCTCCTGTCCCTTCTGCTCAGAGCTCCTGTCCCTGCTCATGGCACCTGTCCCTGCTCAGAGCTCCTGTCCCTGCTGTTCAGAGCTCCTGTCCCTGCTCAGGGCTCCTGTCCCTGCTCAGAGCTCCTGTCCCTGCTGTTCAGAGCTCCTGTCCCTGCTCAGAGCTCCTGTCCCTGCTGCTCAGAGCTCCTGTCCCTGCTCAGGGCTCCTGTCCCTGCTCAGAGCTCCTGTCCCTGCTGTTCAGAGCTCGTGTCCCTGCTCAGAGCTCCTGTCCCTGCTCAGGGCTCCTGTCCCAGCTCAGAGCTCCTGTCCCTGCTGTTCAGGGCTCCTGTCCCTGCTCAGAGCTCCTGTCCCTGCTGTTCAGAGCTCCAGTCCCTGCTCAGGGCTCCTGTCCCTGCTCAGAGCTCCTGTCCCTGCTCAGGGCTCCTGTCCCTGCTCAGAGCTCCTGTCCCAGCTGTTCAGAGCTCCTGTCCCTGCTCAGAGCTCCTGTCCCTGCTGCTCAGAGCTCCTGTCCCTGCTCAGAGCACCTGTCCCTGCTCTTCAGGGCTCCTGTCCCTGTTCAGGGCTCCTGTCCCTGCTCAGAGCTCCTGTCCCTGCTGCTAAGAGCTCCTATCCCTGTTCAGAGCTCCTGTCCCTGCTCAGAGCTCCTGTCCCTGCTGTTCAGAGCTCCTGTCCCTGCTCAGGGCTCCTGTCCCTGCTCAGGGCTCCTGTCCCTGCTGTTCAGAGCTCCTGTCCCTGCTCAGAGCTCCTGTCCGTGCTCAGGGCTCCTGTCCCTGCTCAGAGCTCCTGTCCCTGCTCAGAGCTCCTGTCCCTGCTCAGGGCTCCTGTCCCTGCTGTTCAGAGCTCCTGTCCCTGCTGTTCAGAGCTCCTGTCTCTGCTCAGGGCTCCTGTCCCTGTTCAGAGCTCCTGTCCCTGCTCAGATCTCCTGTCCCTGTTCAGGGCTCCTGTCCCTGTTTAGCGCTCCTGTCCCAGCTCAGGACTCCTGTCCCTGCTCAGAGCTCCTGTCCCTGCTCAGAGCTCCTGTCCCTGCTGCTCAGAGCTCCTGTCCCTGCTGCTCAGAGCTCCTGTCCCTGCTGTTCAGAGCTCCTGTCCCTGCTCAGGACTCCTGTCCCTGCTCAGAGCTCCAGTCCCTGTTCAGAGCTCCTGTCCCTGCTCAGAGCTCCTGTCCCAGCTTTTCAGGGCTCCTGTCCCTGCTCAGAGCTCCTGTCCCTGCTGCTCAGAGCTCCTGTCCCTGCTCAGGGCTCCTGTCCCTGCTCAGAGCTCCTGTCCCTGCTGTTCAGAGCTCCTGTCCCTGCTCAGAGCTCCTGTCCCTGCTGCTCATAGCTCCTGTCCCTGCTCAGGGCTCCTGTCCCTGCTCAGAGCTCCTGTCCCTGCTGTTCAGAGCTCCTGTCCCTGCTCAGAGCTCCTGTCCCTGCTCAGAGCTCCTGTGCCTGTTCAGAGCTCCTGTCCCTGCTCAGAGATCCTGTCCCTGCGGTTCAGAGCTCCTGTCCCTGCTCAGAGCTCCTGTCCCTGCTGTTCAGAGCTCCTGTCCCTGCTGTTCAGAGCTCCTGTCCCTGCTCAGGGCTCCTGTCCCTGTTCAGAGCTCCTGTCCCTGCTCAGGGCTCCTGTCCCTGCTGCTCAGAGCTGCTGTCCCTGCTCAGAGCTCCTGTCCCTGCTGCTCAGAGCTCCTGTCCCTGTTCAGGGCTCCTGTCCCTGCTCAGAGCTCCTGTCCCTGCTGTTCAGGGCTCCTGTCCCTGCTCCGAGCTCCTGTCCCTGCTCAGGGCTCCTGTCCCTGCTGTTCAGGGCTCCTGTCCCTGCTCAGAGCTCCTGTCCCTGCTCAGGGCTCCTGTCCCTGCTGTTCAGGGCTCCTGTCCCTGCTGCTCAGAGCTCCTGTCCCTGCTCAGAGCTCCTGTCCTTGCTCAAGGCTCCTGTCCCTGCTCAGAGCTCCAGTCCCTGTTCAGAGCTCCTGTGCCTGCTCAGAGCTCCTGTCCCTGCTCACAGCTCCTGTCCCTGCTGCTCAGAGCTCCTGTCCCTGCTCAGGGCTCCTGTCCCTGCTCAGAGCTCCTGTCCCTGCTCAGAGCTCCTGTCCCTGCTGTTCAGAGCTCCTGTCCCTGCTCAGAGCTCCTGTCCCTGTTCAGGGCTCCTGTCCCTGTTCAGAGCTCCTGTCCCTGCTCAGAGCTCCTGTCCCTGCTGCTCAGAGCTCCGATCCCTGTTCAGAGCTCCTCTCCCTGCTCAGAGCTCCTGTCCCTGCTGCTCAGAGCTCCGATCCCTGTTCAGGGCTCCTGTCCCTGCTCAGAGCTCCTGTCCCTGCTGTTCAGGGCTCCTGTCCCTGTTCAGCGCTCCTGTCCCTGCTCAGGGCTCCTGTCCCTGCTGTTCAGGGCTCCTGTCCCTGCTCAGAGCTCCTGTCCCTGCTCAGAGATCCTGTCCCTGCTGTTCAGCGCTCCTGTCCCTGCTGTTCAGAGCTCCTGTCCCTGCTGTTCAGCGCTCCTGTCCCTGCTGCTCAGAGCTCCTGTCCCTGCTGCTCAGAGCTCCTGTCCCTGCTCAGAGCTCCTGTCCCTGCTGCTCAGAGCACCTGTCCCTGTTCAGAGCTCCTGTCCCTGCTCAGAGCTCCTGTCCCAGGTTTTCAGGGCTCCTGACCCTGCTCAGAGCTCCTGTCCTTGCTCAGGGCTCCTGTCCCTGCTCAGAGCTCTAGTCCCTGTTCAGAGCTCCTGTGCCTGCTCAGAGCTCCTGTCCCTGCTCACAGCTCCTGTCCCTGCTGCTCAGAGCTCCTGTCCCTGCTCAGAGCTCCTGTCCCTGTTCAAAGCTCCTGTCCCTGCTCAGAGCTCCTGTCCCTTCTGCTCAGAGCTCCTGTCCCTGCTCATGGCACCTGTCCCTGCTCAGAGCTCCTGTCCCTGCTGTTCAGAGCTCCTGTCCCTGCTCAGGGCTCCTGTCCCTGCTCAGAGCTCCTGTCCCTGCTGTTCAGAGCTCCTGTCCCTGCTCAGAGCTCCTGTCCCTGCTGCTCAGAGCTCCTGTCCCTGCTCAGGGCTCCTGTCCCTGCTCAGAGCTCCTGTCCCTGCTGTTCAGAGCTCGTGTCCCTGCTCAGAGCTCCTGTCCCTGCTCAGGGCTCCTGTCCCAGCTCAGAGCTCCTGTCCCTGCTGTTCAGGGCTCCTGTCCCTGCTCAGAGCTCCTGTCCCTGCTGTTCAGAGCTCCAGTCCCTGCTCAGGGCTCCTGTCCCTGCTCAGAGCTCCTGTCCCTGCTCAGGGCTCCTGTCCCTGCTCAGAGCTCCTGTCCCAGCTGTTCAGAGCTCCTGTCCCTGCTCAGAGCTCCTGTCCCTGCTGCTCAGAGCTCCTGTCCCTGCTCAGAGCACCTGTCCCTGCTCTTCAGGGCTCCTGTCCCTGTTCAGGGCTCCTGTCCCTGCTCAGAGCTCCTGTCCCTGCTGCTAAGAGCTCCTATCCCTGTTCAGAGCTCCTGTCCCTGCTCAGAGCTCCTGTCCCTGCTGTTCAGAGCTCCTGTCCCTGCTCAGAGCTCCTGTCCCTGCTCAGGGCTCCTGTCCCTGCTGCTCAGAGCTCCTGTCCCATCTCAGAGCTCCTGACCCTGCTGCTCAGAGCTCCTGTCCCTGTTCAGGGCTCCTGTCCCTGCTCAGAGCTCCTGTCCCTGCTGTTCAGGGCTCCTGTCGCTGCTCCGAGCTCCTGTCCGTGCTCAGGGCTCCTGTCCCTGCTGTTCAGGGCTCCTGTCCCTGCTCAGGGCTCCTGTCCCGGCTGTTCAGGGCTCCTGTCCCTGCTGCTCAGAGCTCCTGTCCCTGCTCAGAGCTCCTGTCCCTGCTCAGGGCTCCTGTCCCTGCTCAGGGCTCCTGTCCCTGCTGTTCAGAGCTCCTGTCCCTGCTCAGAGCTCCTGTCCGTGCTCAGGGCTCCTGTCCCTGCTCAGAGCTCCTGTCCCTGCTCAGAGCTCCTGTCCCTGCTCAGGGCTCCTGTCCCTGCTGTTCAGAGCTCCTGTCCCTGCTGTTCAGAGCTCCTGTCTCTGCTCAGGGCTCCTGTCCCTGTTCAGAGCTCCTGTCCCTGCTCAGATCTCCTGTCCCTGTTCAGGGCTCCTGTCCCTGTTTAGCGCTCCTGTCCCAGCTCAGGACTCCTGTCCCTGCTCAGAGCTCCTGTCCCTGCTCAGAGCTCCTGTCCCTGCTGCTCAGAGCTCCTGTCCCTGCTGTTCAGAGCTCCTGTCCCTGCTCAGAGCTCCTGTCCCTGCTCAGGACTCCTGTCCCTGCTCAGAGCTCCAGTCCCTGTTCAGAGCTCCTGTCCCTGCTCAGAGCTCCTGTCCCAGCTTTTCAGGGCTCCTGTCCCTGCTCAGAGCTCCTGTCCCTGCTGCTCAGAGCTCCTGTCCCTGCTCAGGGCTCCTGTCCCTGCTCAGAGCTCCTGTCCCTGCTGTTCAGAGCTCCTGTCCCTGCTCAGAGCTCCTGTCCCTGCTGCTCATAGCTCCTGTCCCTGCTCAGGGCTCCTGTCCCTGCTCAGAGCTCCTGTCCCTGCTGTTCAGAGCTCCTGTCCCTGCTCAGAGCTCCTGTCCCTGCTCAGAGCTCCTGTGCCTGTTCAGAGCTCCTGTCCCTGCTCAGAGATCCTGTCCCTGCGGTTCAGAGCTCCTGTCCCTGCTCAGAGCTCCTGTCCCTGCTGTTCAGAGCTCCTGTCCCTGCTCAGGGCTCCTGTCCCTGTTCAGAGCTCCTGTCCCTGCTCAGGGCTCCTGTCCCTGCTGCTCAGAGCTGCTGTCCCTGCTCAGAGCTCCTGTCCCTGCTGCTCAGAGCTCCTGTCCCTGTTCAGGGCTCCTGTCCCTGCTCAGAGCTCCTGTCCCTGCTCAGGGCTCCTGTCCCTGCTGTTCAGGGCTCCTGTCCCTGCTCAGAGCTCCTGTCCCTGCTCAGGGCTCCTGTCCCTGCTGTTCAGGGCTCCTGTCCCTGCTGCTCAGAGCTCCTGTCCCTGCTCAGAGCTCCTGTCCTTGCTCAAGGCTCCTGTCCCTGCTCAGAGCTCCAGTCCCTGTTCAGAGCTCCTGTGCCTGCTCAGAGCTCCTGTCCCTGCTCACAGCTCCTGTCCCTGCTGCTCAGAGCTCCTGTCCCTGCTCAGGGCTCCTGTCCCTGCTCAGAGCTCCTGTCCCTGCTCAGAGCTCCTGTCCCTGCTGTTCAGAGCTCCTGTCCCTGCTCAGAGCTCCTGTCCCTGTTCAGGGCTCCTGTCCCTGTTCAGAGCTCCTGTCCCTGCTCAGAGCTCCTGTCCCTGCTGCTCAGAGCTCCGATCCCTGTTCAGAGCTCCTCTCCCTGCTCAGAGCTCCTGTCCCTGCTGCTCAGAGCTCCGATCCCTGTTCAGGGCTCCTGTCCCTGCTCAGAGCTCCTGTCCCTGCTGTTCAGGGCTCCTGTCCCTGTTCAGCGCTCCTGTCCCTGCTCAGGGCTCCTGTCCCTGCTGTTCAGGGCTCCTGTCCCTGCTCAGAGCTCCTGTCCCTGCTCAGAGATCCTGTCCCTGCTGTTCAGGGCTCCTGTCCCTGCTGCTCAGAGATCCTGTCCCTGCTCAGAGCTCCTGTCCCTGCACAAGGCTCCTGTCCTGGCTCAGGGCTCCTGTCCCTGCTGATCAGAGCTCCTGTCCCTGCTGTTCAGAGCTCCTGTCCCTGCTCAGGGCTCCTGTCCCTGTTCAGAGCTCCTGTCCCTGCTCAGAGCTCCAGTCCCTGTTCAGGGCTCCTGTCCCAGTTCAGCGCTCCTGTCCCTGCTCAGGGCTCCTGTCCCTGCTCAGGGCTCCTGTCCCTGCTCAGAGCTCCTGTCCCTGCTGTTCAGAGCTCCTGTCCCTGCTCAGAGCTCCTGTCCCTGCTCAGGGCTCCTGTCCCAGCTCAGAGCTCCTGTCCCTGCTGTTCAGGGCTCCTGTCCCTGCTCAGGGCTCCTGTCCCTGCTCAGAGCTCCTGTCCCTGCTCAGGGCTCCTGTCCCTGCTCAGAGCTCCTGTCCCAGCTGTTCAGAGCTCCTGTCCCTGCTCAGAGCTCCTGTCCCTGCTGCTCAGAGCTCCTGTCCCTGTTCAGGGCTCCTGTCCCTGTTCAGGGCTCCTGTCCCTGCTGTTCAGGGCTCCTGTCCCTGCTCAGAGCTCCTGTCCCTGCTGCTAAGAGCTCCTATCCCTGTTCAGAGCTCCTGTCCCTGCTCAGAGCTCCTGTCCCTGCTGTTCAGAGCTCCTGTCCCTGCTCAGAGCTCCTGTCCCTGCTCAGGGCTCCTGTCCCTGCTGCTCAGAGCTCCTGTCCCATCTCAGAGCTCCTGACCCTGCTGCTCAGAGCTCCTGTCCCTGTTCAGGGCTCCTGTCCCTGCTCAGAGCTCCTGACCCTGCTGTTCAGGTCTCCTGTCCCTGCTCCGAGCTCCTGTCCCTGCTCAGGGCTCCTGTCCCTGCTGTTCAGGGCTCCTGTCCCTGCTCAGAGCCCCTGTCCCTGCTCAGGGCTCCTGTCCCGGCTGTTCAGGGCTCCTGTCCCTGCTGCTCAGAGCTCCTGTCCCTGCTCAGAGCTCTTGTCCCTGCTCAGGGCTCCTGTCCCTGCTCAGGGCTCCTGTCCCTGCTGTTCAGAGCTCCTGTCCCTGCTGTTCAGAGCTCCTGTCCCTGCTCAGAGCTCCTGTCCGTGCTCAGGGCTCCTGTCCCTGCTCAGAGCTCCTGTCCCTGCTCAGAGCTCCTGTCCCTGCTCAGGGCTCCTGTCCCTGCTGTTCAGAGCTCCTGTCCCTGCTGTTCAGAGCTCCTGTCTCTGCTCAGGGCTCCTGTCCCTGTTCAGAGCTCCTGTCCCTGCTCAGAGCTCCTGTCCCTGTTCAGGGCTCCTGTCCCTGTTTAGCGCTCCTGTCCCTGCTCAGGGCTCCTGTCCCTGCTGTTCAGGGCTCCTGTCCCTGCTCAGAGCACCTGTCCCTGCTCTTCAGGGCTCCTGTCCCTGTTCAGGGCTCCTGTCCCTGCTCAGAGCTCCTGTCCCTGCTGCTAAGAGCTCCTATCCCTGTTCAGAGCTCCTGTCCCTGCTCAGAGCTCCTGTCCCTGCTGTTCAGAGCTCCTGTCCCTGCTCAGAGCTCCTGTCCCTGCTCAGGGCTCCTGTCCCTGCTGCTCAGAGCTCCTGTCCCTGTTCAGGGCTCCTGTCCCTGCTCAGGGCTCCTGTCCCTGCTGCTCAGAGCTCCTGTCCCATCTCAGAGCTCCTGACCCTGCTGCTCAGAGCTCCTGTCCCTGTTCAGGGCTCCTGTCCCTGCTCAGAGCTCCTGTCCCTGCTGTTCAGGGCTCCTGTCCCTGCTGTTCAGGGCTCCTGTCCCTGCTCAGAGCTCCTGTCCCTGCTCAGGGCTCCTGTCCCGGCTGTTCAGGGCTCCTGTCGCTGCTGTTTAGAGCTCCTGTCCCTGCTCAGAGCCCCTGTCCCTGCTCAGGGCTCCTGTCCCTGCTCAGGGCTCCTGTCCCTGCTGTTCAGAGCTCCTGTCCCTGCTGTTCAGAGCTCCTGTCCGTGCTCAGGGCTCCTGTCCCTGCTCAGAGCTCCTGTCCCTGCTCAGGGCTCCTGTCCCTGCTGTTCAGAGCTCCTGTCCCTGCTGTTCAGAGCTCCTGTCCCTGCTGTTCAGAGCTCCTGTCTCTGCTCAGGGCTCCTGTCCCTGTTCAGAGCTCCTGTCCCTGCTCAGAGCTCCTGTCCCTGCTCAGAGCTCCTGTCCCTGCTGCTCAGAGCTCCTGTCCCTGCTGTTCAGGGCTCCTGTCCCTGCTCAGAGCTCCTGTCCCTGCTCAGGACTCCTGTCCCTGCTCAGAGCTCCAGTCCCTGTTCAGAGCTCCTGTCCCTGCTCAGAGCTCCTGTCCCAGCTTTTCAGGGCTCCTGTCCCTGCTCAGAGCTCCTGTCCCTGCTGCTCAGAGCTCCTGTCCCTGCTCAGGGCTCCTGTCCCTGCTCAGAGCTCCTGTCCCTGCTGTTCAGAGCTCCTGTCCCTGCTCAGAGCTCCTGTCCCTGCTGCTCAGAGCTCCTGTCCCTGCTCAGGGCTCCTGTCCCTGCTCAGAGCTCCTGTCCCTGCTGTTCAGAGCTCCTGTCCCTGCTCAGAGCTCCTGTCCCTGCTCAGAGCTCCTGTGCCTGTTTAGAGCTCCTGTCCCTGCTCAGAGCTCCTGTCCCTGCTGCTCAGAGCTCCTGTCCCTGCTCAGAGCTCCTGTCCCTGTTGTTCAGAGCTCCTGTCCCTGCTCAGAGCTCCTGTCCCTGTTCAAAGCTCCTGTCCCTGCTCAGAGCTCCTGTCCCTGCTGCTCAGAGCTCCTGTCCCTGCTCAGAGCTCCTGTCCCTGCTCAGAGATCCTGTCCCTGCTGCTCAGAGCTCCGATCCCTGTTCAGAGCTCCTCTCCCTGCTCAGAGCTCCTGTCCCTGCTGCTCAGAGCTCCGATCCCTGTTCAGGGCTCCTGTCCCTGCTCAGAGCTCCTGTCCCTGCTGTTCAGGGCTCCTGTCCCTGTTCAGCGCTCCTGTCCCTGCTCAGGGCTCCTGTCCCTGCTGTTCAGGGCTCCTGTCCCTGCTCAGAGCTCCTGTCCCTGCTCAGAGATCCTGTCCCTGCTGTTCAGGGCTCCTGTCCCTGCTGCTCAGAGATCCTGTCCCTGCTCAGAGCTCCTGTCCCTGCACAAGGCTCCTGTCCTGGCTCAGGGCTCCTGTCCCTGCTGTTCAGAGCTCCTGTCCCTGCTGTTCAGAGCTCCTGTCCCTGCTCAGGGCTCCTGTCCCTGTTCAGAGCTCCTGTCCCTGCTCAGAGCTCCAGTCCCTGTTCAGGGCTCCTGTCCCAGTTCAGCGCTCCTGTCCCTGCTCAGGGCTCCTGTCCCTGCTCAGAGCTCCTGTCCCTGCTCAGAGCTCCTGTCCCTGCTGCTCAGAGCTCCTGTCCCTGCTCAGAGCACCTGTCCCTGCTCAGAGCTCCAGTCCCTGTTCAGAGCTCCTGTCCCTGCTCAGAGCTCCTGTCCCTGTTCAAAGCTCCTGTCCCTGCTCAGAGCTCCTGTCCCTGCTGCTCAGAGCTCCTGTCCCTGCTCAGGGCACCTGTCCCTGCTCAGAGCTCCTGTCCCTGCTGTTCAGAGCTCCTGTCCCTGCTCAGGGCTCCTGTCCCTGCTCAGAGCTCCTGTCCCTGCTGTTCAGAGCTCCTGTCCCTGCTCAGAGGTCCTGTCCCTGCTGCTCAGAGCTCCTGTCCCTGCTCAGGGCTCCTGTCCCTGCTCAGAGCTCCTGTCCCTGCTGTTCAGAGCTCCTGTCCCTGCTCAGAGCTCCTGTCCCTGCTCAGGGCTCCTGTCCCAGCTCAGAGCTCCTGTCCCTGCTGTTCAGGGCTCCTGTCCCTGCTCAGAGCTCCTGTCCCTGCTGTTCAGAGCTCCTGTCCCTGCTCAGAGCTCCTGTCCCTGTTCAAAGCTCCTGTCCCTGCTCAGGGCTCCTGTCCCTGCTCAGAGCTCCTGTCCCTGCTGTTCAGAGCTCCTGTCCCTGCTCAGGGCTCCTGTCCCTGCTCAGAGCTCCTGTCCCTGCTGTTCAGAGCTCCTGTCCCTGCTCAGAGCTCCTGTCCCTGCTGCTCAGAGCTCCTGTCCCTGCTCAGGGCTCCTGTCCCTGCTCAGAGCTCCTGTCCCTGCTGTTCAGAGCTCCTGTCCCTGCTCAGAGCTCCTGTCCCTGCTCAGGGCTCCTGTCCCAGCTCAGAGCTCCTGTCCCTGCTGTTCAGGGCTCCTTTCCCTGCTCAGAGCTCCTGTCCCTGCTGTTCAGAGCTCCAGTCCCTGCTCAGGGCTCCTGTCCCTGCTCAGAGCTCCTGTCCCTGCTCAGGGCTCCTGTCCCTGCTCAGAGCTCCTGTCCCAGCTGTTCAGAGCTCCTGTCCCTGCTCAGAGCTCCTGTCCCTGCTGCTCAGAGCTCCTGTCCCTGCTCAGAGCACCTGTCCCTGCTCTTCAGGGCTCCTGTCCCTGTTCAGGGCTCCTGTCCCTGCTCAGAGCTCCTGTCCCTGCTGCTAAGAGCTCCTATCCCTGTTCAGAGCTCCTGTCCCTGCTCAGAGCTCCTGTCCCTGCTGTTCAGAGCTCCTGTCCCTGCTCAGAGCTCCTGTCCCTGCTCAGGGCTCCTGTCCCTGCTGCTCAGAGCTCCTGTCCCATCTCAGAGCTCCTGACCCTGCTGCTCAGAGCTCCTGTCCCTGTTCAGGGCTCCTGTCCCTGCTCAGAGCTCCTGTCCCTGCTGTTCAGGGCTCCTGTCCCTGCTCCGAGCTCCTGTCCCTGCTCAGGGCTCCTGTCCCTGCTGTTCAGGGCTCCTGTCCCTGCTCAGAGCCCCTGTCCCTGCTCAGGGCTCCTGTCCCGGCTGTTCAGGGCTCCTGTCCCTGCTGCTCAGAGCTCCTGTCCCTGCTCAGAGCTCCTGTCCCTGCTCAGGGCTCCTGTCCCTGCTCAGGGCTCCTGTCCCTGCTGTTCAGAGCTCCTGTCCCTGCTGTTCAGAGCTCCTGTCCCTGCTCAGAGCTCCTGTCCGTGCTCAGGGCTCCTGTCCCTGCTCAGAGCTCCTTTCCCTGCTCAGAGCTCCTGTCCCTGCTCAGGGCTCCTGTCCCTGCTGTTCAGAGCTCCTGTCCCTACTGTTCAGAGCTCCTGTCTCTGCTCAGGGCTCCTGTCCCTGTTCAGAGCTCCTGTCCCTGCTCAGAGCTCCTGTCCCTGTTCAGGGCTCCTGTCCCTGTTTAGCGCTCCTGTCCCTGCTCAGGGCTCCTGTCCCTGCTGTTCAGGGCTCCTGTCCCTGCTCAGAGCACCTGTCCCTGCTCTTCAGGGCTCCTGTCCCTGTTCAGGGCTCCTGTCCCTGCTCAGAGCTCCTGTCCCTGCTGCTAAGAGCTCCTATCCCTGTTCAGAGCTCCTGTCCCTGCTCAGAGCTCCTGTCCCTGCTGTTCAGAGCTCCTGTCCCTGCTCAGGGCTCCTGTCCCTGCTGCTCAGAGCTCCTGTCCCATCTCAGAGCTCCTGACCCTGCTGCTCAGAGCTCCTGTCCCTGTTCAGGGCTCCTGTCCCTGCTCAGAGCTCCTGTCCCTGCTGTTCAGAGCTCCTGTCCCTGCTCCGAGCTCCTGTCCCTGCTCAGGGCTCCTGTCCCTGCTGTTCAGGGCTCCTGTCCCTGCTCAGAGCTCCTGTCCCTGCTCAGGGCTCCTGTCCCGGCTGTTCAGGGCTCCTGTCCCTGCTGTTTAGAGCTCCTGTCCCTGCTCAGAGCCCCTGTCCCTGCTCAGGGCTCCTGTCCCTGCTCAGGGCTCCTGTCCCTGCTGTTCAGAGCTCCTGTCCCTGCTGTTCAGAGCTCCTGTCCCTGCTCAGAGCTCCTGTCCGTGCTCAGGGCTCCTGTCCCTGCTCAGAGCTCCTGTCCCTGCTCAGAGCTCCTGTCCCTGCTCAGGGCTCCTGTCCCTGCTCAGGGCTCCTGTCCCTGCTGTTCAGAGCTCCTGTCTCTGCTCAGGGCTCCTGTCCCTGTTCAGAGCTCCTGTCCCTGTTCAGAGCTCCTGTCCCTGCTCAGAGCTCCTGTCCCTGCTCAAAGCTCCTGTCCCTGCTCAGAGCTCCTGTCCCTGCTCAGAGCTCCTGTCCCTGCTGCTCAGAGCTCCTGTCCCTGCTGTTCAGAGCACCTGTCCCTGCTCAGAGCTCCTGTCCCTGCTCTTCAGGGCTCCTGTCCCTGCTCAGAGCTCCTGTCCCTGCTCAGGACTCCTGTCCCTGCTCAGAGCTCCAGTCCCTGTTCAGAGCTCCTGTCCCTGCTCAGAGCTCCTGTCCCAGCTTTTCAGGGCTCCTGTCCCTGCTCAGAGCTCCTGTCCCTGCTGCTCAGAGCTCCTGTCCCTGCTCAGGGCTCCTGTCCCTGCTCAGAGCTCCTGTCCCTGCTGTTCAGAGCTCCTGTCCCTGCTCAGAGCTCCTGTCCCTGCTGCTCAGAGCTCCTGTCCCTGCTCAGGGCTCCTGTCCCTGCTCAGAGCTCCTGTCCCTGCTGTTCAGAGCTCCTGTCCCTGCTCAGAGCTCCTGTCCCTGCTCAGAGCTCCTGTCCCTGCTGTTCAGGGCTCCTGTCCCTGCTCAGAGCTCCTGTCCCTGCTCAGAGATCCTGTCCCTGCTGTTCAGGGCTCCTGTCCCTGCTGCTCAGAGATCCTGTCCCTGCTCAGAGCTCCTGTCCCTGCACAAGGCTCCTGTCCTGGCTCAGGGCTCCTGTCCCTGCTGTTCAGAGCTCCTGTCCCTGCTGTTCAGAGCTCCTGTCCCTGCTCAGGGCTCCTGTCCCTGTTCAGAGCTCCTGTCCCTGCTCAGAGCTCCAGTCCCTGTTCAGGGCTCCTGTCCCAGTTCAGCGCTCCTGTCCCTGCTCAGGGCTCCTGTCCCTGCTCAGAGCTCCTGTCCCTGCTCAGAGCTCCTGTCCCAGCTGTTCAGAGCTCCTGTCCCTGCTCAGAGCTCCTGTCCCTGCTGCTCAGAGCTCCTGTCCCTGTTCAGGGCTCCTGTCCCTGTTCAGGGCTCCTGTCCCTGCTGTTCAGGGCTCCTGTCCCTGCTCAGAGCTCCTGTCCCTGCTGCTAAGAGCTCCTATCCCTGTTCAGAGCTCCTGTCCCTGCTCAGAGCTCCTGTCCCTGCTGTTCAGAGCTCCTGTCCCTGCTCAGAGCTCCTGTCCCTGCTCAGGGCTCCTGTCCCTGCTGCTCAGAGCTCCTGTCCCATCTCAGAGCTCCTGACCCTGCTGCTCAGAGCTCCTGTCCCTGTTCAGGGCTCCTGTCCCTGCTCAGAGCTCCTGTCCCTGCTGTTCAGGTCTCCTGTCCCTGCTCCGAGCTCCTGTCCCTGCTCAGGGCTCCTGTCCCTGCTGTTCAGGGCTCCTGTCCCTGCTCAGAGCCCCTGTCCCTGCTCAGGGCTCCTGTCCCGGCTGTTCAGGGCTCCTGTCCCTGCTGCTCAGAGCTCCTGTCCCTGCTCAGAGCTCCTGTCCCTGCTCAGGGCTCCTGTCCCTGCTCAGGGCTCCTGTCCCTGCTGTTCAGAGCTCCTGTCCCTGCTGTTCAGAGCTCCTGTCCCTGCTCAGAGCTCCTGTCCGTGCTCAGGGCTCCTGTCCCTGCTCAGAGCTCCTGTCCCTGCTCAGAGCTCCTGTCCCTGCTCAGGGCTCCTGTCCCTGCTGTTCAGAGCTCCTGTCCCTGCTGTTCAGAGCTCCTGTCTCTGCTCAGGGCTCCTGTCCCTGTTCAGAGCTCCTGTCCCTGCTCAGAGCTCCTGTCCCTGTTCAGGGCTCCTGTCCCTGTTTAGCGCTCCTGTCCCTGCTCAGGGCTCCTGTCCCTGCTGTTCAGGGCTCCTGTCCCTGCTCAGAGCACCTGTCCCTGCTCTTCAGGGCTCCTGTCCCTGTTCAGGGCTCCTGTCCCTGCTCAGAGCTCCTGTCCCTGCTGCTAAGAGCTCCAATCCCTGTTCAGAGCTCCTGTCCCTGCTCAGAGCTCCTGTCCCTGCTGTTCAGAGCTCCTGTCCCTGCTCAGAGCTCCTGTCCCTGCTCAGGGCTCCTGTCCCTGCTGCTCAGAGCTCCTGTCCCATCTCAGAGCTCCTGACCCTGCTGCTCAGAGCTCCTGTCCCTGTTCAGGGCTCCTGTCCCTGCTCAGAGCTCCTGTCCCTGCTGTTCAGGGCTCCTGTCCCTGCTCCGAGCTCCTGTCCCTGCTCAGGGCTCCTGTCCCCGCTGTTCAGGGCTCCTGTCCCTGCTCAGAGCTCCTGTCCCTGCTCAGGGCTCCTGTCCCGGCTGTTCAGGGCTCCTGTCGCTGCTGTTTAGAGCTCCTGTCCCTGCTCAGAGCCCCTGTCCCTGCTCAGGGCTCCTGTCCCTGCTCAGGGCTCCTGTCCCTGCTGTTCAGAGCTCCTGTCCCTGCTGTTCAGAGCTCCTGTCCCTGCTCAGGGCTCCTGTCCCTGCTCAGGGCTCCTGTCCCTGCTGTTCAGAGCTCCTGTCCCTGCTGTTCAGAGCTCCTGTCTCTGCTCAGGGCTCCTGTCCCTGTTCAGAGCTCCTGTCCCTGCTCAGAGCTCCTGTCCCTGCTCAGAGCTCCTGTCCCTGCTCAGAGCTCCTGTCCCAGCTTTTCAGGGCTCCTGTCCCTGCTCAGAGCTCCTGTCCCTGCTGCTCAGAGCTCCTGTCCCTGCTCAGGGCTCCTGTCCCTGCTCAGAGCTCCTGTCCCTGCTGTTCAGAGCTCCTGTCCCTGCTCAGAGCTCCTGTCCCTGCTGCTCAGAGCTCCTGTCCCTGCTCAGGGCTCCTGTCCCTGCTCAGAGCTCCTGTCCCTGCTGTTCAGAGCTCCTGTCACTGCTCAGAGCTCCTGTCCCTGCTCAGAGCTCCTGTGCCTGTTCAGAGCTCCTGTCCCTGCTCAGAGCTCCTGTCCCTGCTGCTCAGAGCTCCTGTCCCTGCTCAGAGCTCCTGTCCCTGTTGTTCAGAGCTCCTGTCCCTGCTCAGAGCTCCTGTCCCTGTTCAAAGCTCCTGTCCCTGCTCAGAGCTCCTGTCCCTGCTGCTCAGAGCTCCTGTCCCTGCTCAGAGCTCCTGTCCCTGCTCAGAGATCCTGTCCCTGCTGCTCAGAGCTCCGATCCCTGTTCAGAGCTCCTCTCCCTGCTCAGAGCTCCTGTCCCTGCTGCTCAGAGCTCCGATCCCTGTTCAGGGCTCCTGTCCCTGCTCAGAGCTCCTGTCCCTGCTGTTCAGGGCTCCTGTCCCTGTTCAGCGCTCCTGTCCCTGCTCAGGGCTCCTGTCCCTGCTGTTCAGGGCTCCTGTCCCTGCTCAGAGCTCCTGTCCCTGCTCAGAGATCCTGTCCCTGCTGTTCAGGGCTCCTGTCCCTGCTGCTCAGAGATCCTGTCCCTGCTCAGAGCTCCTGTCCCTGCACAAGGCTCCTGTCCTGGCTCAGGGCTCCTGTCCCTGCTGTTCAGAGCTCCTGTCCCTGCTGTTCAGAGCTCCTGTCCCTGCTCAGGGCTCCTGTCCCTGTTCAGAGCTCCTGTCCCTGCTCAGAGCTCCAGTCCCTGTTCAGGGCTCCTGTCCCAGTTCAGCGCTCCTGTCCCTGCTCAGGGCTCCTGTCCCTGCTCAGAGCTCCTGTCCCTGCTCAGAGCTCCTGTCCCTGCTGCTCAGAGCTCCTGTCCCTGCTCAGAGCACCTGTCCCTGCTCAGAGCTCCAGTCCCTGTTCAGAGCTCCTGTCCCTGCTCAGAGCTCCTGTCCCTGTTCAAAGCTCCTGTCCCTGCTCAGAGCTCCTGTCCCTGCTGCTCAGAGCTCCTGTCCCTGCTCAGGGCACCTGTCCCTGCTCAGAGCTCCTGTCCCTGCTGTTCAGAGCTCCTGTCCCTGCTCAGGGCTCCTGTCCCTGCTCAGAGCTCCTGTCCCTGCTGTTCAGAGCTCCTGTCCCTGCTCAGAGGTCCTGTCCCTGCTGCTCAGAGCTCCTGTCCCTGCTCAGGGCTCCTGTCCCTGCTCAGAGCTCCTGTCCCTGCTGTTCAGAGCTCCTGTCCCTGCTCAGAGCTCCTGTCCCTGCTCAGGGCTCCTGTCCCAGCTCAGAGCTCCTGTCCCTGCTGTTCAGGGCTCCTGTCCCTGCTCAGAGCTCCTGTCCCTGCTGTTCAGAGCTCCTGTCCCTGCTCAGAGCTCCTGTCCCTGTTCAAAGCTCCTGTCCCTGCTCAGGGCTCCTGTCCCTGCTCAGAGCTCCTGTCCCTGCTGTTCAGAGCTCCTGTCCCTGCTCAGGGCTCCTGTCCCTGCTCAGAGCTCCTGTCCCTGCTGTTCAGAGCTCCTGTCCCTGCTCAGAGCTCCTGTCCCTGCTGCTCAGAGCTCCTGTCCCTGCTCAGGGCTCCTGTCCCTGCTCAGAGCTCCTGTCCCTGCTGTTCAGAGCTCCTGTCCCTGCTCAGAGCTCCTGTCCCTGCTCAGGGCTCCTGTCCCAGCTCAGAGCTCCTGTCCCTGCTGTTCAGGGCTCCTTTCCCTGCTCAGAGCTCCTGTCCCTGCTGTTCAGAGCTCCAGTCCCTGCTCAGGGCTCCTGTCCCTGCTCAGAGCTCCTGTCCCTGCTCAGGGCTCCTGTCCCTGCTCAGAGCTCCTGTCCCAGCTGTTCAGAGCTCCTGTCCCTGCTCAGAGCTCCTGTCCCTGCTGCTCAGAGCTCCTGTCCCTGCTCAGAGCACCTGTCCCTGCTCTTCAGGGCTCCTGTCCCTGTTCAGGGCTCCTGTCCCTGCTCAGAGCTCCTGTCCCTGCTGCTAAGAGCTCCTATCCCTGTTCAGAGCTCCTGTCCCTGCTCAGAGCTCCTGTCCCTGCTGTTCAGAGCTCCTGTCCCTGCTCAGAGCTCCTGTCCCTGCTCAGGGCTCCTGTCCCTGCTGCTCAGAGCTCCTGTCCCATCTCAGAGCTCCTGACCCTGCTGCTCAGAGCTCCTGTCCCTGTTCAGGGCTCCTGTCCCTGCTCAGAGCTCCTGTCCCTGCTGTTCAGGGCTCCTGTCCCTGCTCCGAGCTCCTGTCCCTGCTCAGGGCTCCTGTCCCTGCTGTTCAGGGCTCCTGTCCCTGCTCAGAGCCCCTGTCCCTGCTCAGGGCTCCTGTCCCGGCTGTTCAGGGCTCCTGTCCCTGCTGCTCAGAGCTCCGGTCCCTGCTCAGAGCTCCTGTCCCTGCTCAGGGCTCCTGTCCCTGCTCAGGGCTCCTGTCCCTGCTGTTCAGAGCTCCTGTCCCTGCTGTTCAGAGCTCCTGTCCCTGCTCAGAGCTCCTGTCCGTGCTCAGGGCTCCTGTCCCTGCTCAGAGCTCCTTTCCCTGCTCAGAGCTCCTGTCCCTGCTCAGGGCTCCTGTCCCTGCTGTTCAGAGCTCCTGTCCCTACTGTTCAGAGCTCCTGTCTCTGCTCAGGGCTCCTGTCCCTGTTCAGAGCTCCTGTCCCTGCTCAGAGCTCCTGTCCCTGTTCAGGGCTCCTGTCCCTGTTTAGCGCTCCTGTCCCTGCTCAGGGCTCCTGTCCCTGCTGTTCAGGGCTCCTGTCCCTGCTCAGAGCACCTGTCCCTGCTCTTCAGGGCTCCTGTCCCTGTTCAGGGCTCCTGTCCCTGCTCAGAGCTCCTGTCCCTGCTGCTAAGAGCTCCTATCCCTGTTCAGAGCTCCTGTCCCTGCTCAGAGCTCCTGTCCCTGCTGTTCAGAGCTCCTGTCCCTGCTCAGAGCTCCTGTCCCTGCTCAGGGCTCCTGTCCCTGCTGCTCAGAGCTCCTGTCCCATCTCAGAGCTCCTGACCCTGCTGCTCAGAGCTCCTGTCCCTGTTCAGGGCTCCTGTCCCTGCTCAGAGCTCCTGTCCCTGCTGTTCAGAGCTCCTGTCCCTGCTCCGAGCTCCTGTCCCTGCTCAGGGCTCCTGTCCCTGCTGTTCAGGGCTCCTGTCCCTGCTCAGAGCTCCTGTCCCTGCTCAGGGCTCCTGTCCCGGCTGTTCAGGGCTCCTGTCCCTGCTGTTTAGAGCTCCTGTCCCTGCTCAGAGCCCCTGTCCCTGCTCAGGGCTCCTGTCCCGGCTCAGGGCTCCTGTCCCTGCTGTTCAGAGCTCCTGTCCCTGCTGTTCAGAGCTCCTGTCCCTGCTCAGAGCTCCTGTCCGTGCTCAGGGCTCCTGTCCCTGCTCAGAGCTCCTGTCCCTGCTCAGGGCTCCTGTCCCTGCTCAGGGCTCCTGTCCCTGCTGTTCAGAGCTCCTGTCTCTGCTCAGGGCTCCTGTCCCTGTTCAGAGCTCCTGTCCCTGTTCAGAGCTCCTGTCCCTGCTCAGAGCTCCTGTCCCTGCTCAAAGCTCCTGTCCCTGCTCAGAGCTCCTGTCCCTGCTCAGAGCTCCTGTCCCTGCTGCTCAGAGCTCCTGTCCCTGCTGTTCAGAGCACCTGTCCCTGCTCAGAGCTCCTGTCCCTGCTCTTCAGGGCTCCTGTCCCTGCTCAGAGCTCCTGTCCCTGCTCAGGACTCCTGTCCCTGCTCAGAGCTCCAGTCCCTGTTCAGAGCTCCTGTCCCTGCTCAGAGCTCCTGTCCCAGCTTTTCAGGGCTCCTGTCCCTGCTCAGAGCTCCTGTCCCTGCTGCTCAGAGCTCCTGTCCCTGCTCAGGGCTCCTGTCCCTGCTCAGAGCTCCTGTCCCTGCTGTTCAGAGCTCCTGTCCCTGCTCAGAGCTCCTGTCCCTGCTGCTCAGAGCTCCTGTCCCTGCTCAGGGCTCCTGTCCCTGCTCAGAGCTCCTGTCCCTGCTGTTCAGAGCTCCTGTCCCTGCTCAGAGCTCCTGTCCCTGCTCAGAGCTCCTGTCCCTGCTGTTCAGGGCTCCTGTCCCTGCTCAGAGCTCCTGTCCCTGCTCAGAGATCCTGTCCCTGCTGTTCAGGGCTCCTGTCCCTGCTGCTCAGAGATCCTGTCCCTGCTCAGAGCTCCTGTCCCTGCACAAGGCTCCTGTCCTGGCTCAGGGCTCCTGTCCCTGCTGTTCAGAGCTCCTGTCCCTGCTGTTCAGAGCTCCTGTCCCTGCTCAGGGCTCCTGTCCCTGTTCAGAGCTCCTGTCCCTGCTCAGAGCTCCAGTCCCTGTTCAGGGCTCCTGTCCCAGTTCAGCGCTCCTGTCCCTGCTCAGGGCTCCTGTCCCTGCTCAGAGCTCCTGTCCCTGCTCAGAGCTCCTGTCCCTGCTGCTCAGAGCTCCTGTCCCTGCTCAGAGCACCTGTCCCTGCTCAGAGCTCCAGTCCCTGTTCAGAGCTCCTGTCCCTGCTCAGAGCTCCTGTCCCTGTTCAAAGCTCCTGTCCCTGCTCAGAGCTCCTGTCCCTGATGCTCAGAGCTCCTGTCCCTGCTCAGGGCACCTGTCCCTGCTCAGAGCTCCTGTCCCTGCTGTTCAGAGCTCCTGTCCCTGTTCAGGGCTCCTGTCCCTGCTCAGAGCTCCTGTCCCTGCTGTTCAGAGCTCCTGTCCCTGCTCAGAGGTCCTGTCCCTGCTGCTCAGAGCTCCTGTCCCTGCTCAGGGCTCCTGTCCCTGCTCAGAGCTCCTGTCCCTGCTGTTCAGAGCTCCTGTCCCTGCTCAGAGCTCCTGTCCCTGCTCAGGGCTCCTGTCCCAGCTCAGAGCTCCTGTCCCTGCTGTTCAGGGCTCCTGTCCCTGCTCAGAGCTCCTGTCCCTGCTGTTCAGAGCTCCTGTCCCTGCTCAGAGCTCCTGTCCCTGTTCAAAGCTCCTGTCCCTGCTCAGGGCTCCTGTCCCTGCTCAGAGCTCCTGTCCCTGCTCAGGGCACCTGTCCCTGCTCAGAGCTCCTGTCCCTGCTGTTCAGAGCTCCTGTCCCTGCTCAGGGCTCCTGTCCCTGCTCAGAGCTCCTGTCCCTGCTGTTCAGAGCTCCTGTCCCTGCTCAGAGCTCCTGTCCCTGCTGCTCAGAGCTCCTGTCCCTGCTCAGGGCTCCTGTCCCTGCTCAGAGCTCCTGTCCCTGCTGTTCAGAGCTCCTGTCCCTGCTCAGAGCTCCTGTCCCTGCTCAGGGCTCCTGTCCCAGCTCAGAGCTCCTGTCCCTGCTGTTCAGGGCTCCTGTCCCTGCTCAGAGCTCCTGTCCCTGCTGTTCAGAGCTCCAGTCCCTGCTCAGGGCTCCTGTCCCTGCTCAGAGCTCCTGTCCCTGCTCAGGGCTCCTGTCCCTGCTCAGAGCTCCTGTCCCAGCTGTTCAGAGCTCCTGTCCCTGCTCAGAGCTCCTGTCCCTGCTGCTCAGAGCTCCTGTCCCTGCTCAGAGCACCTGTCCCTGCTCTTCAGGGCTCCTGTCCCTGTTCAGGGCTCCTGTCCCTGCTCAGAGCTCCTGTCCCTGCTGCTAAGAGCTCCTATCCCTGTTCAGAGCTCCTGTCCCTGCTCAGAGCTCCTGTCCCTGCTGTTCAGAGCTCCTGTCCCTGCTCAGAGCTCCTGTCCCTGCTCAGGGCTCCTGTCCCTGCTGCTCAGAGCTCCTGTCCCATCTCAGAGCTCCTGACCCTGCTGCTCAGAGCTCCTGTCCCTGTTCAGGGCTCCTGTCCCTGCTCAGAGCTCCTGTCCCTGCTGTTCAGGGCTCCTGTCCCTGCTCCGAGCTCCTGTCCCTGCTCAGGGCTCCTGTCCCTGCTGTTCAGGGCTCCTGTCCCTGCTCAGAGCCCCTGTCCCTGCTCAGGGCTCCTGTCCCGGCTGTTCAGGGCTCCTGTCCCTGCTGCTCAGAGCTCCTGTCCCTGCTCAGAGCTCCTGTCCCTGCTCAGGGCTCCTGTCCCTGCTCAGGGCTCCTGTCCCTGCTGTTCAGAGCTCCTGTCCCTGCTGTTCAGAGCTCCTGTCCCTGCTCAGAGCTCCTGTCCGTGCTCAGGGCTCCTGTCCCTGCTCAGAGCTCCTGTCCCTGCTCAGAGCTCCTGTCCCTGCTCAGGGCTCCTGTCCCTGCTGTTCAGAGCTCCAGTCCCTGCTCAGGGCTCCTGTCCCTGCTCAGAGCTCCTGTCCCTGCTCAGGGCTCCTGTCCCTGCTCAGAGCTCCTGTCCCAGCTGTTCAGAGCTCCTGTCCCTGCTCAGAGCTCCTGTCCCTGCTGCTCAGAGCTCCTGTCCCTGCTCAGAGCACCTGTCCCTGCTCTTCAGGGCTCCTGTCCCTGTTCAGGGCTCCTGTCCCTGCTCAGAGCTCCTGTCCCTGCTGCTAAGAGCTCCTATCCCTGTTCAGAGCTCCTGTCCCTGCTCAGAGCTCCTGTCCCTGCTGTTCAGAGCTCCTGTCCCTGCTCAGAGCTCCTGTCCCTGCTCAGGGCTCCTGTCCCTGCTGCTCAGAGCTCCTGTCCCATCTCAGAGCTCCTGACCCTGCTGCTCAGAGCTCCTGTCCCTGTTCAGGGCTCCTGTCCCTGCTCAGAGCTCCTGTCCCTGCTGTTCAGGGCTCCTGTCCCTGCTCCGAGCTCCTGTCCCTGCTCAGGGCTCCTGTCCCTGCTGTTCAGGGCTCCTGTCCCTGCTCAGAGCCCCTGTCCCTGCTCAGGGCTCCTGTCCCGGCTGTTCAGGGCTCCTGTCCCTGCTGCTCAGAGCTCCTGTCCCTGCTCAGAGCTCCTGTCCCTGCTCAGGGCTCCTGTCCCTGCTCAGGGCTCCTGTCCCTGCTGTTCAGAGCTCCTGTCCCTGCTGTTCAGAGCTCCTGTCCCTGCTCAGAGCTCCTGTCCGTGCTCAGGGCTCCTGTCCCTGCTCAGAGCTCCTGTCCCTGCTCAGAGCTCCTGTCCCTGCTCAGGGCTCCTGTCCCTGCTGTTCAGAGCTCCTGTCCCTGCTCAGAGCTCCTGTCCCTGTTCAGGGCTCCTGTCCCTGTTTAGCGCTCCTGTCCCTGCTCAGGGCTCCTGTCCCTGCTGTTCAGGGCTCCTGTCCCTGCTCAGAGCACCTGTCCCTGCTCTTCAGGGCTCCTGTCCCTGTTCAGGGCTCCTGTCCCTGCTCAGAGCTCCTGTCCCTGCTGCTAAGAGCTCCTATCCCTGTTCAGAGCTCCTGTCCCTGCTCAGAGCTCCTGTCCCTGCTGTTCAGAGCTCCTGTCCCTGCTCAGAGCTCCTGTCCCTGCTCAGGGCTCCTGTCCCTGCTGCTCAGAGCTCCTGTCCCATCTCAGAGCTCCTGACCCTGCTGCTCAGAGCTCCTGTCCCTGTTCAGGGCTCCTGTCCCTGCTCAGAGCTCCTGTCCCTGCTGTTCAGGGCTCCTGTCCCTGCTCCGAGCTCCTGTCCCTGCTCAGGGCTCCTGTCCCTGCTGTTCAGGGCTCCTGTCCCTGCTCAGAGCTCCTGTCCCTGCTCAGGGCTCCTGTCCCGGCTGTTCAGGGCTCCTGTCCCTGCTGTTTAGAGCTCCTGTCCCTGCTCAGAGCCCCTGTCCCTGCTCAGGGCTCCTGTCCCTGCTCAGGGCTCCTGTCCCTGCTGTTCAGAGCTCCTGTCCCTGCTGTTCAGAGCTCCTGTCCCTGCTCAGAGCTCCTGTCCGTGCTCAGGGCTCCTGTCCCTGCTCAGAGCTCCTGTCCCTGCTGTTCAGAGCTCCTGTCCCTGCTCAGGGCTCCTGTCCCTGCTGTTCAGGGCTCCTGTCCCTGCTGTTCAGAGCTCCTGTCTCTGCTCAGGGCTCCTGTCCCTGTTCAGAGCTCCTGTCCCTGCTCAGAGCTCCTGTCCCTGCTCAAAGCTCCTGTCCCTGCTCAGAGCTCCTGTTCCTGCTCAGAGCTCCTGTCCCTGCTGCTCAGAGCTCCTGTCCCTGCTGTTCAGAGCACCTGTCCCTGCTCAGAGCTCCTGTCCCTGCTCTTCAGGGCTCCTGTCCCTGCTCAGAGCTCCTGTCCCTGCTCAGGACTCCTGTCCCTGCTCAGAGCTCCAGTCCCTGTTCAGAGCTCCTGTCCCTGCTCAGAGCTCCTGTCCCAGCTTTTCAGGGCTCCTGTCCCTGCTCAGAGCTCCTGTCCCTGCTGCTCAGAGCTCCTGTCCCTGCTCAGGGCTCCTGTCCCTGCTCAGAACTCCTGTCCCTGCTGTTCAGAGCTCCTGTCCCTGCTCAGAGCTCCTGTCCCTGCTGCTCAGAGCTCCTGTCCCTGCTCAGGGCTCCTGTCCCTGCTCAGAGCTCCTGTCCCTGCTGTTCAGAGCTCCTGTCCCTGCTCAGAGCTCCTGTCCCTGCTCAGAGCTCCTGTGCCTGTTCAGAGCTCCTGTCCCTGCTCAGAGCTCCTGTCCCTGCTGCTCAGAGCTCCTGTCCCTGCTCAGAGCTCCTGTCCCTGCTCAGAGATCCTGTCCCTGCTGTTCAGAGCTCCTGTCCCTGCTCAGAGCTCCTGTCCCTGCTGTTCAGAGCTCCTGTCCCTGCTCAGGGCTCCTGTCCCTGCTCAGAGCTCCTGTCCCTGCTGTTCAGAGCTCCTGTCCCTGCTCAGGGCTCCTGTCCCTGTTCAGAGCTCCTGTCCCTGCTCAGGGCTCCTGTCCCTGCTGCTCAGAGCTCCTGTCCCTGCTCAGAGCTCCTGTCCCTGCTGCTCAGAGCTCCTGTCCCTGTTCAGGGCTCCTGTCCCTGCTCAGAGCTCCTGTCCCTGCTGTTCAGGGCTCCTGTCCCTGCTCCGAGCTCCTGTCCCTGCTCAGGGCTCCTGTCCCTGCTGTTCAGGGCTCCTGTCCCTGCTCAGAGCTCCTGTCCCTGCTCAGGGCTCCTGTCCCTGCTGTTCAGGGCTCCTGTCCCTGCTGCTCAGAGCTCCTGTCCCTGCTCAGGGCTCCTGTCCCTTCTCAGGGCTTCTGTCCCTGCTATTCAGAGCTCCTGTCCCTGCTGTTCAGAGCTCCTGTCTCTGCTCAGGGCTCCTGTCCCTGTTCAGAGCTCCTGTCCCTGCTCAGAGCTCCTGTCCCTGTTCAGGGCTCCTGTCCCTGTTCAGCGCTCCTGTCCCTGCTCAGGGCTCCTGTCCCTGCTCAGAGCTCCTGTCCCTGCTCAGAGCTCCTGTCCCTGCTCAAAGCTCCTGTCCCTGCTCAGAGCTCCTGTCCCTGCTCAGAGCTCCTGTCCCTGCTGTTCAGAGCTCCTGTCCCTGCTCAGAGCTCCTGTCCCAGGTTTTCAGGGCTCCTGTCCCTGCTCAGAGCTCCTGTCCCTGCTCAGGGCTCCTGTCCCTGCTCAGAGCTCCAGTCCCTGTTCAGAGCTCCTGTCCCTGCTCAGAGCTCCTGTCCCTGCTCAGAGCTCCTGTCCCTGCTCCTCAGAGCTCCTGTCCCTGCTCAGGGCTCCTGTCCCAGCTCAGAGCTCCTGTCCCTGCTGTTCAGAGCTCCTGTCCCTGCTGTTCAGAGCTCCTGTCCCTGCTCAGAACTCCTGTCCCTGTTCAGAGCTCCTGTCCCTGCTCAGAGCTCCTGTCCCTGCTGCTCAGAGCTCCGATCCCTGTTCAGGGCTCCTGTCCCATCTCAGAGCTCCTGTCCCTGCTCAGAGCTCCTGTCCCTGCTGTTCAGAGCTCCTGTCCCTGCTCAGAACTCCTGTCCCTGTTCAGGGCTCCTGTCCCTGTTCAGAGCTCCTGTCCCTGCTCAGAGCTCCTGTCCCTGCTGCTCAGAGCTCCGATCCCTGTTCAGGGCTCCTGTCCCTGCTCAGAGCTCCTGTCCCTGCTGTTCAGGGCTCCTGTCCCTGTTCAGCGCTCCAGTCCCTGCTCAGGGCTCCTGTCCCTGCTGTTCAGGGCTCCTGTCCCTGCTCCGAGCTCCTGTCCCTGCTCAGGGCTCCTGTCCCTGCTGTTCAGGGCTCCTGTCCCTGTTCAGCGCTCCTGTCCCTGCTCAGGGCTCCTGTCCCTGCTGTTCAGGGCTCCTGTCCCTGCTGTTCAGAGCTCCTGTCCCTGCTCAGAGCTCCTGTCCCTGTTCAGGGCTCCTGTCCCTGTTTAGCGCTCCTGTCCCTGCTCAGGGCTCCTGTCCCTGCTGTTCAGGGCTCCTGTCCCTGCTCAGAGCACCTGTCCCTGCTCTTCAGGGCTCCTGTCCCTGTTCAGGGCTCCTGTCCCTGCTCAGAGCTCCTGTCCCTGCTGCTAAGAGCTCCTATCCCTGTTCAGAGCTCCTGTCCCTGCTCAGAGCTCCTGTCCCTGCTGTTCAGAGCTCCTGTCCCTGCTCAGAGCTCCTGTCCCTGCTCAGGGCTCCTGTCCCTGCTGCTCAGAGCTCCTGTCCCATCTCAGAGCTCCTGACCCTGCTGCTCAGAGCTCCTGTCCCTGTTCAGGGCTCCTGTCCCTGCTCAGAGCTCCTGTCCCTGCTGTTCAGGGCTCCTGTCCCTGCTCCGAGCTCCTGTCCCTGCTCAGGGCTCCTGTCCCTGCTGTTCAGGGCTCCTGTCCCTGCTCAGAGCTCCTGTCCCTGCTCAGGGCTCCTGTCCCGGCTGTTCAGGGCTCCTGTCCCTGCTGTTTAGAGCTCCTGTCCCTGCTCAGAGCCCCTGTCCCTGCTCAGGGCTCCTGTCCCTGCTCAGGGCTCCTGTCCCTGCTGTTCAGAGCTCCTGTCCCTGCTGTTCAGAGCTCCTGTCCCTGCTCAGAGCTCCTGTCCGTGCTCAGGGCTCCTGTCCCTGCTCAGAGCTCCTGTCCCTGCTGTTCAGAGCTCCTGTCCCTGCTCAGGGCTCCTGTCCCTGCTGTTCAGGGCTCCTGTCCCTGCTGTTCAGAGCTCCTGTCTCTGCTCAGGGCTCCTGTCCCTGTTCAGAGCTCCTGTCCCTGCTCAGAGCTCCTGTCCCTGCTCAAAGCTCCTGTCCCTGCTCAGAGCTCCTGTTCCTGCTCAGAGCTCCTGTCCCTGCTGCTCAGAGCTCCTGTCCCTGCTGTTCAGAGCACCTGTCCCTGCTCAGAGCTCCTGTCCCTGCTCTTCAGGGCTCCTGTCCCTGCTCAGAGCTCCTGTCCCTGCTCAGGACTCCTGTCCCTGCTCAGAGCTCCAGTCCCTGTTCAGAGCTCCTGTCCCTGCTCAGAGCTCCTGTCCCAGCTTTTCAGGGCTCCTGTCCCTGCTCAGAGCTCCTGTCCCTGCTGCTCAGAGCTCCTGTCCCTGCTCAGGGCTCCTGTCCCTGCTCAGAACTCCTGTCCCTGCTGTTCAGAGCTCCTGTCCCTGCTCAGAGCTCCTGTCCCTGCTGCTCAGAGCTCCTGTCCCTGCTCAGGGCTCCTGTCCCTGCTCAGAGCTCCTGTCCCTGCTGTTCAGAGCTCCTGTCCCTGCTCAGAGCTCCTGTCCCTGCTCAGAGCTCCTGTGCCTGTTCAGAGCTCCTGTCCCTGCTCAGAGCTCCTGTCCCTGCTGCTCAGAGCTCCTGTCCCTGCTCAGAGCTCCTGTCCCTGCTCAGAGATCCTGTCCCTGCTGTTCAGAGCTCCTGTCCCTGCTCAGAGCTCCTGTCCCTGCTGTTCAGAGCTCCTGTCCCTGCTCAGGGCTCCTGTCCCTGCTCAGAGCTCCTGTCCCTGCTGTTCAGAGCTCCTGTCCCTGCTCAGGGCTCCTGTCCCTGTTCAGAGCTCCTGTCCCTGCTCAGGGCTCCTGTCCCTGCTGCTCAGAGCTCCTGTCCCTGCTCAGAGCTCCTGTCCCTGCTGCTCAGAGCTCCTGTCCCTGTTCAGGGCTCCTGTCCCTGCTCAGAGCTCCTGTCCCTGCTGTTCAGGGCTCCTGTCCCTGCTCCGAGCTCCTGTCCCTGCTCAGGGCTCCTGTCCCTGCTGTTCAGGGCTCCTGTCCCTGCTCAGAGCTCCTGTCCCTGCTCAGGGCTCCTGTCCCTGCTGTTCAGGGCTCCTGTCCCTGCTGCTCAGAGCTCCTGTCCCTGCTCAGGGCTCCTGTCCCTTCTCAGGGCTTCTGTCCCTGCTATTCAGAGCTCCTGTCCCTGCTGTTCAGAGCTCCTGTCTCTGCTCAGGGCTCCTGTCCCTGTTCAGAGCTCCTGTCCCTGCTCAGAGCTCCTGTCCCTGTTCAGGGCTCCTGTCCCTGTTCAGCGCTCCTGTCCCTGCTCAGGGCTCCTGTCCCTGCTCAGAGCTCCTGTCCCTGCTCAGAGCTCCTGTCCCTGCTCAAAGCTCCTGTCCCTGCTCAGAGCTCCTGTCCCTGCTCAGAGCTCCTGTCCCTGCTGTTCAGAGCTCCTGTCCCTGCTCAGAGCTCCTGTCCCAGGTTTTCAGGGCTCCTGTCCCTGCTCAGAGCTCCTGTCCCTGCTCAGGGCTCCTGTCCCTGCTCAGAGCTCCAGTCCCTGTTCAGAGCTCCTGTCCCTGCTCAGAGCTCCTGTCCCTGCTCAGAGCTCCTGTCCCTGCTCCTCAGAGCTCCTGTCCCTGCTCAGGGCTCCTGTCCCAGCTCAGAGCTCCTGTCCCTGCTGTTCAGAGCTCCTGTCCCTGCTGTTCAGAGCTCCTGTCCCTGCTCAGAACTCCTGTCCCTGTTCAGAGCTCCTGTCCCTGCTCAGAGCTCCTGTCCCTGCTGCTCAGAGCTCCGATCCCTGTTCAGGGCTCCTGTCCCATCTCAGAGCTCCTGTCCCTGCTCAGAGCTCCTGTCCCTGCTGTTCAGAGCTCCTGTCCCTGCTCAGAACTCCTGTCCCTGTTCAGGGCTCCTGTCCCTGTTCAGAGCTCCTGTCCCTGCTCAGAGCTCCTGTCCCTGCTGCTCAGAGCTCCGATCCCTGTTCAGGGCTCCTGTCCCTGCTCAGAGCTCCTGTCCCTGCTGTTCAGGGCTCCTGTCCCTGTTCAGCGCTCCAGTCCCTGCTCAGGGCTCCTGTCCCTGCTGTTCAGGGCTCCTGTCCCTGCTCCGAGCTCCTGTCCCTGCTCAGGGCTCCTGTCCCTGCTGTTCAGGGCTCCTGTCCCTGTTCAGCGCTCCTGTCCCCGCTCAGGGCTCCTGTCCCTGCTGTTCAGGGCTCCTGTCCCTGCTCAGAGCTCCTGTCCCTGCTCAGGGCTCCTGTCCCTGCTGTTCAGGGCTCCTGTCCCTGCTGCTCAGAGGTCCTGTCCCTGCTCAGAGCTCCTGTCCCTGCTCAGGGCTCCTGTCCCTGCTGTTCAGAGCTCCTGTCCCTGCTGTTCAGAGCTCCTGTCCCTGCTCAGGGCTCCTGTCCCTGTTCAGAGCTCCTGTCCCTGCTCAGAGCTCCTGTCCCTGTTCAGGGCTCCTGTCCCTGTTCAGCGCTCCTGTCCCTGCTCAGGGCTCCTGTCCCTGCTCAGAGCTCCTGTCCCTGCTGTTCAGAGCTCCTGTCCCTGCTCAGAGCTCCTGTCCCAGCTTTTCAGGGCTCCTGTCCCTGCTCAGAGCTCCTGTCCCTGCTCAGGGCTCCTGTCCCTGCTCAGGGCTCCTGTCCCTGCTCAGAGCTCCAGTCCCTGTTCAGAGCTCCTGTCCCTGCTCAGGGCTCCTGTCCCTGCTCAGAGCTCCTGTCCCTGCTCATAGCTCCTGTCCCTGCTGTTCAGAACTCCTGTCCCTGCTCAGAGCTCCTGTCCCTGCTCAGAGCTCCTGTCCCTGTTCAGGGCTCCTGTCCCTGCTGTTCAGAGCTCCTGTCCCTGCTCAGAGCTCCTGTCCCTGCTCAGAGCTCCTGTCCCTGCTGCTCAGAGCTCCTGTCCCGGCTCAGGGCTCCTGTCCCTGCTCAGAGCTCCTGTCCCTGCTGTTCAGAGCTCCTGTCCCTGCTCAGAGCTCCTGTCCCTGCTGCTCAGAGCTCCTGTCCCTACTCAGGGCTCCTGTCCCTGCTCAGAGCTCCTGTCCCTGCTGTTCAGAGCTCCTGTCCCTGCTCAGAGCTCCTGTCCCTGTTCAGAGCTCCTGTCCCTGCTGTTCAGAGCTCCTGTCCCTGCTGCTCAGAGCTCCTGTCCCTGCTCAGAGCTCTTGTCTCTGTTGTTCAGAGCTCCTGTCCCTGCTCAGAGCTCCTGTCCCTGTTCAAAGCTCCTGTCCCTGCTCAGAGCTCCTGTCCCTGCTACTCAGAGCTCCTGTCCCTGCTCAGAGCTCCTGTCCCTGCTCAGAGATCCTGTCCCTGCTGTTCAGAGCTCCTGTCCCTGCTCAGAGCTCCTGTCCCTGCTGTTCAGAGCTCCTGTCCCTGCTCAGGGCTCCTGTCCCTGCTCAGAGCTCCTGTCCCTGCTGCTCAGAGCTCCTGTCCCTGCTCAGAGCTCCTGTCCCTGCTGTTCAGAGCTCCTGTCCCTGCTCAGGGCTCCTGTCCCTGTTCAGAGCTCCTGTCCCTGCTCAGGGCTCCTGTCCCTGCTGCTCAGAGCTCCTGTCCCTGCTCAGAGCTCCTGTCCCTGCTGCTCAGAGCTCCTGGTCCTGTTCAGGGCTCCTGTCTCTGCTCAGAGCTCCTGTCCCTGCTGTTCAGGGCTCCTGTCCCTGCTCCGAGCTCCTGTCCCTGCTCATGGCTCCTGTCCCTGCTGTTCAGGGCTCCTGTCCCTGCTCAGAGCTCCTGTCCCTGCTCAGGGCTCCTGTCCCTGCTGTTCAGGGCTCCTGTCCCTGCTGCTCAGAGCTCCTGTCCCTGCTCAGAGCTCCTGTCCCTGCTCAGGGCTCCTGTCCCTGCTCAGGGCTCCTGTCCCTGCTGTTCAGAGCTCCTGTCTCTGCTGTTCAGAGCTCCTGTCTCTGCTCAGGGCTCCTGTCCCTGTTCAGAGCTCCTGTCCCTGCTCAGAGATCCTGTCCCTGTTCAGGGCTCCTGTCCCTGTTCAGCGCTCCTGTCCCAGCTCAGGGCTCCTGTCCCTGCTCAGAGCTCCTGTCCCTGCTCAGGGCTCCTGTCCCTGCTCAGAGCTCCTGTCCCTGCTCAGAGCTCCTGTCCCTGCTGCTCAGAGCTCCTGTCCCTGCTGTTCAGAGCTCCTGTCCCTGCTGCTCAGAGCTCCTGTCCCTGTTCAGAGCTCCTGTCCCTGCTCAGAGCTCCTGTCCCAGGTTTTCAGGGCTCCTGTCCCTGCTCAGAGCTCCTGTCCTTGCTCAGGGCTCCTGTCCCTGCTCAGAGCTCCAGTCCCTGTTCAGAGCTCCTGTGCCTGCTCAGAGCTCCTGTCCCTGCTCACAGCTCCTGTCCCTGCTGCTCAGAGCTCCTGTCCCTGCTCAGGGCTCCTGTCCCTGCTCAGAGCTCCTGTCCCTGCTCAGAGCTCCTGTCCCTGTTCAGGGCTCCTGTCCCTGTTCAGGGCTCCTGTCCCTGTTCAGAGCTCCTGTCCCTGCTCAGAGCTCCTGTCCCTGCTGCTCAGAGCTCCGATCCCTGTTCAGGGCTCCTGTCCCTGCTCAGAGCTCCTGTCCCTGCTGTTCAGGGCTCCTGTCCCTGTTCAGCGCTCCTGTCCCTGCTCAGGGCTCCTGTGCCTGCTGTTCAGGGCTCCTGTCCCTGCTCAGAGCTCCTGTCCCTGCTGTTCAGGGCTCCTGTCCCTGCTGCTCAGAGCTCCTGTCCCTGCTGTTCAGAGCTCCTGTCCCTGCACAGGGCTCCTGTCCCGGCTCAGGGCTCCTGTCCCTGCTGTTCAGAGCTCCTGTCCCTGCTGTTCAGAGCTCCTGTCCCTGCTCAGGGCTCCTGTCCCTGTTCAGAGCTCCTGTCCCTGCTCAGTGCTCCAGTCCCTGTTCAGGGCTCCTGTCCCAGTTCAGCGCTCCTGTCCCTGCTCAGGGCTCCTGTCCCTGCTCAGAGCTCCTGTCCCTGCTGTTAAGAGCTCCTGTCCCTGCTCAGAGCTCCTGTCCCAGCTTTTCAGGGCTCCTGTCCCTGCTCAGAGCTCCTGTCCCTGCTCAGGGCTCCTGTCCCTGCTCAGAGCTCCAGTCCCTGTTCAGAGCTCCTCTCCCTGCTCAGAGCTCCTGTCCCTGCTGCTCAGAGCTCCTGTCCCTGTTCAGGGCTCCTGTCCCTGTTCAGAGCTCCGGTCCCTGCTGTTCAGGGCTCCTGTCCCTGCTCAGAGCTCCTGTCCCTGCTCAGAGCTCCTGTCCCTGCTGCTCAGAGCTCCTGTCCCTGCTCAGGGCTCCTGTCCCTGTTCAGAGCTCCTGTCCCTGCTCAGGGCTCCTGTCCCTGCTCAGAGCTCCTGTCCCTGCTGCTCAGAGCTCCTGTCCCTGCTCAGAGCTCCTGTCCCTGTTCAGGGCTCCTGTCCCTGTTCAGAGCTCCTGTCCCTGCTCAGAGCTCCTGTCCCTGCTGCTCAGAGCTCCGATCCCTGTTCAGGGCTCCTGTCCCTGCTCAGAGCTCCTGTCCCTGCTGTTCAGGGCTCCTGTCCCTGTTCAGCGCTCCTGTCCGTGCTCAGGGCTCCTGTCCCTGCTGTTCAGGGCTCCTGTCCCTGCTGCTCAGAGCTCCTGTCCCTGCTCAGAGCTCCTGTCCCTGCTCAGGGCTCCTGTCCCTGCTGTTCAGAGCTCCTGTCCCTGCTGTTCAGAGCTCCTGTCCCTGCTCAGGGCTCCTGTCCCTGTTCAGAGCTCCTGTCCCTGCTCAGAGCTCCTGTCCCTGTTCAGGGCTCCTGTCCCTGTTCAGCGCTAATGTCCCTGCTCAGGTCTCCTGTCCCTGCTCAGAGCTCCTGTCCCTGCTCAGAGCTACTGTCCCTGCTGTTCAGAGCTCCTGTCCCTGCTCAGAGCTCCTGTCCCAGCTTTTCAGGGCTCCTGTCCCTGCTCAGAGCTCCTGTCCCTGCTCAGGGCTCCTGTCCCTGCTCAGAGCTCCTGTCCCTGCTCAAAGCTGCTGTCCCTGCTCAGAGCTCCTGTCCCTGCTCAGAGCTCCTGTCCCTGCTGCTCAGAGCTCCTGTCCCTGCTCAGAGCTCCTGTCCCTGCTGCTCAGAGCTCCTGTCCCTGTTCAGTGCTCCTGTCCCTGCTCAGAGCTCCTGTCCCAGGTTTTCAGGGCTCCTGTCCCTGCTCAGAGCTCCTGTCCTTGCTCAGGGCTCCTGTCCCTGCTCAGTGCTCCAGTCCCTGTTCAGAGCTCCTGTGCCTGCTCAGAGCTCCTGTCCCTGCTCACAGCTCCTGTCCCTGCTGCTCAGAGCTCCTGTCCCTGCTCAGGGCTCCTGTCCCTGCTCAGAGCTCCTGTCCCTGCTGTTCAGAGCTCCTGTCCCTGCTCAGAGCTCCTGTCCCTGTTCAGGGCTCCTGTCCCTGTTCAGAGCTCCTGTCCCTGCTCAGAGCTCATGTCCCTGCTGCTCAGAGCTCCGATCCCTGTTCAGGGCTCCTGTCCCTGCTCAGAGCTCCTGTCCCTGCTGTTCAGGGCTCCTGTCCCTGTTCAGCGCTCCTGTCCCTGCTCAGTGCTCCTGTGCCTGCTGTTCAGGGCTCCTGTCCCTGCTCAGAGCTCCTGTCCCTGCTGCTCAGAGCTCCTGTCCCTGCTGTTCAGAGCTCCTGTCCCTGCACAGGGCTCCTGTCCCGGCTCAGGGCTCCTGTCCCTGCTGTTCAGAGCTCCTGTCCCTGCTGTTCAGAGCTCCTGTCCCTGCTCAGGGCTCCTGTCCCTGTTCAGAGCTCCTGTCCCTGCTCAGTGCTCCAGTCCCTGTTCAGGGCTCCTGTCCCAGTTCAGCGCTCCTGTCCCTGCTCAGGGCTCCTGTCCCTGCTCAGAGCTCCTGTCCCTGCTCAGAGCTCCTGTCCCTGCTGTTAAGAGCTCCTGTCCCTGCTCAGAGCTCCTGTCCCAGCTTTTCAGGGCTCCTGTCCCTGCTCAGAGCTCCTGTCCCTGCTCAGGGCTCCTGTCCCTGCTCAGAGCTCCAGTCCCTGTTCAGAGCTCCTGTCCCTGCTCAGAGCTCCTGTCCCTGCTGCTCAGAGCTCCTGTCCCTGCTCAGGGCTCCTGTCCCTGTTCAGAGCTCCGGTCCCTGCTCAGGGCTCCTGTCCCTGCTCAGAGCTCCTGTCCCTGCTGCTCAGAGCTCCTGTCCCTGCTCAGGGCTCCTGTCCCTGTTCAGAGCTCCTGTCCCTGCTCAGGGCTCCTGTCCCTGCTCAGAGCTCCTGTCCCTGCTGCTCAGAGCTCCTGTCCCTGCTCAGAGCTCCTGTCCCTGTTCAGGGCTCCTGTCCCTGTTCAGAGCTCCTGTCCCTGCTCAGAGCTCCTGTCCCTGCTGCTCAGAGCTCCGATCCCTGTTCAGGGCTCCTGTCCCTGCTCAGAGCTCCTGTCCCTGCTGTTCAGGGCTCCTGTCCCTGTTCAGCGCTCCTGTCCGTGCTCAGGGCTCCTGTCCCTGCTGTTCAGGGCTCCTGTCCCTGCTGCTCAGAGCTCCTGTCCCTGCTCAGAGCTCCTGTCCCTGCTCAGGGCTCCTGTCCCTGCTGTTCAGAGCTCCTGTCCCTGCTGTTCAGAGCTCCTGTCCCTGCTCAGGGCTCCTGTCCCTGTTCAGAGCTCCTGTCCCTGCTCAGAGCTCCTGTCCCTGCACAAGGCTCCTGTCCCTGCTGTTCAGAGCTCCTGTCCCTGCTCAGAGCTCCTGTCCCAGCTTTTCAGGGCTCCTGTCCCTGCTCAGAGCTCCTGTCCCTGCTCAGGGCTCCTGTCCCTGCTCAGGGCTCCTGTCCCTGCTCAGAGCTCCAGTCCGTGTTCAGAGCTCCTGTCCCTGCTCAGAGCTCCTGTCCCTGCTGCTCAGAGCTCCTGTCCCTGCTCAGGGCTCCTGTCCCTGTTCAGAGCACCTGTCCCTGCTCAGGGCTCCTGTCCCTGCTCAGAGCTCCTGTCCCTGCTCAGAGCTCCTGTCCCTGCTGTTCAGAGCTCCTGTCCCTGCTCAGAGCTCCTGTCCTTGTTCAGGGCTCCTGTCCCTTTTCAGAGCTCCTGTCCCTGCTGTTCAGAGCTCCTGTCCCTGCTCAGAGCTCCTGTCCCTGCTGCTCAGAGCTCCTGTCCCTGCTCAGGGCTCCTGTCCCTGCTCAGAGCTCCTGTCCCTGCTGTTCAGGGCTCCTGTCCCTGCTCAGAGCTCCTGTCCCTGCTGCTCAGAGCTCCTGTCCCTGTTCAGGGCTCCTGTCCCTGCTCAGAGCTCCTGTCCCTGCTGTTCAGAGCTCCTGTCCCTGCTCAGAGCTCCTGTCCCTGTTCAGAGCTCCTGTCCGTGCTCAGAGCTCCTGTCCCTGCTGCTTAGAGCTCCTGTCCCTGCTCAGAGCTCCTGTCCCTGCTGTTCAGAGCTCCTGTCCCTGCTCAGAGCTCCTGTCCCTGTTCAAAGCTCCTGTCCCTGCTCAGAGCTCCTGTCCCTGCTGCTCAGAGCTCCTGTCCCTGCTCAGAGCTCCTGTCCCTGCTCAGAGATCCTGTCCCTGCTGTTCAGAGCTCCTGTCCCTGCTGTTCAGAGCTCCTGTCCCTGCTCAGGGCTCCTGTCCCTGCTCAGAGCTCCTGTCCCTGCTGTTCAGAGCTCCTGTCCCTGCTCAGGGCTCCTGTCCCTGCTGTTCAGAGCTCCTGTCCCTGCTCAGGGCTCCTGTCCCTGTTCAGAGCTCCTGTCCCTGCTCAGAGCTCCTGTCCCTGCTGTTCAGAGCTCCTGTCCCTGTTCAGGGCTCCTGTCCCTGCTGCTCAGAGCTCCTGTCCCTGTTCAGAGCTCCTGTCCCTGCTGTTCAGAGCTCCTGTCCCTACTGTTCAGAGCTCCTGTCCCTGTTCAGGGCTCCTGTCCCTGCTGCTCAGAGCTCCTGTCCCTGCTGTTCAGAGCTCCTGTCCCTGCTCAGGGCTCCTGTCCCTGCTGTTCAGAGCTCCTGTCCCTGCTCAGAGCTCCTGTCCCTGTTCAGAGCTCCTGTCCCTGCTCAGAGCTCCTGTCCCTGTTCAGGGCTCCTGTCCCTGCTGCTCAGAGCTCCTGTCCCTGTTCAGAGCTCCTGTCCCTGCTCAGAGCTCCTGTCCCTGTTCAGAGCTCCTGTCCCTGCTCAGGGCTCCTGTCCGTGCTGCTCAGAGCTCCTGTCCCTGCTCAGAGCTCCTGTCCCTGCTGTTCACAGCTCCTGTCCCTGCTCAGAGCTCCTGTCCCTGCTGTTCAGAGCTCCTGCCCCTGTTCAGAGCTCCTGTCCCTGTTCAGGGCTCCTGTCCCTGCTCAGGGCTCCTGTCCCTGTTCAGAGCTCCTGTCCCTGCTCAGAGCTCCTGTCCCTGCTGTTCAGGGCTCCTGTCCCTGCTCAGAGCTCCTGTCCCAGCTCAGAGCTCCTGTCCCTGCTGCTCAGGGCTCCTGTCCCTGCTCAGAGCTCCTGTCCCTGCTCAGAGCTCCTGTCCCTGCTGCTCAGAGCTCCTGTCCCTGTTCAGAGCTCCTGTCCCTGCTGTTCAGGGCTCCTGTCCCTGCTGTTCAGGGCTCCTGTCCCTGCTGTTCAGAGCTCCTGTCCCTGCTGTTCAGAGCTCCTGTCCCTGCTCAGAGCTCCTGTCCCTGTTCAGGGCTCCTGTCCCTGCTCAGAGCTCCTGTGCCTGCTCAGAGCTCCTGTCCCTGCTCAGAGCTCCTGTCCCTGCTCAGGGCTCCTGTCCCTGCTCAGAGCTCCTGTCCCTGCTGCTCAGAGCTCCTGTCCCTGTTCAGGGCTCCTGTCCCTGCTCAGAGCTCCTGCCCCTGTTCAGAGCTCCTGTCCCTGCTGTTCAGGGCTCCTGTCCCTGCTGTTCAGAGCTCCTGTCCCTGCTCAGGGCTCCTGTCCCTGCTCCGAGCTCCTGTCCCTGCTGCTCAGAGCTCCTGTCCCTGCTGTTCCGAGCTCCTGTCCCTGCTCAGAGCTCCTGTCCCTGCTCAGATCTCGTGTCCCTGTTCAGAGCTCCTGTCCCTGCTCAGAGCACCTGTCCCTGCTCAGGGCTCCTGTCCTTGTTCAGAGCTCCTGTCCCTGCTCAGGGCTCCTGTCCCTGTTCAGGGCTCCTGTCCCTGCTGTTCAGGGCTCCTGTCCCTGCTCAGAGCTCCTGTCCCTGCTCTTCAGGGCTCCTGTCCCTGTTCAGGGCTCCTGTCCCTGTTCAGAGCTCCTGTCCCTGCTCAGAGCTCCTGTCCCTGTTCAGGGCTCCTGTCCCTGCTCAGAGCTCCTGTGCCTGTTCAGAGCTCCTGTCCCTGCTCAGAGCTCCTGTCCCTGCTCAGGGCTCCTGTCCCTGCTGTTCAGGGCTCCTGTCCCTGCTCAGAGCTCCTGTCCCTGTTCAGAGCTCCTGTCCTTGCTCAGAGCTCCTGTCCCTGCTCAGGGCTCCTGTCCCTGCTCAGAGCTCCTGTCCCTGCTGTTCAGGGCTCCTGTCCCTGCTCAGGGCTCCTGTCCCAGCTCAGAGCTCCTGTCCCTGCTGTTCAGAGCTCCTGTCCCTGCTCAGGGCTCCTGTCCCTGCTCAGAGCTCCTGTCCCTGCTCAGAGCTCCTGTCCCTGCTGAGAGCTCCTGTCCCTGTTCAGAGCTCCTGTCCCTGCTCAGAGCTCCTGTCCCTGCTCAGGGCTCCTGTCCCTGTTCAGAGCTCCGGTCCCTGCTCAGGGCTCCTGTCCCTGCTCAGAGCTCCTGTCCCTGCTGCTCAGAGCTCCTGTCCCTGCTCAGGGCTCCTGTCCCTGTTCAGAGCTCCTGTCCCTGCTCAGGGCTCCTGTCCCTGCTCAGAGCTCCTGTCCCTGCTGCTCAGAGCTCCTGTCCCTGCTCAGAGCTCCTGTCCCTGTTCAGGGCTCCTGTCCCTGTTCAGAGCTCCTGTCCCTGCTCAGAACTCCTGTCCCTGCTGCTCAGAGCTCCGATCCCTGTTCAGGGCTCCTGTCCCTGCTCAGAGCTCCTGTCCCTGCTGTTCAGGGCTCCTGTCCCTGTTCAGCGCTCCTGTCCGTGCTCAGGGCTCCTGTCCCTGCTGTTCTGGGCTCCTGTCCCTGCTCAGAGCTCCTGTCCCTGCTCAGGGCTCCTGTCCCTGCTGTTCAGGGCTCCTGTCCCTGCTGCTCAGAGCTCCTGTCCCTGCTCAGGGCTCCTGTCCCTGTTCAGCGCTAATGTCCCTGCTCAGGGCTCCTGTCCCTGCTCAGAGCTCCTGTCCCTGCTCAGAGCTACTGTCCCTGCTGTTCAGAGCTCCTGTCCCTGCTCAGAGCTCCTGTCCCAGCTTTTCAGGGCTCCTGTCCCTGCTCAGAGCTCCTGTCCCTGCTCAGGGCTCCTGTCCCTGCTCAGAGCTCCAGTCCGTGTTCAGAGCTCCTGTCCCTGCTCAGAGCTCCTGTCCCTGCTCAGAGCTCCTGTCCCTGCTGCTCAGAGCTCCTGTCCCTGCTCAGGGCTCCTGTCCCTGCTCAGAGCTCCTGTCCCTGCTGTTCAGAGCTCCTGTCCCTGCTCAGAGCTCCTGTCCCTGTTCAGGGCTCCTGTCCCTGTTCAGAGCTCCTGTCCCTGCTGTTCAGAGCTCCTGTCCCTGCTCAGAGCTCCTGTCCCTGCTGCTCAGAGCTCCTGTCCCTGCTCAGGGCTCCTGTCCCTGCTCAGAGCTCCTGTCCCTGCTGTTCAGGGCTCCTGTCCCTGCTCAGAGCTCCTGTCCCTGCTGCTCAGAGCTCCTGTCCCTGTTCAGGGCTCCTGTCCCTGCTCAGAGCTCCTGTCCCTGCTGTTCAGAGCTCCTGTCCCTGCTCAGAGCTCCTGTCCCTGTTCAGAGCTCCTGTCCGTGCTCAGAGCTCCTGTCCCTGCTGCTTAGAGCTCCTGTCCCTGCTCAGAGCTCCTGTCCCTGCTGTTCAGAGCTCCTGTCCCTGCTCAGAGCTCCTGTCCCTGTTCAAAGCTCCTGTCCCTGCTCAGAGCTCCTGTCCCTGCTGCTCAGAGCTCCTGTCCCTGCTCAGAGCTCCTGTCCCTGCTCAGAGATCCTGTCCCTGCTGTTCAGAGCTCCTGTCCCTGCTCAGAGCTCCTGTCCCTGCTGTTCAGAGCTCCTGTCCCTGCTCAGGGCTCCTGTCCCTGCTCAGAGCTCCTGTCCCTGCTGCTCAGAGCTCCTGTCCCTGCTCAGAGCTCCTGTCCCTGCTGTTCAGAGCTCCTGTCCCTGCTCAGGGCTCCTGTCCCTGTTCAGAGCGCCTGTCCCTGCTCAGAGCTCCTGTCCCTGCTGTTCAGAGCTCCTGTCCCTGTTCAGGGCTCCTGTCCCTGCTGCTCAGAACTCCTGTCCCTGTTCAGAGCTCCTGTCCCTGCTGTTCAGAGCTCCGGTCCCTGCTGTTCAGAGCTCCTGTCCCTGTTCAGGGCTCCTGTCCCTGCTGCTCAGAGCTCCTGTCCCTGCTGTTCAGAGCTCCTGTCCCTGCTCAGGGCTCCTGTCCCTGCTGTTCAGAGCTCCTGTCCCTGCTCAGAGCTCCTGTCCCTGTTTAGAGCTCCTGTCCCTGCTCAGAGCTCCTGTCCCTGTTCAGAGCTCCTGTCCCTGCTGTTCAGGGCTCCTGTTCCTGCTCAGGGCTCCTGTCCCTGCTGTTCAGAGCTCCTGTCCCTGCTCAGGGCTCCTGTCCCTGCTCAGAGCTCCTGTCCCTGCTGTTCAGAGCTCCTGTCCCTGTTCAGGGCTCCTGTCCCTGCTGCTCAGAGCTCCTGTCCCTGTTCAGAGCTCCTGTCCCTGCTCAGAGCTCCTGTCCCTGTTCAGAGCTCCTGTCCCTGCTCAGGGCTCCTGTCCATGCTGCTCAGAGCTCCTGTCCCTGCTCAGAGCTCCTGTCCCTGCTGTTCACAGCTCCTGTCCCTGCTCAGAGCTCCTGTCCCTGCTGTTCAGAGCTCCTGCCCCTGTTCAGAGCTCCTGTCCCTGTTCAGGGCTCCTGTCCCTTCTCAGGGCTCCTGTCCCTGTTCAGAGCTCCTGTCCCTGCTCAGAGCTCCTGTCCCTGCTGTTCAGGGCTCCTGTCCCTGCTCAGAGCTCCTGTCCCAGCTCAGAGCTCCTGTCCCTGCTGCTCAGGGCTCCTGTCTCTGCTCAGTGCTCCTGTCCCTGCTCAGAGCTCCTGTCCCTGCTGCTCAGAGCTCCTGTCCCTGTTCAGAGCTCCTGTCCCTGCTGTTCAGGGCTCCTGTCCCTTCTGTTCAGAGCTCCTGTCCCTGCTGTTCAGAGCTCCTGTCCCTGCTCAGAGCTCCTGTCCCTGTTCAGGGCTCCTGTCCCTGCTCAGAGCTCCTGTGCCTGTACAGAGCTCCTGTCCCTGCTCAGAGCTCCTGTCCCTTGTCAGGGCTCCTGTCCCTGCTCAGAGCTCCTGTCCCTGCTGCTCAGAGCTCCTGTCCCTGCTCAGGGCTCCTGTCCCTGCTCAGAGCTCCTGTCCCTGTTCAGAGCTCCTGTCCCTGCTGTTCAGGGCTCCTGTCCCTGCTGTTCAGAGCTCCTGTCCCTGCTCAGGGCTCCTGTCCCTGCTCCGAGCTCCTGTCCCTGCTGCTCAGAGCTCCTGTCCCTGCTGTTCAGAGCTCCTGTCCCTGCTCAGAGCTCCTGTCCCTGCTCAGATCTCCTGTCCCTGTTCAGAGCTCCTGTCCCTGCTCAGAGCTCCTGTCCCTGCTCAGGGCTCCTGTCCTTGTTCAGAGCTCCTGTCCCTGCTCAGGGCTCCTGTCCCTGTTCAGGGCTCCTGTCCCTGCTGTTCAGGGCTCCTGTCCCTGCTCAGAGCTCCTGTCCCTGCTCTTCAGGGCTCCTGTCCCTGTTCAGGGCTCCTGTCCCTGTTCAGAGCTCCTGTCCCTGCTCAGAGCTCCTGTCCCTGTTCAGGGCTCCTGTCCCTGCTCAGAGCTCCTGTGCCTGTTCAGAGCTCATGTCCCTGCTCAGAGCTCCTGTCCCTGCTCAGGGCTCCTGTCCCTGCTGTTCAGGGCTCCTGTCCCTGCTCAGAGCTCCTGTCCCTGTTCAGAGCTCCTGTCTCTGCTCAGAGCTCCTGTCCCTGCTCACGGCTCCTGTCCCTGCTCAGAGCTCCTGTCCCTGCTGTTCAGGGCTCCTGTCCCTGCTCAGGGCTCCTGTCCCAGCTCAGAGCTCCTGTCCCTGCTGTTCAGAGCTCCTGTCCCTGCTCAGGGCTCCTGTCCCTGCTCAGAGCTCCTGTCCCTGCTGAGAGCTCCTGTCCCTGTTCAGAGCTCCTGTCCCTGCTCAGAGCTCCTGTCCCTGCTCAGGGCTCCTGTCCCTGTTCAGAGCTCCGGTCCCTGCTCAGGGCTCCTGTACCTGCTCAGAGCTCCTGTCCCTGCTGCTCAGAGCTCCCGTCCCTGCTCAGGGCTCCTGTCCCTGCTCAGAGCTCCTGTCCCTGCTCAGGGCTCCTGTCCCTGCTCAGAGCTCCTGTCCCTGCTGCTCAGAGCTCCTGTCCCTGCTCAGAGCTCCTGGTCCCTGTTCAGGGCTCCTGTCCCTGTTCAGAGCTCCTGTCCCTGCTCAGAGCTCCTGTCCCTGCTGCTCAGAGCTCCGATCCCTGTTCAGGGCTCCTGTCCCTGCTCAGAGCTCCTGTCCCTGCTGTTCAGGGCTCCTGTCCCTGTTCAGCGCTCCTGTCCGTGCTCAGGGCTCCTGTCCCTGCTGTTCAGGGCTCCTGTCCCTGCTCAGAGCTCCTGTCCCTGCTCAGAGCTACTGTCCCTGCTGTTCAGGGCTCCTGTCCCTGCTCAGAGCTCCTGTCCCAGCTTTTCAGGGCTCCTGTCCCTGCTCAGAGCTCCTGTCCCTGCTCAGGGCTCCTGTCCCTGCTCAGAGCTCCTGTCCCTGCTCAAAGCTGCTGTCCCTGCTCAGAGCTCCTGTCCCTGCTCAGAGCTCCTGTCCCTGCTGCTCAGAGCTCCTGTCCCTGCTCAGAGCTCCTGTCCCTGCTGCTCAGAGCTCCTGTCCCTGTTCAGTGCTCCTGTCCCTGCTCAGAGCTCCTGTCCCAGGTTTTCAGGGCTCCTGTCCCTGCTCAGAGCTCCTGTCCTTGCTCAGGGCTCCTGTCCCTGCTCAGAGCTCCAGTCCCTGTTCAGAGCTCCTGTGCCTGCTCAGAGCTCCTGTCCCTGCTCACAGCTCCTGTCCCTGCTGCTCAGAGCTCCTGTCCCTGCTCAGGGCTCCTGTCCCTGCTCAGAGCTCCTGTCCCTGCTGTTCAGAGCTCCTGTCCCTGCTCAGAGCTCCTGTCCCTGTTCAGGGCTCCTGTCCCTGTTCAGAGCTCCTGTCCCTGCTCAGAGCTCATGTCCCTGCTGCTCAGAGCTCCGATCCCTGTTCAGGGCTCCTGTCCCTGCTCAGAGCTCCTGTCCCTGCTGTTCAGGGCTCCTGTCCCTGTTCAGCGCTCCTGTCCCTGCTCAGTGCTCCTGTGCCTGCTGTTCAGGGCTCCTGTCCCTGCTCAGAGCTCCTGTCCCTGCTGCTCAGAGCTCCTGTCCCTGCTGTTCAGAGCTCCTGTCCCTGCACAGGGCTCCTGTCCCGGCTCAGGGCTCCTGTCCCTGCTGTTCAGAGCTCCTGTCCCTGCTGTTCAGAGCTCCTGTCCCTGCTCAGGGCTCCTGTCCCTGTTCAGAGCTCCTGTCCCTGCTCAGTGCTCCAGTCCCTGTTCAGGGCTCCTGTCCCAGTTCAGCGCTCCTGTCCCTGCTCAGGGCTCCTGTCCCTGCTCAGAGCTCCTGTCCCTGCTCAGAGCTCCTGTCCCTGCTGTTAAGAGCTCCTGTCCCTGCTCAGAGCTCCTGTCCCAGCTTTTCAGGGCTCCTGTCCCTGCTCAGAGCTCCTGTCCCTGCTCAGGGCTCCTGTCCCTGCTCAGAGCTCCAGTCCCTGTTCAGAGCTCCTGTCCCTGCTCAGAGCTCCTGTCCCTGCTGCTCAGAGCTCCTGTCCCTGCTCAGGGCTCCTGTCCCTGTTCAGAGCTCCGGTCCCTGCTCAGGGCTCCTGTCCCTGCTCAGAGCTCCTGTCCCTGCTGCTCAGAGCTCCTGTCCCTGCTCAGGGCTCCTGTCCCTGTTCAGAGCTCCTGTCCCTGCTCAGGGCTCCTGTCCCTGCTCAGAGCTCCTGTCCCTGCTGCTCAGAGCTCCTGTCCCTGCTCAGGGCTCCTGTCCCTGTTCAGAGCTCCTGTCCCTGCTCAGGGCTCCTGTCCCTGCTCAGAGCTCCTGTCCCTGCTGCTCAGAGCTCCTGTCCCTGCTCAGAGCTCCTGTCCCTGCTGCTCAGAGCTCCTGCCCCTGTTCAGGGCTCCTGTCCCTGCTCAGAGCTCCTGTCCCTGCTGTTCAGAGCTCCTGTCCCTGCTCAGAGCTCCTGTCCCTGTTCAGAGCTCCTGTCCGTGCTCAGAGCTCCTGTCCCTGCTGCTTAGAGCTCCTGTCCCTGCTCAGAGCTCCTGTCCCTGCTGTTCAGAGCTCCTGTCCCTGCTCAGAGCTCCTGTCCCTGTTCAAAGCTCCTGTCCCTGCTCAGAGCTCCTGTCCCTGCTGCTCAGAGCTCCTGTCCCTGCTCAGAGCTCCTGTCCCTGCTCAGAGATCCTGTCCCTGCTGTTCAGAGCTCCTGTCCCTGCTGTTCAGAGCTCCTGTCCCTGCTCAGGGCTCCTGTCCCTGCTCAGAGCTCCTGTCCCTGCTGTTCAGAGCTCCTGTCCCTGCTCAGGGCTCCTGTCCCTGCTGTTCAGAGCTCCTGTCCCTGCTCAGGGCTCCTGTCCCTGTTCAGAGCTCCTGTCCCTGCTCAGAGCTCCTGTCCCTGCTGTTCAGAGCTCCTGTCCCTGTTCAGGGCTCCTGTCCCTGCTGCTCAGAGCTCCTGTCCCTGTTCAGAGCTCCTGTCCCTGCTGTTCAGAGCTCCTGTCCCTACTGTTCAGAGCTCCTGTCCCTGTTCAGGGCTCCTGTCCCTGCTGCTCAGAGCTCCTGTCCCTGCTGTTCAGAGCTCCTGTCCCTGCTCAGGGCTCCTGTCCCTGCTGTTCAGAGCTCCTGTCCCTGCTCAGAGCTCCTGTCCCTGTTCAGAGCTCCTGTCCCTGCTCAGAGCTCCTGTCCCTGTTCAGGGCTCCTGTCCCTGCTGCTCAGAGCTCCTGTCCCTGTTCAGAGCTCCTGTCCCTGCTCAGAGCTCCTGTCCCTGTTCAGAGCTCCTGTCCCTGCTCAGGGCTCCTGTCCGTGCTGCTCAGAGCTCCTGTCCCTGCTCAGAGCTCCTGTCCCTGCTGTTCACAGCTCCTGTCCCTGCTCAGAGCTCCTGTCCCTGCTGTTCAGAGCTCCTGCCCCTGTTCAGAGCTCCTGTCCCTGTTCAGGGCTCCTGTCCCTGCTCAGGGCTCCTGTCCCTGTTCAGAGCTCCTGTCCCTGCTCAGAGCTCCTGTCCCTGCTGTTCAGGGCTCCTGTCCCTGCTCAGAGCTCCTGTCCCAGCTCAGAGCTCCTGTCCCTGCTGCTCAGGGCTCCTGTCCCTGCTCAGAGCTCCTGTCCCTGCTCAGAGCTCCTGTCCCTGCTGCTCAGAGCTCCTGTCCCTGTTCAGAGCTCCTGTCCCTGCTGTTCAGGGCTCCTGTCCCTGCTGTTCAGGGCTCCTGTCCCTGCTGTTCAGAGCTCCTGTCCCTGCTGTTCAGAGCTCCTGTCCCTGCTCAGAGCTCCTGTCCCTGTTCAGGGCTCCTGTCCCTGCTCAGAGCTCCTGTGCCTGCTCAGAGCTCCTGTCCCTGCTCAGAGCTCCTGTCCCTGCTCAGGGCTCCTGTCCCTGCTCAGAGCTCCTGTCCCTGCTGCTCAGAGCTCCTGTCCCTGTTCAGGGCTCCTGTCCCTGCTCAGAGCTCCTGCCCCTGTTCAGAGCTCCTGTCCCTGCTGTTCAGGGCTCCTGTCCCTGCTGTTCAGAGCTCCTGTCCCTGCTCAGGGCTCCTGTCCCTGCTCCGAGCTCCTGTCCCTGCTGCTCAGAGCTCCTGTCCCTGCTGTTCAGAGCTCCTGTCCCTGCTCAGAGCTCCTGTCCCTGCTCAGATCTCGTGTCCCTGTTCAGAGCTCCTGTCCCTGCTCAGAGCACCTGTCCCTGCTCAGGGCTCCTGTCCTTGTTCAGAGCTCCTGTCCCTGCTCAGGGCTCCTGTCCCTGTTCAGGGCTCCTGTCCCTGCTGTTCAGGGCTCCTGTCCCTGCTCAGAGCTCCTGTCCCTGCTCTTCAGGGCTCCTGTCCCTGTTCAGGGCTCCTGTCCCTGTTCAGAGCTCCTGTCCCTGCTCAGAGCTCCTGTCCCTGTTCAGGGCTCCTGTCCCTGCTCAGAGCTCCTGTGCCTGTTCAGAGCTCCTGTCCCTGCTCAGAGCTCCTGTCCCTGCTCAGGGCTCCTGTCCCTGCTGTTCAGGGCTCCTGTCCCTGCTCAGAGCTCCTGTCCCTGTTCAGAGCTCCTGTCCTTGCTCAGAGCTCCTGTCCCTGCTCAGGGCTCCTGTCCCTGCTCAGAGCTCCTGTCCCTGCTGTTCAGGGCTCCTGTCCCTGCTCAGGGCTCCTGTCCCAGCTCAGAGCTCCTGTCCCTGCTGTTCAGAGCTCCTGTCCCTGCTCAGGGCTCCTGTCCCTGCTCAGAGCTCCTGTCCCTGCTCAGAGCTCCTGTCCCTGCTGAGAGCTCCTGTCCCTGTTCAGAGCTCCTGTCCCTGCTCAGAGCTCCTGTCCCTGCTCAGGGCTCCTGTCCCTGTTCAGAGCTCCGGTCCCTGCTCAGGGCTCCTGTCCCTGCTCAGAGCTCCTGTCCCTGCTGCTCAGAGCTCCTGTCCCTGCTCAGGGCTCCTGTCCCTGTTCAGAGCTCCTGTCCCTGCTCAGGGCTCCTGTCCCTGCTCAGAGCTCCTGTCCCTGCTGCTCAGAGCTCCTGTCCCTGCTCAGAGCTCCTGTCCCTGTTCAGGGCTCCTGTCCCTGTTCAGAGCTCCTGTCCCTGCTCAGAACTCCTGTCCCTGCTGCTCAGAGCTCCGATCCCTGTTCAGGGCTCCTGTCCCTGCTCAGAGCTCCTGTCCCTGCTGTTCAGGGCTCCTGTCCCTGTTCAGCGCTCCTGTCCGTGCTCAGGGCTCCTGTCCCTGCTGTTCTGGGCTCCTGTCCCTGCTCAGAGCTCCTGTCCCTGCTCAGGGCTCCTGTCCCTGCTGTTCAGGGCTCCTGTCCCTGCTGCTCAGAGCTCCTGTCCCTGCTCAGGGCTCCTGTCCCTGTTCAGCGCTAATGTCCCTGCTCAGGGCTCCTGTCCCTGCTCAGAGCTCCTGTCCCTGCTCAGAGCTACTGTCCCTGCTGTTCAGAGCTCCTGTCCCTGCTCAGAGCTCCTGTCCCAGCTTTTCAGGGCTCCTGTCCCTGCTCAGAGCTCCTGTCCCTGCTCAGGGCTCCTGTCCCTGCTCAGAGCTCCAGTCCGTGTTCAGAGCTCCTGTCCCTGCTCAGAGCTCCTGTCCCTGCTCAGAGCTCCTGTCCCTGCTGCTCAGAGCTCCTGTCCCTGCTCAGGGCTCCTGTCCCTGCTCAGAGCTCCTGTCCCTGCTGTTCAGAGCTCCTGTCCCTGCTCAGAGCTCCTGTCCCTGTTCAGGGCTCCTGTCCCTGTTCAGAGCTCCTGTCCCTGCTGTTCAGAGCTCCTGTCCCTGCTCAGAGCTCCTGTCCCTGCTGCTCAGAGCTCCTGTCCCTGCTCAGGGCTCCTGTCCCTGCTCAGAGCTCCTGTCCCTGCTGTTCAGGGCTCCTGTCCCTGCTCAGAGCTCCTGTCCCTGCTGCTCAGAGCTCCTGTCCCTGTTCAGGGCTCCTGTCCCTGCTCAGAGCTCCTGTCCCTGCTGTTCAGAGCTCCTGTCCCTGCTCAGAGCTCCTGTCCCTGTTCAGAGCTCCTGTCCGTGCTCAGAGCTCCTGTCCCTGCTGCTTAGAGCTCCTGTCCCTGCTCAGAGCTCCTGTCCCTGCTGTTCAGAGCTCCTGTCCCTGCTGCTCAGAGCTCCTGTCCCTGTTCAAAGCTCCTGTCCCTGCTCAGAGCTCCTGTCCCTGCTGCTCAGAGCTCCTGTCCCTGCTCAGAGCTCCTGTCCCTGCTCAGAGATCCTGTCCCTGCTGTTCAGAGCTCCTGTCCCTGCTCAGAGCTCCTGTCCCTGCTGTTCAGAGCTCCTGTCCCTGCTCAGGGCTCCTGTCCCTGCTCAGAGCTCCTGTCCCTGCTGCTCAGAGCTCCTGTCCCTGCTCAGAGCTCCTGTCCCTGCTGTTCAGAGCTCCTGTCCCTGCTCAGGGCTCCTGTCCCTGTTCAGAGCTCCTGTCCCTGCTCAGAGCTCCTGTCCCTGCTGTTCAGAGCTCCTGTCCCTGTTCAGGGCTCCTGTCCCTGCTGCTCAGAACTCCTGTCCCTGTTCAGAGCTCCTGTCCCTGCTGTTCAGAGCTCCGGTCCCTGCTGTTCAGAGCTCCTGTCCCTGTTCAGGGCTCCTGTCCCTGCTGCTCAGAGCTCCTGTCCCTGCTGTTCAGAGCTCCTGTCCCTGCTCAGGGCTCCTGTCCCTGCTGTTCAGAGCTCCTGTCCCTGCTCAGAGCTCCTGTCCCTGTTTAGAGCTCCTGTCCCTGCTCAGAGCTCCTGTCCCTGTTCAGAGCTCCTGTCCCTGCTGTTCAGGGCTCCTGTTCCTGCTCAGGGCTCCTGTCCCTGCTGTTCAGAGCTCCTGTCCCTGCTCAGGGCTCCTGTCCCTGCTCAGAGCTCCTGTCCCTGCTGTTCAGAGCTCCTGTCCCTGTTCAGGGCTCCTGTCCCTGCTGCTCAGAGCTCCTGTCCCTGTTCAGAGCTCCTGTCCCTGCTCAGAGCTCCTGTCCCTGTTCAGAGCTCCTGTCCCTGCTCAGGGCTCCTGTCCATGCTGCTCAGAGCTCCTGTCCCTGCTCAGAGCTCCTGTCCCTGCTGTTCACAGCTCCTGTCCCTGCTCAGAGCTCCTGTCCCTGCTGTTCAGAGCTCCTGCCCCTGTTCAGAGCTCCTGTCCCTGTTCAGGGCTCCTGTCCCTTCTCAGGGCTCCTGTCCCTGTTCAGAGCTCCTGTCCCTGCTCAGAGCTCCTGTCCCTGCTGTTCAGGGCTCCTGTCCCTGCTCAGAGCTCCTGTCCCAGCTCAGAGCTCCTGTCCCTGCTGCTCAGGGCTCCTGTCTCTGCTCAGTGCTCCTGTCCCTGCTCAGAGCTCCTGTCCCTGCTGCTCAGAGCTCCTGTCCCTGTTCAGAGCTCCTGTCCCTGCTGTTCAGGGCTCCTGTCCCTTCTGTTCAGAGCTCCTGTCCCTGCTGTTCAGAGCTCCTGTCCCTGCTCAGAGCTCCTGTCCCTGTTCAGGGCTCCTGTCCCTGCTCAGAGCTCCTGTGCCTGTACAGAGCTCCTGTCCCTGCTCAGAGCTCCTGTCCCTTGTCAGGGCTCCTGTCCCTGCTCAGAGCTCCTGTCCCTGCTGCTCAGAGCTCCTGTCCCTGCTCAGGGCTCCTGTCCCTGCTCAGAGCTCCTGTCCCTGTTCAGAGCTCCTGTCCCTGCTGTTCAGGGCTCCTGTCCCTGCTGTTCAGAGCTCCTGTCCCTGCTCAGGGCTCCTGTCCCTGCTCCGAGCTCCTGTCCCTGCTGCTCAGAGCTCCTGTCCCTGCTGTTCAGAGCTCCTGTCCCTGCTCAGAGCTCCTGTCCCTGCTCAGATCTCCTGTCCCTGTTCAGAGCTCCTGTCCCTGCTCAGAGCTCCTGTCCCTGCTCAGGGCTCCTGTCCTTGTTCAGAGCTCCTGTCCCTGCTCAGGGCTCCTGTCCCTGTTCAGGGCTCCTGTCCCTGCTGTTCAGGGCTCCTGTCCCTGCTCAGAGCTCCTGTCCCTGCTCTTCAGGGCTCCTGTCCCTGTTCGGGCTCCTGTCCCTGTTCAGAGCTCCTGTCCCTGCTCAGAGCTCCTGTCCCTGTTCAGGGCTCCTGTCCCTGCTCAGAGCTCCTGTGCCTGTTCAGAGCTCATGTCCCTGCTCAGAGCTCCTGTCCCTGCTCAGGGCTCCTGTCCCTGCTGTTCAGGGCTCCTGTCCCTGCTCAGAGCTCCTGTCCCTGTTCAGAGCTCCTGTCTCTGCTCAGAGCTCCTGTCCCTGCTCACGGCTCCTGTCCCTGCTCAGAGCTCCTGTCCCTGCTGTTCAGGGCTCCTGTCCCTGCTCAGGGCTCCTGTCCCAGCTCAGAGCTCCTGTCCCTGCTGTTCAGAGCTCCTGTCCCTGCTCAGGGCTCCTGTCCCTGCTCAGAGCTCCTGTCCCTGCTGAGAGCTCCTGTCCCTGTTCAGAGCTCCTGTCCCTGCTCAGAGCTCCTGTCCCTGCTCAGGGCTCCTGTCCCTGTTCAGAGCTCCGGTCCCTGCTCAGGGCTCCTGTACCTGCTCAGAGCTCCTGTCCCTGCTGCTCAGAGCTCCTGTCCCTGCTCAGGGCTCCTGTCCCTGCTCAGAGCTCCTGTCCCTGCTCAGGGCTCCTGTCCCTGCTCAGAGCTCCTGTCCCTGCTGCTCAGAGCTCCTGTCCCTGCTCAGAGCTCCTGTCCCTGTTCAGGGCTCCTGTCCCTGTTCAGAGCTCCTGTCCCTGCTCAGAGCTCCTGTCCCTGCTGCTCAGAGCTCCGATCCCTGTTCAGGGCTCCTGTCCCTGCTCAGAGCTCCTGTCCCTGCTGTTCAGGGCTCCTGTCCCTGTTCAGCGCTCCTGTCCGTGCTCAGGGCTCCTGTCCCTGCTGTTCAGGGCTCCTGTCCCTGCTCAGAGCTCCTGTCCCTGCTCAGGGCTCCTGTCCCTGCTGTTCAGGGCTCCTGTCCCTGCTGCTCAGAGCTCCTGTCCCTGCTCAGAGCTCCTGTCCCTGCTCAGGGCTCCTGTCCCTGCTCAGGGCTCCTGTCCCTGTTCAGGGCTCCTGTCCCTGTTCAGCGCTAATGTCCCTGCTCAGGGCTCCTGTCCCTGCTCAGAGCTCCTGTCCCTGCTCAGAGCTCCTGTCCCTGCTGTTCAGAGCTCCTGTCCCTGCTCAGAGCTCCTGTCCCAGCTTTTCAGGGCTCCTGTCCCTGCTCAGAGCTCCTGTCCCTGCTCAGGGCTCCTGTCCCTGCTCAGAGCTCCAGTCCGTGTTCAGAGCTCCTGTCCCTGCTCAGAGCTCCTGTCCCTGCTCAGAGCTCCTGTCCCTGCTGCTCAGAGCTCCTGTCCCTGCTCAGGGCACCTGTCCCTGTTCAGAGCTCCTGTCCCTGCTCAGGGCTCCTGTCCCTGCTCAGAGCTCCTGTCCCTGCTGTTCAGAGCTCCTGTCCCTGCTGCTCAGAGCTCCTGTCCCTGCTCAGAGCTCCTGTCCCTGTTCAGGGCTCCTGTCCCTGCTGTTCAGAGCTCCTGTCCCTGCTCAGAGCTCCTGTCCCTGCTGTTCAGAGCTCCTGTCCCTGTTCAGAGCTCCTGTCCCTGTTCAGGGCTCCTGTCCCTGCTCAGGGGTCCTGTCCCTGTTCAGAGCTCCTGTCCCTGCTCAGAGCTCCTGTCCCTGCTGTTCAGGGCTCCTGTCCCTGCTCAGAGCTCCTGTCCCTGCTCAGAGCTCCTGTCCCTGCTGCTCAGGGCTCCTGTCCCTGCTCAGAGCTCCTGTCCCTGCTCAGAGCTCCTGTCCCTGCTGCTCAGAGCTCCTGTCCCTGTTCAGAGCTCCTGTCCCTGCTGTTCAGGGCTCCTGCCCCTGCTCAGAGCTCCTGTCCCTGCTCAGAGCTCCTGTCCCTGCTGTTCAGAGCTCCTGTCCCTGCTCAGAGCTCCTGTCCCTGTTCAGGGCTCCTGTCCCTGTTCAGGGCTCCTGACCCTGCTGTTCAGGGCTCCTGTCCCTGCTCAGAGCTCCTGTCCCTGCTCTTCAGAGCTCCTGTCCCTGCTGCTCAGAGCTCCTGTCCCTGTTCAGAGCTCCTGTCCCTGTTCAGAGCTCCTGTCCCTGCTGTTCAGGGCTCCTGTCCCTGCTCAGAGCTCCTGTCCCTGTTCAGAGCTCCTGTCCCTGCTCAGAGCTCCTGTCCCTGCTGTTCAGAGCTCCTGTCCCTGCTCAGAGCTCCTGTCCCTTTTCAGAGCTCCTGTCCCTGCTCAGAGCTCCTGTCCCTTTTCAGGGCTCCTGTCCCTGTTCAGAGCTCCTTTCCCTGCTGCTCAGAGCTCCTGTCCCTGTTCAGAGCTCCTGTCCCTGCTCAGAGCTCCTGTCCCTGTTCAGGGCTCCTGTCCCTGCTGTTCAGAGCTCCTGTCCCTGTTCAGAGCTCCTGTCCCTGCTGTTCAGAGCTCCTGTCCCTGCTCAGAACTCCTGTCCTTGCTCAGAGCTCCTGTCCCTGCTCAGAGCTCCTGTACCTGCTGTTCAGAGCTCCTGTCCCTGCTCAGAGCTCCTGTCCCTGCTCAGAGCTCCTGTCCCAGCTGTTCAGAGCTCCTGTCCCTGTTCAGAGCTCCTGTCCCTGCTCAGAGCTCCTGTCCCTGCTGCTCAGAGCTCCTGTCCCAGCTGTTCAGAGCTCCTGTCCCTGTTCAGAGCTCCTGTCCCTGCTCAGAGCTCCTGTCCCTGCTGCTCAGAGCTCCTGTCCCTGCTCAGAGCTCCTGTCCCTGCTGTTCAGGGCTCCTGTCCCTGCTGTTCAGAGCTCCTGTCCCTGCTAAGGGCTCCTGTCCCTGCTGTTCAGAGCTCCTGTCCCTGCTGTTCAGAGCTCCTGTCCCTGTTCAGAGCTCCTGTCCCTGCTCAGAGCTCCTGTCCCTGCTCAGAGCTCCTGTGCCTGTACAGAGCTCCTGTCCCTGCTCAGAGCTCCTGTCCCTGCTCAGGGCTCCTGTCCCTGCTCAGAGCTCCTGTCCCTGCTGCTCAGAGCTCCTGTCCCTGTTCAGGGCTCCTGTCCCTGCTCAGAGCTCCTGTCCCTGTTCAGAGCTCCTGTCCCTGCTGTTCAGGGCTCCTGTCCCTGCTGTTCAGAGCTCCTGTCCCTGCTCAGGGCTCCTGTCCCTGCTCAGAGCTCCTGTCCCTGCTGCGCAGAGCTCCTGTCCCTGCTGTTCAGAGCTCCTGTCCCTGCTCAGCGCTCCTGTCCCAGGTTTTCAGGGCTCCTGTCCCTGCTCAGAGCTCCTGTCCCTGCTCAGGGCTCCTGTCCCTGCTGAGAGCTCCAGTCCCTGTTCAGAGCTCCTGTCCCTGCTCAGAGCTCCTGTCCCTGCTCAGAGCTCCTGTCCCTGCTCCTCAGAGCTCCTGTCCCTGCTCAGGGCTCCTGTCCCAGCTCAGAGCTCCTGTCCCTGCTCAGAGCTCCTGTCCCTGCTGTTCAGAGCTCCTGTCCCTGCTCAGAACTCCTGTCCCTGTTCAGGGCTCCTGTCCCTGTTCAGAGCTCCTGTCCCTGCTCAGAGCTCCTGTCCCTGCTGCTCAGAGCTCCGATCCCTGTTCAGGGCTCCTGTCCCTGCTCAGAGCTCCTGTCCCTGCTGTTCAGGGCTCCTGTCCCTGTTCAGCGCTCCAGTCCCTGCTCAGGGCTCCTGTCCCTGCTGTTCAGGGCTCCTGTCCCTGCTCCGAGCTCCTGTCCCTGCTCAGGGCTCCTGTCCCTGCTGTTCAGGGCTCCTGTCCCTGTTCAGCGCTCCTGTCCCCGCTCAGGGCTCCTGTCCCTGCTGTTCAGGGCTCCTGTCCCTGCTCAGAGCTCCTGTCCCTGCTCAGGGCTCCTGTCCCTGCTGTTCAGGGCTCCTGTCCCTGCTGTTCAGAGCTCCTGTCCCTGCTGTTCAGAGCTCCTGTCCCTGCTCAGGGCTCCTGTCCCTGTTCAGAGCTCCTGTCCCTGCTCAGAGCTCCTGTCCCTGTTCAGGGCTCCTGTCCCTGTTCAGCGCTCCTGTCCCTGCTCAGGGCTCCTGTCCCTGCTCAGAGCTCCTGTCCCTGCTGTTCAGAGCTCCTGTCCCTGCTCAGAGCTCCTGTCCCAGCTTTTCAGGGCTCCTGTCCCTGCTCAGAGCTCCTGTCCCTGCTCAGGGCTCCTGTCCCTGCTCAGAGCTCCAGTCCCTGTTCAGAGCTCCTGTCCCTGCTCAGAGCTCCTGTCCCTGCTGCTCAGAGCTCCTGTCCCTGCTCAGGGCTCCTGTCCCTGTTCAGAGCTCCTGTCCCTGCTCAGAGCTCCTGTCCCTGCTGTTCAGAGCTCCTGTCCCTGCTCAGAGCTCCTGTCCCTGTTCAGGGCTCCTGTCCCTGCTGTTCAGAGCTCCTGTCCCCGCTCAGAGCTCCTGTCCCTGCTCAGAGCTCCTGTCCCTGCTGCTAAGAGCTCCTATCGCTGTTCAGAGCTCCTGTCCCTGCTCAGAGCTCCTGTCCCTGCTGTTCAGAGCTCCTGTCCCTGCTCAGAGCTCCTGTCCCTGTTCAGGGCTCCTGTCCCTGTTCAGAGCTCCTGTCCCTGCTCAGAGCTCCTGTCCCTGCTGCTCAGAGCTCCGATCCCTGTTCAGGGCTCCTGTCCCTGCTCAGAGCTCCTGTCCCTGCTGTTCAGGGCTCCTGGCCCTGTTCAGCGCTCCTGTCCCTGCTGTTCAGAGCTCCTGTGCCTGCTGTTCAGGGCTCCTGTCCCTGCTCAGACCTCCTGTCCCTGCTCAGAGATCCTGTCCCTGCTGTTCAGGGCTCCTGTCCCTGCTGCTCAGAGCTCCTGTCCCTGCTGTTCAGAGCTCCTGTCCCTGCACAGGGCTCCTGTCCCGGCTCAGGGCTCCTGTCCCTGCTGTTCAGAGCTCCTGTCCCTGCTGTTCAGAGCTCCTGTCCCTGCTCAGGGCTCCTGTCCCTGTTCAGAGCTCCTGTCCCTGCTCAGTGCTCCAGTCCCTGTTCAGGGCTCCTGTCCCAGTTCAGCGCTCCTGTCCCTGCTCAGGGCTCCGGTCCCTGCTCAGAGCTCCTGTCCCTGCTCAGAGCTCCTGTCCCTGCTGTTAAGAGCTCCTGTCCCTGCCCAGAGCTCCTGTCCCAGCTTTTCAGGGCTCCTGTCCCTGCTCAGAGCTCCTGGCCCTGCTCAGGGCTCCTGTCCCTGCTCAGAGCTCCAGTCCCTGTTCAGAGCTCCTGTCCCTGCTCAGAGCTCCTGTCCCTGCTGCTCAGAGCTCCTGTCCCTGCTCAGGGCTCCTGTCCCTGTTCAGAGCTCCGGTCCCTGCTCAGGGCTCCTGTCCCTGCTCAGAGCTCCTGTCCCTGCTCAGAGCTCCTGTCCCTGCTGCTCAGAGCTCCTGTCCCTGCTCAGGGCTCCTGTCCCTGTTCAGAGCTCCTGTCCCTGCTCAGGGCTCCTGTCCCTGCTCAGAGCTCCTGTCCCTGCTGCTCAGAGCTCCTGTCCCTGCTCAGAGCTCCTGTCCCTGTTCAGGGCTCCTGTCCCTGTTCAGAGCTCCTGTCCCTGCTCAGAGCTCCTGTCCCTGCTGCTCAGAGCTCCGATCCCTCTTCAGGGCTCCTGTCCCTGCTCAGAGCTCCTGTCCCTGCTGTTCAGGGCTCCTGTCCCTGTTCAGCGCTCCTGTCCGTGCTCAGGGCTCCTGTCCCTGCTGTTCAGGGCTCCTGTCCTTGCTGCTCAGAGCTCCTGTCCCTGCTCAGAGCTCCTGTCCCTGCTCAGGGCTCCTGTCCCTGCTGTTCAGAGCTCCTGTCCCTGCTCAGGGCTCCTGTCCCTGTTCAGAGCTCCTGTCCCTGCTCAGAGCTCCTGTCCCTGTTCAGGGCTCCTGTCCCTGTTCAGCGCTAATGTCCCTGCTCAGGGCTCCTGTCCCTGCTCAGAGCTCCTGTCCCTGCTCAGAGCTACTGTCCCTGCTGTTCAGAGCTCCTGTCCCTGCTCAGAGCTCCTGTCCCTGCTCAGATCTCGTGTCCCTGTTCAGAGCTCCTGTCCCTGCTCAGAGCACCTGTCCCTGCTCAGGGCTCCTGTCCTTGTTCAGAGCTCCTGTCCCTGCTCAGGGCTCCTGTCCCTGTTCAGGGCTCCTGTCCCTGCTGTTCAGGGCTCCTGTCCCTGCTCAGAGCTCCTGTCCCTGCTCTTCAGGGCTCCTGTCCCTGTTCAGGGCTCCTGTCCCTGTTCAGAGCTCCTGTCCCTGCTCAGAGCTCCTGTCCCTGTTCAGGGCTCCTGTCCCTGCTCAGAGCTCCTGTGCCTGTTCAGAGCTCCTGTCCCTGCTCAGAGCTCCTGTCCCTGCTCAGGGCTCCTGTCCCTGCTGTTCAGGGCTCCTGTCCCTGCTCAGAGCTCCTGTCCCTGTTCAGAGCTCCTGTCCTTGCTCAGAGCTCCTGTCCCTGCTCAGGGCTCCTGTCCCTGCTCAGAGCTCCTGTCCCTGCTGTTCAGGGCTCCTGTCCCTGCTCAGGGCTCCTGTCCCAGCTCAGAGCTCCTGTCCCTGCTGTTCAGAGCTCCTGTCCCTGCTCAGGGCTCCTGTCCCTGCTCAGAGCTCCTGTCCCTGCTCAGAGCTCCTGTCCCTGCTGAGAGCTCCTGTCCCTGTTCAGAGCTCCTGTCCCTGCTCAGAGCTCCTGTCCCTGCTCAGGGCTCCTGTCCCTGTTCAGAGCTCCGGTCCCTGCTCAGGGCTCCTGTCCCTGCTCAGAGCTCCTGTCCCTGCTGCTCAGAGCTCCTGTCCCTGCTCAGGGCTCCTGTCCCTGTTCAGAGCTCCTGTCCCTGCTCAGGGCTCCTGTCCCTGCTCAGAGCTCCTGTCCCTGCTGCTCAGAGCTCCTGTCCCTGCTCAGAGCTCCTGTCCCTGTTCAGGGCTCCTGTCCCTGTTCAGAGCTCCTGTCCCTGCTCAGAACTCCTGTCCCTGCTGCTCAGAGCTCCGATCCCTGTTCAGGGCTCCTGTCCCTGCTCAGAGCTCCTGTCCCTGCTGTTCAGGGCTCCTGTCCCTGTTCAGCGCTCCTGTCCGTGCTCAGGGCTCCTGTCCCTGCTGTTCTGGGCTCCTGTCCCTGCTCAGAGCTCCTGTCCCTGCTCAGGGCTCCTGTCCCTGCTGTTCAGGGCTCCTGTCCCTGCTGCTCAGAGCTCCTGTCCCTGCTCAGGGCTCCTGTCCCTGTTCAGAGCTCCTGTCCCTGCTCAGGGCTCCTGTCCCTGCTCAGAGCTCCTGTCCCTGCTGCTCAGAGCTCCTGTCCCTGCTCAGAGCTCCTGTCCCTGCTGCTCAGAGCACCTGTCCCTGTTCAGGGCTCCTGTCCCTGCTCAGAGCTCCTGTCCCTGCTGCTCAGAGCTCCGATCCCTGTTCAGGGCTCCTGTCCCTGCTCAGAGCTCCTGTCCCTGCTGTTCAGAGCTCCTGTCCTTGCTGTTCAGAGCTCCTGTCCCTGCTCAGGGCTCCTGTCCCAGTTCAGAGCTCCTGTCCCTGCTCAGAGCTCCTGTCCCTGTTCAGGGCTCCTGTCCCTGTTCAGCGCTAATGTCCCTGCTCAGGGCTCCTGTCCCTGCTCAGAGCTCCTGTCCCTGCTCAGAGCTACTGTCCCTGCTGTTCAGAGCTCCTGTCCCTGCTCAGAGCTCCTGTCCCAGCTTTTCAGGGCTCCTGTCCCTGCTCAGAGCTCCTGTCCCTGCTCAGGGCTCCTGTCCCTGCTCAGAGCTCCAGTCCGTGTTCAGAGCTCCTGTCCCTGCTCAGAGCTCCTGTCCCTGCTGCTCAGAGCTCCTGTCCCTGCTCAGGGCTCCTGTCCCTGTTCAGAGCTCCTGTCCCTGCTCAGGGCTCCTGTCCCTGCTCAGAGCTCCTGTCCCTGCTGTTCAGAGCTCCTGTCCCTGCTCAGAGCTCCTGTCCCTGTTCAGGGCTCCTGTCCCTGTTCAGAGCTCCTGTCCCTGCTGTTCAGAGCTCCTGTCCCTGCTCAGAGCTCCTGTCCCTGCTGCTCAGAGCTCCTGTCCCTGCTCAGGGCTCCTGTCCCTGCTCAGAGCTCCTGTCCCTGCTGTTCAGGGCTCCTGTCCCTGCTCAGAGCTCCTGTCCCTGCTGCTCAGAGCTCCTGTCCCTGTTCAGGGCTCCTGTCCCTGCTCAGAGCTCCTGTCCCTGCTGTTCAGAGCTCCTGTCCCTGCTCAGAGCTCCTGTCCCTGTTCAGAGCTCCTGTCCGTGCTCAGAGCTCCTGTCCCTGCTGCTTAGAGCTCCTGTCCCTGCTCAGAGCTCCTGTCCCTGCTGTTCAGAGCTCCTGTCCCTGCTCAGAGCTCCTGTCCCTGTTCAAAGCTCCTGTCCCTGCTCAGAGCTCCTGTCCCTGCTGCTCAGAGCTCCTGTCCCTGCTCAGAGCTCCTGTTCCTGCTCAGAGATCCTGTCCCTGCTGTTCAGAGCTCCTGTCCCTGCTCAGAGCTCCTGTCCCTGCTGTTCAGAGCTCCTGTCCCTGCTCAGGGCTCCTGTCCCTGCTCAGAGCTCCTGTCCCTGCTCAGAGCTCCTGTCCCTGCTCAGAGCTCCTGTCCCTGCTGTTCAGAGCTCCTGTCCCTGCTCAGGGCTCCTGTCCCTGTTCAGAGCTCCTGTCCCTGCTCAGAGCTCCTGTCCCTGCTGTTCAGAGCTCCTGTCCCTGTTCAGGGCTCCTGTCCCTGCTGCTCAGAGCTCCTGTCCCTGTTCAGAGCTCCTGTCCCTGCTGTTCAGAGCTCCTGTCCCTGCTGTTCAGAGCTCCTGTCCCTGTTCAGGGCTCCTGTCCCTGCTGCTCAGAGCTCCTGTCCCTGCTGTTCAGAGCTCCTGTCCCTGCTCATGACTCCTGTCCCTGCTGTTCAGAGCTCCTGTCCCTGCTCAGAGCTCCTGTCCCTGTTTAGAGCTCCTGTCCCTGCTCAGAGCTCCTGTCCCTGTTCAGAGCTCCTGTCCCTGCTGTTCAGGGCTCCTGTTCCTGCTCAGGGCTCCTGTCCCTGCTGTTCAGAGCTCCTGTCCCTGCTCAGGGCTCCTGTCCCTGCTCAGAGCTCCTGTCCCTGCTGTTCAGAGCTCCTGTCCCTGTTCAGGGCTCCTGTCCCTGCTGCTCAGAGCTCCTGTCCCTGTTCAGAGCTCCTGTCCCTGCTCAGAGCTCCTGTCCCTGTTCAGAGCTCCTGTCCCTGCTCAGGGCTCCTGTCCATGCTGCTCAGAGCTCCTGTCCCTGCTCAGAGCTCCTGTCCCTGCTGTTCACAGCTCCTGTCCCTGCTCAGAGCTCCTGTCCCTGCTGTTCAGAGCTCCTGCCCCTGTTCAGAGCTCCTGTCCCTGTTCAGGGCTCCTGTCCCTGCTCAGGGCTCCTGTCCCTGTTCAGAGCTCCTGTCCCTGCTCAGAGCTCCTGTCCCTGCTGTTCAGGGCTCCTGTCCCTGCTCAGAGCTCCTGTCCCAGCTCAGAGCTCCTGTCCCTGCTGCTCAGGGCTCCTGTCCCTGCTCAGAGCTCCTGTCCCTGCTCAGAGCTCCTGTCCCTGCTGCTCAGAGCTCCTGTCCCTGTTCAGAGCTCCTGTCCCTGCTGTTCAGGGCTCCTGTCCCTGCTGTTCAGAGCTCCTGTCCCTGCTGTTCAGAGCTCCTGTCCCTGCTCAGAGCTCCTGTCCCTGTTCAGGGCTCCTGTCCCTGCTCAGAGCTCCTGTGCCTGTACAGAGCTCCTGTCCCTGCTCAGAGCTCCTGTCCCTTGTCAGGGCTCCTGTCCCTGCTCAGAGCTCCTGTCCCTGCTGCTCAGAGCTCCTGTCCCTGTTCAGGGCTCCTGTCCCTGCTCAGAGCTCCTGTCCCTGCTGTTCAGAGCTCCTGTCCCTGCTCAGAGCTCCTGTCCCAGCTTTTCAGGGCTCCTGTCCCTGCTCAGAGCTCCTGTCCCTGGTCAGGGCTCCTGTCCCTGCTCAGAGCTCCAGTCCGTGTTCAGAGCTCCTGTCCCTGCTCAGAGCTCCTGTCCCTGCTCAGAGCTCCTGTCCCTGCTGCTCAGAGCTCCTGTCCCTGCTCAGGGCTCCTGTCCCTGTTCAGAGCTCCTGTCCCTGCTCAGGGCTCCTGTCCCTGCTCAGAGCTCCTGTCCCTGCTGTTCAGAGCTCCTGTCCCTGCTGCTCAGAGCTCCTGTCCCTGCTCAGAGCTCCTGTCCCTGTTCAGGGCTCCTGTCCCTGCTGTTCAGAGCTCCTGTCCCTGCTCAGAGCTCCTGTCCCTGCTGTTCAGAGCTCCTGTCCCTGCTCAGGGCTCCTGTCCCTGCTGCTCAGAGCTCCTGTCCCTGCTGCTCAGAGCTCCTTTCCCTGCTCAGAGCTCCTGTCCCTGCTGTTCAGAGCTCCTGTCCCTGCTGTTCAGGGCTCCTGTCCCTGTTCAGAGCTCCTGTCCCTGCTCAGAGCTCCTGTCCCTGCTGTTCAGAGCTCCTGTCCCTGTTCAGAGCTCCTGTCCCTGCTCTTCAGGGCTCCTGTCCCTGCTCAGAGCTCCTGTCCCTGCTGTTCAGAGCTCCTGTCCCTGCTCAGAGCTCCTGTCCCTGTTCAGGGCTCCTGTCCCTGCTGCTCAGAGCTCCTGTCCCTGCTGTTCAGAGCCGCTGTCCCTGCTCAGGGCTCCTGTCCCTGCTGTTCAGAGCTCCTGTCCCTGCTCAGAGCTCCTGTCCCTGTTCAGAGCTCCTGTCCCTGCTCAGAGCTCCTGTCCCTGTTCAGGGCTCCTGTCCCTGCTGTTCAGAGCTCCTGCCCCTGCTCAGGGCTCCTGTCCCTGCTCAGAGCTCCTGTCCCTGCTGTTCAGAGCTCCTGTCCCTGTTCAGGGCTCCTGTCCCTGCTGATCAGAGCTCCTGTCCCTGTTCAGAGCTCCTGTCCCTGCTCAGAGCTCCTGTCCCTGTTCAGAGCTCCTGTCCCTGTTCAGGGCTCCTGTCCATGCTGCTCAGAGCGCCTGTCCCTGCTCAGAGCTCCTGTCCCTGCTGTTCAGAGCTCCTGTCCCTGCTCAGAGCTCCTGTCCCTGCTGTTCAGAGCTCCTGTCCCTGTTCAGAGCTCCTGTCCCTGTTCAGGGCTCCTGTCCCTGCTCAGGGGTCCTGTCCCTGTTCAGAGCTCCTGTCCTTGCTCAGAGCTCCTGTCCCTGCTGTTCAGGGCTCCTGTCCCGGCTCAGAGCTCCTGTCCCAGCTCAGAGCTCCTGTCCCTGCTGCTCAGGGCTCCTGTCCCTGCTCAGAGCTCCTGTCCCTGCTCAGAGCTCCTGTCCCTGCTGCTCAGAGCTCCTGTCCCTGTTCAGAGCTCCTGTCCCTGCTGTTCAGGGCTCCTGCCCCTGCTCAGAGTTCCTGTCCCTGCTCAGAGCTCCTGTCCCTGCTGTTCAGAGCTCCTGTCCCTGCTCAGAGGTCCTGTCCCTGTTCAGGGCTCCTGTCCCTGTTCAGGGCTCCTGTCCCTGCTGTTCAGGGCTCCTGTCCCTGCTCAGAGCTCCTGTCCCTGCTCTTCAGGGCTCCTGTCCCTGCTGCTCAGAGCTCCTGTCCCTGTTCAGAGCTCCTGTCCCTGTTCAGAGCTCCTGTCCCTGCTGTTCAGGGCTCCTGTCCCTGCTCAGAGCTCCTGTCCCTGTTCAGAGCTCCTGTCCCTGCTCAGAGCTCCTGTCCCTGCTGTTCAGAGCTCCTGTCCATGCTGCTCAGAGCTCCTGTCCCTGTTCAGAGCTCCTGTCCCTGCTCAGAGCTCCTGTCCCTGCTCAGGGCTCCTGTCCCTGTTCAGAGCTCCTGTCCCTGCTGCTCAGAGCTCCTGTCCCTATTCAGAGCTCCTGTCCCTGCTCAGAGCTCCTGTCCCTGTTCAGAGCTCCTGTCCCTGCTCAGAGCTCCTGTCCCTGCTGCTCAGAGCTCCTGTCCCAGCTGTTCAGAGCTCCTGTCCCTGTTCAGAGCTCCTGTCCCTGCTCAGAGCTCCTGTCCCTGCTGCTCAGAGCTCCTGTCCCTGCTCAGAGCTCCTGTCCCTGCTGTTCAGGGCTCCTGTCCCTGCTGTTCAGAGCTCCTGTCCCTGCTCAGGGCTCCTGTCCCTGCTGTTCAGAGCTCCTGTCCCTGCTGTTCAGAGCTCCTGTCCCTGTTCAGAGCTCCTGTCCCTGCTCAGAGCTCCTGTCCCTGCTCAGAGCTCCTGTGCCTGTACAGAGCTCCTGTCCCTGCTCAGAGCTCCTGTCCCTGCTCAGGGCTCCTGTCCCTGCTCAGAGCTCCTGTCCCTGCTGTTCAGAGCTCCTGTCCCTGTTCAGGGCTCCTGTCCCTGCTCAGAGCTCCTGTCCCTGTTCAGAGCTCCTGTCCCTGTTCAGAGCTCCTGTCCCTGCTGTTCAGGGCTCCTGTCCCTGCTGTTCAGAGCTCCTGTCCCTGCTCAGGGCTCCTGTCCCTGCTCAGAGCTCCTGTCCCTGCTGCGCAGAGCTCCTGTCCCTGCTGTTCAGAGCTCCTGTCCCTGCTCAGAGCTCCTGTCCCAGGTTTTCAGGGCTCCTGTCCCTGCTCAGAGCTCCTGTCCCTGCTCAGGGCTCCTGTCCCTGCTCAGAGCTCCAGTCCCTGTTCAGAGCTCCTGTCCCTGCTCAGAGCTCCTGTCCCTGCTCAGAGCTCCTGTCCCTGCTCCTCAGAGCTCCTGTCCCTGCTCAGGGCTCCTGTCCCAGCTCAGAGCTCCTGTCCCTGCTCAGAGCTCCTGTCCCTGCTGTTCAGAGCTCCTGTCCCTGCTCAGAACTCCTGTCCCTGTTCAGGGCTCCTGTCCCTGTTCAGAGCTCCTGTCCCTGCTCAGAGCTCCTGTCCCTGCTGCTCAGAGCTCCGATCCCTGTTCAGGGCTCCTGTCCCTGCTCAGAGCTCCTGTCCCTGCTGTTCAGGGCTCCTGTCCCTGTTCAGCGCTCCAGTCCCTGCTCAGGGCTCCTGTCCCTGCTGTTCAGGGCTCCTGTCCCTGCTCCGAGCTCCTGTCCCTGCTCAGGGCTCCTGTCCCTGCTGTTCAGGGCTCCTGTCCCTGTTCAGCGCTCCTGTCCCCGCTCAGGGCTCCTGTCCCTGCTGTTCAGGGCTCCTGTCCCTGCTCAGAGCTCCTGTCCCTGCTCAGGGCTCCTGTCCCTGCTGTTCAGGGCTCCTGTCCCTGCTGCTCAGAGCTCCTGTCCCTGCTCAGAACTCCTGTCCCTGCTCAGGGCTCCTGTCCCTGCTGTTCAGAGCTCCTGTCCCTGCTGCTCAGTGCTCCTGTGCCTGCTGTTCAGGGCTCCTGTCCCTGCTCAGAGCTCCTGTCCCTGCTGCTCAGAGCTCCTGTCCCTGCTGTTCAGAGCTCCTGTCCCTGCACAGGGCTCCTGTCCCGGCTCAGGGCTCCTGTCCCTGCTGTTCAGAGCTCCTGTCCCTGCTGTTCAGAGCTCCTGTCCCTGCTCAGGGCTCCTGTCCCTGTTCAGAGCTCCTGTCCCTGCTCAGTGCTCCAGTCCCTGTTCAGGGCTCCTGTCCCAGTTCAGCGCTCCTGTCCCTGCTCAGGGCTCCTGTCCCTGCTCAGAGCTCCTGTCCCTGCTCAGAGCTCCTGTCCCTGCTGTTAAGAGCTCCTGTCCCTGCTCAGAGCTCCTGTCCCTGCTCAGGGCTCCTGTCCCTGTTCAGAGCTCCGGTCCCTGCTCAGGGCTCCTGTCCCTGCTCAGAGCTCCTGTCCCTGCTGCTCAGAGCTCCTGTCCCTGCTCAGGGCTCCTGTCCCTGTTCAGAGCTCCTGTCCCTGCTCAGGGCTCCTGTCCCTGCTCAGAGCTCCTGTCCCTGCTGCTCAGAGCTCCTGTCCCTGCTCAGAGCTCCTGTCCCTGTTCAGGGCTCCTGTCCCTGTTCAGAGCTCCTGTCCCTGCTCAGAGCTCCTGTCCCTGCTGCTCAGAGCTCCGATCCCTGTTCAGGGCTCCTGTCCCTGCTCAGAGCTCCTGTCCCTGCTGTTCAGGGCTCCTGTCCCTGTTCAGCGCTCCTGTCCGTGCTCAGGGCTCCTGTCCCTGCTGTTCAGGGCTCCTGTCCCTGCTGCTCAGAGCTCCTGTCCCTGCTCAGAGCTCCTGTCCCTGCTCAGGGCTCCTGTCCCTGCTGTTCAGAGCTCCTGTCCCTGCTGTTCAGAGCTCCTGTCCCTGCTCAGGGCTCCTGTCCCTGTTCAGAGCTCCTGTCCCTGCTCAGAGCTCCTGTCCCTGCTCAGAGCTACTGTCCCTGCTGTTCAGAGCTCCTGTCCCTGCTCAGAGCTCCTGTCCCAGCTTTTCAGGGCTCCTGTCCCTGCTCAGAGCTCCTGTCCCTGCTCAGGGCTTCTGTCCCTGCTCAGAGCTCCAGTCCGTGTTCAGAGCTCCTGTCCCTGCTCAGAGCTCCTGTCCCTGCTCAGAGCTCCTGTCCCTGCTGCTCAGAGCTCCTGTCCCTGCTCAGGGCTCCTGTCCCTGTTCAGAGCACCTGTCCCTGCTCAGGGCTCCTGTCCCTGCTCAGAGCTCCTGTCCCTGCTCAGAGCTCCTGTCCCTGCTGTTCAGAGCTCCTGTCCCTGCTCAGAGCTCCTGTCCTTGTTCAGGGCTCCTGTCCCTTTTCAGAGCTCCTGTCCCTGCTGTTCAGAGCTCCTGTCCCTGCTCAGAGCTCCTGTCCCTGCTGCTCAGAGCTCCTGTCCCTGCTCAGGGCTCCTGTCCCTGCTCAGAGCTCCTGTCCCTGCTGTTCAGGGCTCCTGTCCCTGCTCAGAGCTCCTGTCCCTGCTGCTCAGAGCTCCTGTCCCTGTTCAGGGCTCCTGTCCCTGCTCAGAGCTCCTGTCCCTGCTGTTCAGAGCTCCTGTCCCTGCTCAGAGCTCCTGTCCCTGTTCAGAGCTCCTGTCCGTGCTCAGAGCTCCTGTCCCTGCTGCTTAGAGCTCCTGTCCCTGCTCAGAGCTCCTGTCCCTGCTGTTCAGAGCTCCTGTCCCTGCTCAGAGCTCCTGTCCCTGTTCAAAGCTCCTGTCCCTGCTCAGAGCTCCTGTCCCTGCTGCTCAGAGCTCCTGTCCCTGCTCAGAGCTCCTGTCCCTGCTCAGAGATCCTGTCCCTGCTGTTCTGAGCTCCTGTCCCTGCTGTTCAGAGCTCCTGTCCCTGCTCAGAGCTCCTGTCCCTGCTGTTCAGAGCTCCTGTCCCTGCTCAGGGCTCCTGTCCCTGCTCAGAGCTCCTGTCCCTGCTGTTCAGAGCTCCTGTCCCTGCTCAGGGCTCCTGTCCCTGCTGTTCAGAGCTCCTGTCCCTGCTCAGGGCTCCTGTCCCTGTTCAGAGCTCCTGTCCCTGCTCAGAGCTCCTGTCCCTGCTGTTCAGAGCTCCTGTCCCTGTTCAGGGCTCCTGTCCCTGCTGCTCAGAGCTCCTGTCCCTGTTCAGAGCTCCTGTCCCTGCTGTTCAGAGCTCCTGTCCCTGCTGTTCAGAGCTCCTGTCCCTGTTCAGGGCTCCTGTCCCTGCTGCTCAGAGCTCCTGTCCCTGCTGTTCAGAGCTCCTGTCCCTGCTCAGGGCTCCTGTCCCTGCTGTTCAGAGCTCCTGTCCCTGCTCAGAGCTCCTGTCCCTGTTCAGAGCTCCTGTCCCTGCTCAGAGCTCCTGTCCCTGTTCAGGGCTCCTGTCCCTGCTGCTCAGAGCTCCTGTCCCTGTTCAGAGCTCCTGTCCCTGCTCAGAGCTCCTGTCCCTGTTCAGAGCTCCTGTCCCTGCTCAGGGCTCCTGTCCGTGCTGCTCAGAGCTCCTGTCCCTGCTCAGAGCTCCTGTCCCTGCTGTTCACAGCTCCTGTCCCTGCTCAGAGCTCCTGTCCCTGCTGTTCAGAGCTCCTGCCCCTGTTCAGAGCTCCTGTCCCTGTTCAGGGCTCCTGTCCCTGCTCAGGGCTCCTGTCCCTGTTCAGAGCTCCTGTCCCTGCTCAGAGCTCCTGTCCCTGCTGTTCAGGGCTCCTGTCCCTGCTCAGAGCTCCTGTCCCAGCTCAGAGCTCCTGTCCCTGCTGCTCAGGGCTCCTGTCCCTGCTCAGAGCTCCTGTCCCTGCTCAGAGCTCCTGTCCCTGCTGCTCAGAGCTCCTGTCCCTGTTCAGAGCTCCTGTCCCTGCTGTTCAGGGCTCCTGTCCCTGCTGTTCAGGGCTCCTGTCCCTGCTGTTCAGAGCTCCTGTCCCTGCTGTTCAGAGCTCCTGTCCCTGCTCAGAGCTCCTGTCCCTGTTCAGGGCTCCTGTCCCTGCTCAGAGCTCCTGTGCCTGTACAGAGCTCCTGTCCCTGCTCAGAGCTCCTGTCCCTGCTCAGGGCTCCTGTCCCTGCTCAGAGCTCCTGTCCCTGCTGCTCAGAGCTCCTGTCCCTGTTCAGGGCTCCTGTCCCTGCTCAGAGCTCCTGCCCCTGTTCAGAGCTCCTGTCCCTGCTGTTCAGGGCTCCTGTCCCTGCTGTTCAGAGCTCCTGTCCCTGCTCAGGGCTCCTGTCCCTGCTCCGAGCTCCTGTCCCTGCTGCTCAGAGCTCCTGTCCCTGCTGTTCAGAGCTCCTGTCCCTGCTCAGAGCTCCTGTCCCTGCTCAGATCTCCTGTCCCTGTTCAGAGCTCCTGTCCCTGCTCAGAGCACCTGTCCCTGCTCAGGGCTCCTGTCCTAGTTCAGAGCTCCTGTCCCTGCTGCTCAGAGCTCCGATCCCTGTTCAGGGCTCCTGTCCCTGCTGTTCAGGGCTCCTGTCCCTGCTCAGAGCTCCTGTCCCTGCTCTTCAGGGCTCCTGTCCCTGTTCAGGGCTCCTGTCCCTGTTCAGAGCTCCTGTCCCTGCTCAGAGCTCCTGTCCCTGTTCAGGGCTCCTGTCCCTGCTCAGAGCTCCTGTGCCTGTTCAGAGCTCCTGTCCCTGCTCAGAGCTCCTGTCCCTGCTCAGGGCTCCTGTCCCTGCTGTTCAGGGCTCCTGTCCCTGCTCAGAGCTCCTGTCCCTGTTCAGAGCTCCTGTCCTTGCTCAGAGCTCCTGTCCCTGCTCAGGGCTCCTGTCCCTGCTCAGAGCTCCTGTCCCTGCTGTTCAGGGCTCCTGTCCCTGCTCAGGGCTCCTGTCCCAGCTCAGAGCTCCTGTCCCTGCTGTTCAGAGCTCCTGTCCCTGCTCAGGGCTCCTGTCCCTGCTCAGAGCTCCTGTCCCTGCTCAGAGCTCCTGTCCCTGCTGAGAGCTCCTGTCCCTGTTCAGAGCTCCTGTCCCTGCTCAGAGCTCCTGTCCCTGCTCAGGGCTCCTGTCCCTGCTCAGAGCTCCTGTCCCTGCTGAGAGCTCCTGTCCCTGTTCAGAGCTCCTGTCCCTGCTCAGAGCTCCTGTCCCTGCTCAGGGCTCCTGTCCCTGTTCAGAGCTCCGGTCCCTGCTCAGGGCTCCTGTCCCTGCTCAGAGCTCCTGTCCCTGCTGCTCAGAGCTCCTGTCCCTGCTCAGGGCTCCTGTCCCTGTTCAGAGCTCCTGTCCCTGCTCAGGGCTCCTGTCCCTGCTCAGAGCTCCTGTCCCTGCTGCTCAGAGCTCCTGTCCCTGCTCAGAGCTCCTGTCCCTGTTCAGGGCTCCTGTCCCTGTTCAGAGCTCCTGTCCCTGCTCAGAACTCCTGTCCCTGCTGCTCAGAGCTCCGATCCCTGTTCAGGGCTCCTGTCCCTGCTCAGAGCTCCTGTCCCTGCTGTTCAGGGCTCCTGTCCCTGTTCAGCGCTCCTGTCCGTGCTCAGGGCTCCTGTCCCTGCTGTTCTGGGCTCCTGTCCCTGCTCAGAGCTCCTGTCCCTGCTCAGGGCTCCTGTCCCTGCTGTTCAGGGCTCCTGTCCCTGCTGCTCAGAGCTCCTGTCCCTGCTCAGGGCTCCTGTCCCTGTTCAGCGCTAATGTCCCTGCTCAGGGCTCCTGTCCCTGCTCAGAGCTCCTGTCCCTGCTCAGAGCTACTGTCCCTGCTGTTCAGAGCTCCTGTCCCTGCTCAGAGCTCCTGTCCCAGCTTTTCAGGGCTCCTGTCCCTGCTCAGAGCTCCTGTCCCTGCTCAGGGCTCCTGTCCCTGCTCAGAGCTCCAGTCCGTGTTCAGAGCTCCTGTCCCTGCTCAGAGCTCCTGTCCCTGCTCAGAGCTCCTGTCCCTGCTGCTCAGAGCTCCTGTCCCTACTCAGGGCTCCTGTCCCTGCTCAGAGCTCCTGTCCCTGCTCAGGGCTCCTGTCCCTGCTCAGAGCTCCTGTCCCTGCTGTTCAGAGCTCCTGTCCCTGCTCAGAGCTCCTGTCCCTGTTCAGGGCTCCTGTCCCTGTTCAGAGCTCCTGTCCCTGCTGTTCAGAGCTCCTGTCCCTGCTCAGAGCTCCTGTCCCTGCTGCTCAGAGCTCCTGTCCCTGCTCAGGGCTCCTGTCCCCGCTCAGAGCTCCTGTCCCTGCTGTTCAGGGCTCCTGTCCCTGCTCAGAGCTCCTGTCCCTGCTGCTCAGAGCTCCTGTCCCTGTTCAGGGCTCCTGTCCCTGCTCAGAGCTCCTGTCCCTGCTGTTCAGAGCTCCTGTCCCTGCTCAGAGCTCCTGTCCCTGTTCAGAGCTCCTGTCCGTGCTCAGAGCTCCTGTCCCTGCTGCTTAGAGCTCCTGTCCCTGCTCAGAGCTCCTGTCCCTGCTGTTCAGAGCTCCTGTCCCTGCTCAGAGCTCCTGTCCCTGTTCAAAGCTCCTGTCCCTGCTCAGAGCTCCTGTCCCTGCTGCTCAGAGCTCCTGTCCCTGCTCAGAGCTCCTGTCCCTGCTCAGAGATCCTGTCCCTGCTGTTCAGAGCTCCTGTCCCTGCTCAGAGCTCCTGTCCCTGCTGTTCAGAGCTCCTGTCCCTGCTCAGGGCTCCTGTCCCTGCTCAGAGCTCCTGTCCCTGCTGCTCAGAGCTCCTGTCCCTGCTCAGAGCTCCTGTCCCTGCTGTTCAGAGCTCCTGTCCCTGCTCAGGGCTCCTGTCCCTGTTCAGAGCTCCTGTCCCTGCTCAGAGCTCCTGTCCCTGCTGTTCAGAGATCCTGTCCCTGTTCAGGGCTCCTGTCCCTGCTGCTCAGAACTCCTGTCCCTGTTCAGAGCTCCTGTCCCTGCTGTTCAGAGCTCCTGTCCCTGCTGTTCAGAGCTCCTGTCCCTGTTCAGGGCTCCTGTCCCTGCTGCTCAGAGCTCCTGTCCCTGCTGTTCAGAGCTCCTGTCCCTGCTCAGGGCTCCTGTCCCTGCTGTTCAGAGCTCCTGTCCCTGCTCAGAGCTCCTGTCCCTGTTTAGAGCTCCTGTCCCTGCTCAGAGCTCCTGTCCCTGTTCAGAGCTCCTGTCCCTGCTGTTCAGGGCTCCTGTTCCTGCTCAGGGCTCCTGTCCCTGCTGTTCAGAGCTCCTGTCCCTGCTCAGGGCTCCTGTCCCTGCTCAGAGCTCCTGTCCCTGCTGTTCAGAGCTCCTGTCCCTGTTCAGGGCTCCTGTCCCTGCTGCTCAGAGCTCCTGTCCCTGTTCAGAGCTCCTGTCCCTGCTCAGAGCTCCTGTCCCTGTTCAGAGCTCCTGTCCCTGCTCAGGGCTCCTGTCCATGCTGCTCAGAGCTCCTGTCCCTGCTCAGAGCTCCTGTCCCTGCTGTTCACATCTCCTGTCCCTGCTCAGAGCTCCTGTCCCTGCTGTTCAGAGCTCCTGCCCCTGTTCAGAGCTCCTGTCCCTGTTCAGGGCTCCTGTCCCTTCTCAGGGCTCCTGTCCCTGTTCAGAGCTCCTGTCCCTGCTCAGAGCTCCTGTCCCTGCTGTTCAGGGCTCCTGTCCCTGCTCAGAGCTCCTGTCCCAGCTCAGAGCTCCTGTCCCTGCTGCTCAGGGCTCCTGTCTCTGCTCAGTGCTCCTGTCCCTGCTCAGAGCTCCTGTCCCTGCTGCTCAGAGCTCCTGTCCCTGTTCAGAGCTCCTGTCCCTGCTGTTCAGGGCTCCTGTCCCTTCTGTTCAGAGCTCCTGTCCCTGCTGTTCAGAGCTCCTGTCCCTGCTCAGAGCTCCTGTCCCTGTTCAGGGCTCCTGTCCCTGCTCAGAGCTCCTGTGCCTGTACAGAGCTCCTGTCCCTGCTCAGAGCTCCTGTCCCTTGTCAGGGCTCCTGTCCCTGCTCAGAGCTCCTGTCCCTGCTGCTCAGAGCTCCTGTCCCTGCTCAGGGCTCCTGTCCCTGCTCAGAGCTCCTGTCCCTGTTCAGAGCTCCTGTCCCTGCTGTTCAGGGCTCCTGTCCCTGCTGTTCAGAGCTCCTGTCCCTGCTCAGGGCTCCTGTCCCTGCTCCGAGCTCCTGTCCCTGCTGCTCAGAGCTCCTGTCCCTGCTGTTCAGAGCTCCTGTCCCTGCTCAGAGCTCCTGTCCCTGCTCAGATCTCCTGTCCCTGTTCAGAGCTCCTGTCCCTGCTCAGAGCTCCTGTCCCTGCTCAGGGCTCCTGTCCTTGTTCAGAGCTCCTGTCCCTGCTCAGGGCTCCTGTCCCTGTTCAGGGCTCCTGTCCCTGCTGTTCAGGGCTCCTGTCCCTGCTCAGAGCTCCTGTCCCTGCTCTTCAGGGCTCCTGTCCCTGTTCAGGGCTCCTGTCCCTGTTCAGAGCTCCTGTCCCTGCTCAGAGCTCCTGTCCCTGTTCAGGGCTCCTGTCCCTGCTCAGAGCTCCTGTGCCTGTTCAGAGCTCATGTCCCTGCTCAGAGCTCCTGTCCCTGCTCAGGGCTCCTGTCCCTGCTGTTCAGGGCTCCTGTCCCTGCTCAGAGCTCCTGTCCCTGTTCAGAGCTCCTGTCTCTGCTCAGAGCTCCTGTCCCTGCTCACGGCTCCTGTCCCTGCTCAGAGCTCCTGTCCCTGCTGTTCAGGGCTCCTGTCCCTGCTCAGGGCTCCTGTCCCAGCTCAGAGCTCCTGTCCCTGCTGTTCAGAGCTCCTGTCCCTGCTCAGGGCTCCTGTCCCTGCTCAGAGCTCCTGTCCCTGCTGAGAGCTCCTGTCCCTGTTCAGAGCTCCTGTCCCTGCTCAGAGCTCCTGTCCCTGCTCAGGGCTCCTGTCCCTGTTCAGAGCTCCGGTCCCTGCTCAGGGCTCCTGTACCTGCTCAGAGCTCCTGTCCCTGCTGCTCAGAGCTCCTGTCCCTACTCAGGGCTCCTGTCCCTGCTCAGAGCTCCTGTCCCTGCTCAGGGCTCCTGTCCCTGCTCAGAGCTCCTGTCCCTGCTGCTCAGAGCTCCTGTCCCTGCTCAGAGCTCCTGTCCCTGTTCAGGGCTCCTGTCCCTGTTCAGAGCTCCTGTCCCTGCTCAGAGCTCCTGTCCCTGCTGCTCAGAGCTCCGATCCCTGTTCAGGGCTCCTGTCCCTGCTCAGAGCTCCTGTCCCTGCTGTTCAGGGCTCCTGTCCCTGTTCAGCGCTCCTGTCCGTGCTCAGGGCTCCTGTCCCTGCTGTTCAGGGCTCCTGTCCCTGCTCAGAGCTCCTGTCCCTGCTCAGGGCTCCTGTCCCTGCTGTTCAGGGCTCCTGTCCCTGCTGCTCAGAGCTCCTGTCCCTGCTCAGAGCTCCTGTCCCTGCTCAGGGCTCCTGTCCCTGCTCAGGGCTCCTGTCCCTGTTCAGGGCTCCTGTCCCTGTTCAGCGCTAATGTCCCTGCTCAGGGCTCCTGTCCCTGCTCAGAGCTCCTGTCCCTGCTCAGAGCTCCTGTCCCTGCTGTTCAGAGCTCCTGTCCCTGCTCCGAGCTCCTGTCCCAGCTTTTCAGGGCTCCTGTCCCTGCTCAGAGCTCCTGTCCCTGCTCAGGGCTCCTGTCCCTGCTCAGAGCTCCAGTCCGTGTTCAGAGCTCCTGTCCCTGCTCAGAGCTCCTGTCCCTGCTCAGAGCTCCTGTCCCTGCTGCTCAGAGCTCCTGTCCCTGCTGCTCAGAGCTCCTGTCCCTGCTCAGGGCTCCTGTCCCTGTTCAGAGCTCCTGTCCCTGCTCAGAGCTCCTGTCCCTGCTGTTCAGAGCTCCTGTCCCTGCTGCTCAGAGCTCCTGTCCCTGCTCAGAGCTCCTGTCCCTGTTCAGGGCTCCTGTCCCTGCTGTTCAGAGCTCCTGTCCCTGTTCAGAGCTCCTGTCCCTGCTGTTCAGGGCTCCTGCCCCTGCTCAGAGCTCCTGTCCCTGCTCAGAGCTCCTGTCCCTGCTGTTCAGAGCTCCTGTCCCTGCTCAGAGCTCCTGTCCCTGTTCAGGGCTCCTGTCCCTGTTCAGGGCTCCTGTCCCTGCTGTTCAGGGCTCCTGTCCCTGCTCAGAGCTCCTGTCCCTGCTCTTCAGGGCTCCTGTCCCTGCTGCTCAGAGCTCCTGTCCCTGTTCAGAGCTCCTGTCCCTGTTCAGAGCTCCTGTCCCTGCTGTTCAGGGCTCCTGTCCCTGCTCAGAGCTCCTGTCCCTGTTCAGAGCTCCTGTCCCTGCTCAGAGCTCCTGTCCCTGCTGTTCAGAGCTCCTGTCCATGCTGCTCAGAGCTCCTGTCCCTGTTCAGAGCTCCTGTCCCTGCTCAGAGCTCCTGTCCCTTTTCAGGGCTCCTGTCCCTGTTCAGAGCTCCTGTCCCTGCTGCTCAGAGCTCCTGTCCCTGTTCAGAGCTCCTGTCCCTGCTCAGAGCTCCTGTCCCTGTTCAGGGCTCCTGTCCCTGCTGTTCAGAGCTCCTGTCCCTGTTCAGAGCTCCTGTCCCTGCTGTTCAGAGCTCCTGTCCCTGCTCAGAACTCCTGTCCTTGCTCAGAGCTCCTGTCCCTGCTCAGAGCTCCTGTACCTGCTGTTCAGAGCTCCTGTCCCTGCTCAGAGCTCCTGTCCCTGCTCAGAGCTCCTGTCCCAGCTGTTCAGAGCTCCTGTCCCTGTTCAGAGCTCCTGTCCCTGCTCAGAGCTCCTGTCCCTGCTGCTCAGAGCTCCTGTCCCAGCTGTTCAGAGCTCCTGTCCCTGTTCAGAGCTCCTGTCCCTGCTCAGAGCTCCTGTCCCTGCTCAGAGCTCCTGTCCCTGCTCAGAGCTCCTGTGCCTGTACAGAGCTCCTGTCCCTGCTCAGAGCTCCTGTCCCTGCTCAGGGCTCCTGTCCCTGCTCAGAGCTCCTGTCCCTGCTGCTCAGAGCTCCTGTCCCTGTTCAGGGCTCCTGTCCCTGCTCAGAGCTCCTGTCCCTGTTCAGAGCTCCTGTCCCTGCTGTTCAGGGCTCCTGTCCCTGCTGTTCAGAGCTCCTGTCCCTGCTCAGGGCTCCTGTCCCTGCTCAGAGCTCCTGTCCCTGCTGCGCAGAGCTCCTGTCCCTGCTGTTCAGAGCTCCTGTCCCTGCTCAGAGCTCCTGTCCCAGGTTTTCAGGGCTCCTGTCCCTGCTCAGAGCTCCTGTCCCTGCTCAGGGCTCCTGTCCCTGCTGAGAGCTCCAGTCCCTGTTCAGAGCTCCTGTCCCTGCTCAGAGCTCCTGTCCCTGCTCAGAGCTCCTGTCCCTGCTCCTCAGAGCTCCTGTCCCTGCTCAGGGCTCCTGTCCCAGCTCAGAGCTCCTGTCCCTGCTCAGAGCTCCTGTCCCTGCTGTTCAGAGCTCCTGTCCCTGCTCAGAACTCCTGTCCCTGTTCAGGGCTCCTGTCCCTGTTCAGAGCTCCTGTCCCTGCTCAGAGCTCCTGTCCCTGCTGCTCAGAGCTCCGATCCCTGTTCAGGGCTCCTGTCCCTGCTCAGAGCTCCTGTCCCTGCTGTTCAGGGCTCCTGTCCCTGTTCAGCGCTCCAGTCCCTGCTCAGGGCTCCTGTCCCTGCTGTTCAGGGCTCCTGTCCCTGCTCCGAGCTCCTGTCCCTGCTCAGGGCTCCTGTCCCTGCTGTTCAGGGCTCCTGTCCCTGTTCAGCGCTCCTGTCCCCGCTCAGGGCTCCTGTCCCTGCTGTTCAGGGCTCCTGTCCCTGCTCAGAGCTCCTGTCCCTGCTCAGGGCTCCTGTCCCTGCTGTTCAGGGCTCCTGTCCCTGCTGCTCAGAGCTCCTGTCCCTGCTCAGAACTCCTGTCCCTGCTCAGGGCTCCTGTCCCTGCTGTTCAGAGCTCCTGTCCCTGCTGTTCAGAGCTCCTGTCCCTGCTCAGGGCTCCTGTCCCTGTTCAGAGCTCCTGTCCCTGCTCAGAGCTCCTGTCCCTGTTCAGGGCTCCTGTCCCTGTTCAGCGCTCCTGTCCCTGCTCAGGGCTCCTGTCCCTGCTCAGAGCTCCTGTCCCTGCTGTTCAGAGCTCCTGTCCCTGCTCAGAGCTCCTGTCCCAGCTTTTCAGGGCTCCTGTCCCTGCTCAGAGCTCCTGTCCCTGCTCAGGGCTCCTGTCCCTGCTCAGAGCTCCAGTCCCTGTTCAGAGCTCCTGTCCCTGCTCAGAGCTCCTGTCCCTGCTGCTCAGAGCTCCTGTCCCTGCTCAGGGCTCCTGTCCCTGTTCAGAGCTCCTGTCCCTGCTCAGAGCTCCTGTCCCTGCTGTTCAGAGCTCCTGTCCCTGCTCAGAGCTCCTGTCCCTGTTCAGGGCTCCTGTCCCTGCTGTTCAGAGCTCCTGTCCCTGCTCAGAGCTCCTGTCCCTGCTCAGAGCTCCTGTCCCTGCTGCTAAGAGCTCCTATCCCTGTTCAGAGCTCCTGTCCCTGCTCAGAGCTCCTGTCCCTGCTGTTCAGAGCTCCTGTCCCTGCTCAGAGCTCCTGTCCCTGTTCAGGGCTCCTGTCCCTGTTCAGAGCTCCTGTCCCTGCTCAGAGCTCCTGTCCCTGCTGCTCAGAGCTCCGATCCCTGTTCAGGGCTCCTGTCCCTGCTCAGAGCTCCTGTCCCTGCTGTTCAGGGCTCCTGGCCCTGTTCAGCGCTCCTGTCCCTGCTGTTCAGAGCTCCTGTGCCTGCTGTTCAGGGCTCCTGTCCCTGCTCAGACCTCCTGTCCCTGCTCAGAGATCCTGTCCCTGCTGTTCAGGGCTCCTGTCCCTGCTGCTCAGAGCTCCTGTCCCTGCTGTTCAGAGCTCCTGTCCCTGCACAGGGCTCCTGTCCCGGCTCAGGGCTCCTGTCCCTGCTGTTCAGAGCTCCTGTCCCTGCTGTTCAGAGCTCCTGTCCCTGCTCAGGGCTCCTGTCCCTGTTCAGAGCTCCTGTCCCTGCTCAGTGCTCCAGTCCCTGTTCAGGGCTCCTGTCCCAGTTCAGCGCTCCTGTCCCTGCTCAGGGCTCCGGTCCCTGCTCAGAGCTCCTGTCCCTGCTCAGAGCTCCTGTCCCTGCTGTTAAGAGCTCCTGTCCCTGCCCAGAGCTCCTGTCCCAGCTTTTCAGGGCTCCTGTCCCTGCTCAGAGCTCCTGTCCCTGCTCAGGGCTCCTGTCCCTGCTCAGAGCTCCAGTCCCTGTTCAGAGCTCCTGTCCCTGCTCAGAGCTCCTGTCCCTGCTGCTCAGAGCTCCTGTCCCTGCTCAGGGCTCCTGTCCCTGTTCAGAGCTCCGGTCCCTGCTCAGGGCTCCTGTCCCTGCTCAGAGCTCCTGTCCCTGCTCAGAGCTCCTGTCCCTGCTGCTCAGAGCTCCTGTCCCTGCTCAGGGCTCCTGTCCCTGTTCAGAGCTCCTGTCCCTGCTCAGGGCTCCTGTCCCTGCTCAGAGCTCCTGTCCCTGCTGCTCAGAGCTCCTGTCCCTGCTCAGAGCTCCTGTCCCTGTTCAGGGCTCCTGTCCCTGTTCAGAGCTCCTGTCCCTGCTCAGAGCTCCTGTCCCTGCTGCTCAGAGCTCCGATCCCTCTTCAGGGCTCCTGTCCCTGCTCAGAGCTCCTGTCCCTGCTGTTCAGGGCTCCTGTCCCTGTTCAGCGCTCCTGTCCGTGCTCAGGGCTCCTGTCCCTGCTGTTCAGGGCTCCTGTCCTTGCTGCTCAGAGCTCCTGTCCCTGCTCAGAGCTCCTGTCCCTGCTCAGGGCTCCTGTCCCTGCTGTTCAGAGCTCCTGTCCCTGCTCAGGGCTCCTGTCCCTGTTCAGAGCTCCTGTCCCTGCTCAGAGCTCCTGTCCCTGTTCAGGGCTCCTGTCCCTGTTCAGCGCTAATGTCCCTGCTCAGGGCTCCTGTCCCTGCTCAGAGCTCCTGTCCCTGCTCAGAGCTACTGTCCCTGCTGTTCAGAGCCCCTGTCCCTGCTCAGAGCTCCTGTCCCTGCTCAGATCTCGTGTCCCTGTTCAGAGCTCCTGTCCCTGCTCAGAGCACCTGTCCCTGCTCAGGGCTCCTGTCCTTGTTCAGAGCTCCTGTCCCTGCTCAGGGCTCCTGTCCCTGTTCAGGGCTCCTGTCCCTGCTGTTCAGGGCTCCTGTCCCTGCTCAGAGCTCCTGTCCCTGCTCTTCAGGGCTCCTGTCCCTGTTCAGGGCTCCTGTCCCTGTTCAGAGCTCCTGTCCCTGCTCAGAGCTCCTGTCCCTGCTCAGGGCTCCTGTCCCTGCTCAGAGCTCCTGTGCCTGTTCAGAGCTCCTGTCCCTGCTCAGAGCTCCTGTCCCTGCTCAGGGCTCCTGTCCCTGCTGTTCAGGGCTCCTGTCCCTGCTCAGAGCTCCTGTCCCTGTTCAGAGCTCCTGTCCTTGCTCAGAGCTCCTGTCCCTGCTCAGGGCTCCTGTCCCTGCTCAGAGCTCCTGTCCCTGCTGTTCAGGGCTCCTGTCCCTGCTCAGGGCTCCTGTCCCAGCTCAGAGCTCCTGTCCCTGCTGTTCAGAGCTCCTGTCCCTGCTCAGGGCTCCTGTCCCTGCTCAGAGCTCCTGTCCCTGCTCAGAGCTCCTGTCCCTGCTGAGAGCTCCTGTCCCTGTTCAGAGCTCCTGTCCCTGCTCAGAGCTCCTGTCCCTGCTCAGGGCTCCTGTCCCTGTTCAGAGCTCCGGTCCCTGCTCAGGGCTCCTGTCCCTGCTCAGAGCTCCTGTCCCTGCTGCTCAGAGCTCCTGTCCCTGCTCAGGGCTCCTGTCCCTGTTCAGAGCTCCTGTCCCTGCTCAGGGCTCCTGTCCCTGCTCAGAGCTCCTGTCCCTGCTGCTCAGAGCTCCTGTCCCTGCTCAGAGCTCCTGTCCCTGTTCAGGGCTCCTGTCCTGTTGTGGTGTGTTGCAATATCCTGTTTTACCTTCTCCCTTCCCCCTCGCCCCTCGCTGAGTGTGCCCTGTCAATCAGGCTAACATACCAGCAAGGCGTCGTGTGATAGGTGTCCCTAGTACCTTGAGACCCTGCCCCTTCACCTGGTTGGTGACTCACCTGTCCCCTCCCCTTCCCCTGTCCTGAGCTTAAAATGTGAATGAGACCATGTGGCGCCATTCTGTTATCAGCAGAAGCCCAGTGCAGACGTATCTGTGCTCATGGAATAAACATCTGGCTACCTTCTAGCAGAATCCGCTCCCTTCTTTTCTTCACCATCGCCAGAAGCTCTCCCCTGAGGAGAACGGAGTCCTGTCTTGTGCCCCGCTGCACTCTGCCGCCAGCCAAGGTATCTTTGAGGTATAACACCGCAGAGCTGCCTATGGCCCAGCAGCGAAGGTCAGAATTGGCCTAGGCACCATCTAACTGGTTATATTGGGATACATATTCCAATATATTGGCGTCCCTGTGGGTGGCTCCACCCTGAGCCGGAAAACGGACTCGCAGTTCCTCAGAGAAGCTTCTGCCAGCCGTGCATCCAGCTGAAAGGAGCTTGGCTTCAAGACTCCCAGCTAGAGACTTTGGGAATACTCCCAGAAAAAGTTTCGTGGACTGTTCGGCGCCTTTGGAAAGCCCTGCTTCATTGTGGTGAACAGATTTTCCAGAGGAAGAAAAGGGCAGCCTCTCTTGCACCCAGAGAGAGGTCCTTTTCCGGTGGAGACCTGCCTGCCTGTACCCAGCCTACAGCTTCCATTTCACGTGAGTATCTCTGCTTTCGGTAGAGCAGAAGCTCAAAAACAGACTCTGCCGCGAGTTCTGTTCCTTTTTGCCTTTGCATTTTGGCTGCGCAGCCCCACAGACAAGAATTCATAGCGTTCTAGTGTTAGCTTTCCTGCTGCGTGTTTCACTGTTTTTTAGAATTCGCGCCGGAGCGGGATCGCTCTCTGCCCTTCCCCCCCCGGCTCAGCAGCGTGTTCAGACACGTGTTAGGAGATTTTCTTTCTCTTTCTCTTTGCGGGAGAGGGGGGGGCTCTCTTTCCACGTGGCCGGGGGACCTGCGGGGGTCGGGAGTGCTCTGCACACGCGGCGGCGGGGGGGGGGGGCGTCCCGGTTTCGGCTGCCACGTGGAGTAGTTGCTGTCTCTGCTCCGCGGGAGTGGCTGCTGCATTCCACCGCGGGGGAGGCTTTGTTTCTGCCTCGGCTCGGCAGGGCGTGTCCCAGCTCCCTGCTGCTGCTGCCCGGGAATTTTAAAAGCAGTATATACAGCTGCATTGTGAAGCTTTTGTCTGCTCGTTATCGCTTTCTATCTGTGGTTTTTTTTAGAAATTGGTAGCTGATTTTAGCTTTGTTTTTGGTCAGGCGGGATTAAGTACTTTGCTTTTTAACATGGGTTCCAAACTTAGCATTGTACAAAGGGGAGTGTATTATGATATTGTTAGCATTTTAATCAAGAGTAATGTGAAATTCTCTAAAGGAAAATTGAAACAGTTTATAAGATGGCTTTTTCTGCAGTTCCCAAACATTTCCCCTGAAGAAATCCACAATATTCAATTCTGGGATAAAGTTGGGAATGAATTGATAACCTTAGGACAATCTGGCAAATTACCCTCAGCTAAATTTGTGTTCTGGAGTTTGCAAATTCGAACAGCATTGCTCAAACAAAAGGAAATGGAGAAAAAGCCAAATGTAAAGCCATGTGCCTCTGCTCTCCCTGTTCCTCCCTCTCCCTCTAAAACCCCTAAACCTCTTTCCCCAAAAAAATCCCGAGCACGTGTTAGTTTTTCGGAGAGCAGTGATGTCCAAAATGGCCCCCAGTCCCTAGGGGGTCCACAAGATGGTGGATGCCACGTGGCATCTTCCCAAACCTGGTCTTCTTCTTCCCAAAATCCTCTTAAGCATTCCAAAATTCCATCCCCATCCCCCTCTCCTCCTGTTCCTCGTGACACCTTTCCCCCTCCCCCCGCCTTTCCTGCAGTACCCTCAGCTCCGCCCCTTTACTCCTCCCAGAGGGCGGCTGCTGACATGATGTCACCAGGTGACCCCGCCCTCTGTTCCCACGGTATCCCCGCCCCCTGCCAGCCCCTTGACCCCGCCCCTTGTTCCCACGGTTTCCCCGCCCCTTGCCGGCTCCCTTTCCCCGCCCCCTCCCCGGGTTCCCACGGTGGGGACACACCCACTGCCTGTCCCCAAACCTGTAGCTGTGATCCCAATGCTTCTGATTCAAGGGATACAGAGCAGGGGACAGCAGACCCAATGCATGGTGCCATGTTGTCGCTAGCTCCTGTTATATTTCAGCCTGCAGCTCAAGCTGGAGCAGCCCCAACTGCTAATTGGAGTTCTTTTGGACGACAATTGATTAAAGAGATCTGTAAATCTCATAAAGAATATGGTGCATACAGTCCATATTTCCGTGGCCTTTTAAATTCTGAATTAAGTAGGACTGTTGTGGTTCCACATGATTTAAAACAAATTTTTTCATGTCTCATGACATCCACGGAATTCAAATTATGGGAATCAGCATTGAAACAACTGCTAAAAGATGCTCTCCCAAGCTTACAGGCTGATCCAAACACAGCAAAAGACAACAATGGTAACCCCATTACTATTGACCACCTCTGTGGTGAGGGTCAATGGTCTTCTCCCTCAGTCCAAGCTGCTGCAATTCCTGCAGAAACACTTGAGAAAGTAAAGGAAGCAGCTGAAAAAGCATTCTTTTCCCTCCAACCTGAGGGGCCTTTTGAGCCCTATAGTAAAATCAAACAACTACCATCAGAGCCTTTTGTGAAATTTGTAGAAAGGCTAACTAGAGCCATTGAAATACAGGTTAAAAAGGAAAATGCAAGGGAAGCAATTTTAGAAGAAATAGCGTTTACAAATGCAAATGAACAGTGTCGAGCAGCAATCCTGAGCCTTCCTATGGAACCTTCCCCTACATTAAAAGATATGCTTCTAGTCTGTAACAGGAAAGTGCCTCTGATGAGTGTTGCTGAAGACTCCAGACCAAGGCTGCTGCCAAGACCACCTCAGCGTGTTGCTGTTGCCAGCCCTGCACCTTCTCTTTCAGCACAGCAGTACCCTGGGCAGCAGCGGAGACCGGCAATGGTTGAGCCCACTAAACCATGCCTGCTTTGTAATAAGCTAGGACACTGGAGTAACCAGTGCCCCCTGAAAAGGGAATTTGATGAATTTAAAAATAGCAGGGGAGGAGAACTGCAAGCCCTCCCTGGGGGTCAACAACAAAAAAACGAAGAATAAAGCGCCAGCCTGCCAGGCGTGCAGACATAAAAGGAGCAGGCCAAGAGAATAAGGGTAGCAAAACAAATCAAGCGCGCGATAATATTAATAATTGTGTAAGTGAAGCAAGTGCTTCAAAGACCAAGTCTGCTAGTGCACTGTTGAAAGTGAAACAAAATAACCTTTGTTGTGATTTAAGTGATTCTGTATTAACCGCATCTTCTGTCAATGAGCCTTACAGGTTGCAGCTGACAGAGTCACTCCACCTGAAGGACACTGACTGGCATTTTGTCTCTGTAAATCCTGAACAGAAAGGTACTTGGAACCAAATTCGTTGTAAGTACATCATCACTGGGGACAAAAACACACCACAAGAGATCGAAATTGCTCCGGGACTGACAACATCAGATCCTAAGCAATTTGTTCTCAGCCTGCACTGTTTCCACCCACCCCTGTTTCTTCCCAAGGGACAAATTGTTGCTCAAGCTATCCCTGTGCCATCTTTACCTGAAAATATTGATAAACAAGGGCCCACAGTCGCCCGGGTCCAAGTTATTGGGACAGATAAACCCAAATTGTGGTGCAATGTCAGTGGGGGTGGGGAGTCTAAACGCATTGAGATGCTTGTAGACACAGGTGCAGACTGCACAGTGATTCCAGTACGAGACTGGCCAGCACACTGGCCTTTACAAAATGTTGCTGGTCACCTTCGAGGTGTAGGAGGTCTGCAATTGGCAAGGCAATCCAAAAGCATTATTCAATTCAAGGGTCCACACGGACAATTGGCAAATATCCGTCCATTTGTGTTAGATTATTCAGAACCTTTGTTAGGGAGAGATTTAATGGCCCAGTGGGGTGTCACAATTAATATTCCAGACTCTCCACAGCATTTTTGTGCAGCAGTCATTAAACAACAGCGCCCCATCCAAAAACTTAAGTGGAAAACAGACGAACCAGTTGATGTGAAACAGTGGCCACTCAGTAAACAAAAAATAAAGGTGCTTGAGGAACTAGTAGAAGAGCAACTAAAAAAGGGCCACATTGTGGAGACCATGTCCCCATGGAACTCTCCAGTGTTTGTCATCCAAAAAGCTGACAAAAAGAGGTGGAGACTTCTCTGTGACCTCCGACAAATTAATAATGTAATTGAAGATATGGGTTCTCCCCAGCCTGGTATGCCATCCCCAACAATGCTTCCTCAAGATTGGAAATTAGCTGTTATTGATATTAAAGATTGTTTTTTCCAAATCCCATTGCACCCTGACGATGCACCGCGTTTGGCATTCTCTGTCCCTTCTATCAATTCAGAAGCTCCTATGAAAAGGTACCATTGGACTGTTCTTCCTCAGGGATTAAAGGTATCTCCAGCTATCTGCCAGTGGTATGTCTCTTCCCTGCTTTCCCCAGTTCGTGCAGCCGCAGAGAAGGCCATCATCTACCATTATATGGATGATATCCTTGTGTGTGCCCCCAATGATGATTTACTAACACATGCGCTTGACCTAACGATCGATGCATTGATTGTTGCAGGGTTCGAGCTCCAGGAACAGAAAATTCAAAAGATGCCACCTTGGAAGTATTTGGGCTTAGAAATTGGAAATAGGACCATTGTTCCTCAAAAACTAGAAATCAATCCAAGGATCAAGACCCTTGCGGATGTCCACAAGTTGTGTGGGTCTTTGAATTGGGTAAGACCATGGCTTGGTCTGACTAATGAAGACCTTGCCCCTCTCTTCAATTTATTGAAAGGGGGAGAGGACCCAGGTGCTCCTAGGTCTATTACCCCAGAGGCACGGAAAGCTCTAGAAAAGGTTCAGATTGCAATGTCCACAAGACAGGCCCACCGATGCCGGCCTGATCTGCCATTCAAATTTATCATCCTAGGTAAGTTGCCACACCTCCATGGAATTATTTTCCAGTGGGAGGAAAAACAAACACCTAAGGCAAAGGACACACCAAAAAAGGACCGGGACCAGAGGGACTCTCTCTTGATCATAGAATGGGTTTTCCTCAGTCACAAAAGGTCCAAGAGACTGACAAAGCCTCAGGAGCTGATAGCAGAACTGATCCGGAAAGCAAGGACCCGGATCAGGGAGTTAGCAGGATGTGATTTTAAGTGCATTCACATTCCAGTTGAGTTAAAATCAGGTCAAAATACTATGAAAATACTGGAACAATTGTTTCAAGAAAATGAAGTGTTGCAGTTTGCTCTGGATTCCTACTCAGGACAATTTTCGGTAGCACGGCCCGCTTGCAAATTGTTTGAACAAGATGTTCAATTTACTTTAAAATTAAGAACTGCTCTAAGTAGGAGACCTTTAAAAAGGGCTCTAACTGTCTTTACAGATGCGTCCGGGAGGTCACACAAGTCTGTTATGACTTGGAAAGATCCTCAAACCCAGCAGTGGGAGACGGACATTGCTGAGGTGGAAGGTTCACCTCAGGTTGCTGAATTGGCTGCGGTTGTTAGGGCTTTTGAAAGGTTCTCAGAACCATTTAATCTGATTACAGACTCTGCATACGTGGCAGGAGTAGTATCCAGAGCAGATCAAGCAATACTGCAAGATGTATCTAACATTGCACTTTTTGAATTGCTCTCAAAACTGGTAAAGTTAGTCACTCACCGAGAGCAACCCTTTTATGTGATGCATGTCAGGTCACACACTGACTTGCCAGGGTTTATCGCTGAAGGCAACAGAAGGGCAGATGCTCTTGCTGCACCTGCAGTGATGGCCACTCTCCCAAATGTTTTTGAACAGGCAAAAATCAGCCACCAGCTTTTCCACCAAAATGCACCTGGCCTGGTTCGCCAGTTTAACATCACTCGAGAACAGGCCAAAGCGATTGTGGCCACGTGCCCAAATTGCCAACAACATGCACTCCCTACAGTGAGTACGGGAGCAAACCCAAGGGGACTGAACAGTTGTGAACTGTGGCAAACAGATGTAACACACATACAGGCTTTTGGACGGCAGAAATATGTTCATGTTAGTGTAGATACCTTTTCTGGAGCGGTCTATGCTTCTGCCCACACAGGAGAATCATCTATTGATGCTATTAAGCACCTCTTACAGGCTTTTTCTTTCATGGGCATCCCCAAGGAGTTGAAAACTGATAATGGGCCTGCTTATAAATCCAAGGAATTCGGGAGCTTCCTGCAGCAATGGGGAGTAGAGCATAAAACTGGCATCCCCTACTCCCCTACAGGTCAAGCTATTGTAGAAAGAACTCACCGTGATATTAAAAGGGTCCTGGACCAGCAACAACAGGTTCTGAAGGTAGAACCTCCCCACATTCGGTTATCCAGGGCACTATTCACAATCAATTTTCTGAATTGTTCTTTTGACAGCCTGAACCCACCCATCCTACGCCACTTTGGGGGGAACAGTCACAGGTTGATGAAAGAAAAACCTCCGGTTTTAGTAAAGGACCCTGAGACTTGGAAAATGGTGGGACCTTACAAATTGGTTACTTGGGGACGTGGATACGCCTGTGTGTCCACCCCCTCTGGTTTAAGGTGGGTTCCTTCCAAATGGGTAAAGCCCTATGTTCCCAAAGTCTCAGAGAAATCTGCAGAAGCACCCCAGGTTGCTCACGCTGCCTGGAGAAGAAAACGCCGCGCACGTTCTCTGGAGGAAATTCCATTTAAGCCTCCTATCTGGAATAGTTTGTAATATATGTTTGTCTCAAGTTTTTGTACCAGTTTAGATCCCACTGTTCGTGTATAGCCTCGAGATGTCATGAGACCGAGCCTGCTTCTCGTCCTACTCGTGATCATCCCACCTGCAATCTCCTACATAGTACTGCAGCCCAAACCACATATGGACTACCTCGATAAAGGTTCTCAGACATCAACAGAGAAACTGACAACGAGCTGAATGGACTTTTCAATGGCTGGGGACTCTCGGGCTGGTTGGGATCTATTCTGAAAACTGTAATTTTAGTGCTGTTTATTTTAGTTGTAGTTATTGTAGTTTTTAGCATTGTTTTTGGAGTAATCAGACGCATGGTTCTCAAGTTAATCTCAAGCTCATCTCCCCCTCCTGAGGTCTACCATTTGGAAGCCCTCAGTGCTCCAGTGGATGACCTAGAAGCCTCAGTAGAATCATTCTGCACCATAAACACAGTCCTCTTCTTTTTAAACAAAACTAGGGGGAGATGTTGTGGTGTGTTGCAATATCCTGTTTTACCTTCTCCCTTCCCCCTCGCCCCTCGCTGAGTGTGCCCTGTCAATCAGGCTAACATACCAGCAAGGCGTCGTGTGATAGGTGTCCCTAGTACCTTGAGACCCTGCCCCTTCACCTGGTTGGTGACTCACCTGTCCCCTCCCCTTCCCCTGTCCTGAGCTTAAAATGTGAATGAGACCATGTGGCGCCATTCTGTTATCAGCAGAAGCCCAGTGCAGACGTATCTGTGCTCATGGAATAAACATCTGGCTACCTTCTAGCAGAATCCGCTCCCTTCTTTTCTTCACCATCGCCAGAAGCTCTCCCCTGAGGAGAACGGAGTCCTGTCTTGTGCCCCGCTGCACTCTGCCGCCAGCCAAGGTATCTTTGAGGTATAACACCGCAGAGCTGCCTATGGCCCAGCAGCGAAGGTCAGAATTGGCCTAGGCACCATCTAACTGGTTATATTGGGATACATATTCCAATACTGTCCCTGTTCAGAGCTCCTGTCCCTGCTCAGAACTCCTGTCCCTGCTGCTCAGAGCTCCGATCCCTGTTCAGGGCTCCTGTCCCTGCTCAGAGCTCCTGTCCCTGCTGTTCAGGGCTCCTGTCCCTGTTCAGCGCTCCTGTCCGTGCTCAGGGCTCCTGTCCCTGCTGTTCTGGGCTCCTGTCCCTGCTCAGAGCTCCTGTCCCTGCTCAGGGCTCCTGTCCCTGCTGTTCAGGGCTCCTGTCCCTGCTGCTCAGAGCTCCTGTCCCTGCTCAGGGCTCCTGTCCCTGTTCGGAGCTCCTGTCCCTGCTCAGGGCTCCTGTCCCTGCTCAGAGCTCCTGTCCCTGCTGCTCAGAGCTCCTGTCCCTGCTCAGAGCTCCTGTCCCTGTTCAGGGCTCCTGTCCCTGTTCAGAGCTCCTGTCCCTGCTCAGAGCTCCTGTCCCTGCTGCTCAGAGCTCCGATCCCTGTTCAGGGCTCCTGTCCCTGCTCAGAGCTCCTGTCCCTGCTGTTCAGGGCTCCTGTCCCTGTTCAGCGCTCCTGTCCGTGCTCAGGGCTCCTGTCCCTGCTGTTCAGGGCTCCTGTCCCTGCTGCTCAGAGCTCCTGTCCCTGCTCAGAGCTCCTGTCCCTGCTCAGGGCTCCTGTCCCTGCTGTTCAGAGCTCCTGTCCCTGCTGTTCAGAGCTCCTGTCCCTGCTCAGGGCTCCTGTCCCTGTTCAGAGCTCCTGTCCCTGCTGTTCAGAGCTCCTGTCCCTGTTCAGGGCTCCTGTCCCTGTTCAGCGCTAATGTCCCTGCTCAGGGCTCCTGTCCCTGCTCAGAGCTCCTGTCCCTGCTCAGAGCTACTGTCCCTGCTGTTCAGAGCTCCTGTCCCTGCTCAGAGCTCCTGTCCCAGCTTTTCAGGGCTCCTGTCCCTGCTCAGAGCTCCTGTCCCTGCTCAGGGCTCCTGTCCCTGCTCAGAGCTCCAGTCCGTGTTCAGAGCTCCTGTCCCTGCTCAGAGCTCCTGTCCCTGCTGCTCAGAGCTCCTGTCCCTGCTCAGGGCTCCTGTCCCTGTTCAGAGCTCCTGTCCCTGCTCAGGGCTCCTGTCCCTGCTCAGAGCTCCTGTCCCTGCTGTTCAGAGCTCCTGTCCCTGCTCAGAGCTCCTGTCCCTGTTCAGGGCTCCTGTCCCTGTTCAGAGCTCCTGTCCCTGCTGTTCAGAGCTCCTGTCCCTGCTCAGAGCTCCTGTCCCTGCTGCTCAGAGCTCCTGTCCCTGCTCAGGGCTCCTGTCCCTGCTCAGAGCTCCTGTCCCTGCTGTTCAGGGCTCCTGTCCCTGCTCAGAGCTCCTGTCCCTGCTGCTCAGAGCTCCTGTCCCTGTTCAGGGCTCCTGTCCCTGCTCAGAGCTCCTGTCCCTGCTGTTCAGAGCTCCTGTCCCTGCTCAGAGCTCCTGTCCCTGTTCAGAGCTCCTGTCCGTGCTCAGAGCTCCTGTCCCTGCTGCTTAGAGCTCCTGTCCCTGCTCAGAGCTCCTGTCCCTGCTGTTCAGAGCTCCTGTCCCTGCTCAGAGCTCCTGTCCCTGTTCAAAGCTCCTGTCCCTGCTCAGAGCTCCTGTCCCTGCTGCTCAGAGCTCCTGTCCCTGCTCAGAGCTCCTGTTCCTGCTCAGAGATCATGTCCCTGCTGTTCAGAGCTCCTGTCCCTGCTCAGAGCTCCTGTCCCTGCTGTTCAGAGCTCCTGTCCCTGCTCAGGGCTCCTGTCCCTGCTCAGAGCTCCTGTCCCTGCTGCTCAGAGCTCCTGTCCCTGCTCAGAGCTCCTGTCCCTGCTGTTCAGAGCTCCTGTCCCTGTTCAGGGCTCCTGTCCCTGCTGCTCAGAGCTCCTGTCCCTGTTCAGAGCTCCTGTCCCTGCTGTTCAGAGCTCCTGTCCCTGTTCAGGGCTCCTGTCCCTGCTGCTCAGAGCTCCTGTCCCTGCTGTTCAGAGCTCCTGTCCCTGCTCATGACTCCTGTCCCTGCTGTTCAGAGCTCCTGTCCCTGCTCAGAGCTCCTGTCCCTGTTTAGAGCTCCTGTCCCTGCTCAGAGCTCCTGTCCCTGTTCAGAGCTCCTGTCCCTGCTGTTCAGGGCTCCTGTTCCTGCTCAGGGCTCCTGTCCCTGCTGTTCAGAGCTCCTGTCCCTGTTCAGGGCTCCTGTCCCTGCTCAGAGCTCCTGTCCCTGCTGTTCAGAGCTCCTGTCCCTGTTCAGGGCTCCTGTCCCTGCTGCTCAGAGCTCCTGTCCCTGTTCAGAGCTCCTGTCCCTGCTCAGAGCTCCTGTCCCTGTTCAGAGCTCCTGTCCCTGCTCAGGGCTCCTGTCCATGCTGCTCAGAGCTCCTGTCCCTGCTCAGAGCTCCTGTCCCTGCTGTTCACAGCTCCTGTCCCTGCTCAGAGCTCCTGTCCCTGCTGTTCAGAGCTCCTGCCCCTGTTCAGAGCTCCTGTCCCTGTTCAGGGCTCCTGTCCCTGCTCAGGGCTCCTGTCCCTGTTCAGAGCTCCTGTCCCTGCTCAGAGCTCCTGTCCCTGCTGTTCAGGGCTCCTGTCCCTGCTCAGAGCTCCTGTCCCAGCTCAGAGCTCCTGTCCCTGCTGCTCAGGGCTCCTGTCCCTGCTCAGAGCTCCTGTCCCTGCTCAGAGCTCCTGTCCCTGCTGCTCAGAGCTCCTGTCCCTGTTCAGAGCTCCTGTCCCTGCTGTTCAGGGCTCCTGTCCCTGCTGTTCAGAGCTCCTGTCCCTGCTGTTCAGAGCTCCTGTCCCTGCTCAGAGCTCCTGTCCCTGTTCAGGGCTCCTGTCCCTGCTCAGAGCTCCTGTGCCTGTACAGAGCTCCTGTCCCTGCTCAGAGCTCCTGTCCCTTGTCAGGGCTCCTGTCCCTGCTCAGAGCTCCTGTCCCTGCTGCTCAGAGCTCCTGTCCCTGTTCAGGGCTCCTGTCCCTGCTCAGAGCTCCTGTCCCTGTTCAGAGCTCCTGTCCCTGCTGTTCAGGGCTCCTGTCCCTGCTGTTCAGAGCTCCTGTCCCTGCTCCGAGCTCCTGTCCCTGCTGCTCAGAGCTCCTGTCCCTGCTGTTCAGAGCTCCTGTCCCTGCTCAGAGCTCCTGTCCCTGCTCAGATCTCCTGTCCCTGTTCAGAGCTCCTGTCCCTGCTCAGAGCTCCTGTCCCTGCTCAGGGCTCCTGTCCTTGTTCAGAGCTCCTGTCCCTGCTCAGGGCTCCTGTCCCTGTTCAGGGCTCCTGTCCCTGCTGTTCAGGGCTCCTGTCCCTGCTCAGAGCTCCTGTCCCTGCTCTTCAGGGCTCCTGTCCCTGTTCAGGGCTCCTGTCCCTGTTCAGAGCTCCTGTCCCTGCTCAGAGCTCCTGTCCCTGTTCAGGGCTCCTGTCCCTGCTCAGAGCTCCTGTGCCTGTTCAGAGCTCCTGTCCCTGCTCAGAGCTCCTGTCCCTGCTCAGGGCTCCTGTCCCTGTTCAGAGCTCCGGTCCCTGCTCAGGGCTCCTGTACCTGCTCAGAGCTCCTGTCCCTGTTCAGAGCTCCTGTCTCTGCTCAGAGCTCCTGTCCCTGCTCACGGCTCCTGTCCCTGCTCAGAGCTCCTGTCCCTGCTGTTCAGGGCTCCTGTCCCTGCTCAGGGCTCCTGTCCCAGCTCAGAGCTCCTGTCCCTGCTGTTCAGAGCTCCTGTCCCTGCTCAGGGCTCCTGTCCCTGCTCAGAGCTCCTGTCCCTGCTCAGAGCTCCTGTCCCTGCTGAGAGCTCCTGTCCCTGTTCAGAGCTCCTGTCCCTGCTCAGAGCTCCTGTCCCTGCTCAGGGGTCCTGTCCCTGTTCAGAGCTCCGGTCCCTGCTCAGGGCTCCTGTACCTGCTCAGAGCTCCTGTCCCTGCTGCTCAGAGCTCCTGTCCCTGCTCAGGGCTCCTGTCCCTGCTCAGAGCTCCTGTCCCTGCTCAGGGCTCCTGTCCCTGCTCAGAGCTCCTGTCCCTGCTGCTCAGAGCTCCTGTCCCTGCTCAGAGCTCCTGTCCCTGTTCAGGGCTCCTGTCCCTGTTCAGAGCTCCTGTCCCTGCTCAGAGCTCCTGTCCCTGCTGCTCAGAGCTCCGATCCCTGTTCAGGGCTCCTGTCCCTGCTCAGAGCTCCTGTCCCTGCTGTTCAGGGCTCCTGTCCCTGTTCAGCGCTCCTGTCCGTGCTCAGGGCTCCTGTCCCTGCTGTTCAGGGCTCCTGTCCTTGCTCAGAGCTCCTGTCCCTGCTCAGGGCTCCTGTCCCTGCTGTTCAGGGCTCCTGTCCCTGCTGCTCAGAGCTCCTGTCCCTGCTCAGAGCTCCTGTCCCTGCTCAGGGCTCCTGTCCCTGCTCAGGGCTCCTGTCCCTGTTCAGGGCTCCTGTCCCTGTTCAGCGCTGATGTCCCTGCTCAGGGCTCCTGTCCCTGCTCAGAGCTCCTGTCCCTGCTGTTCAGAGCTCCTGTCCCTGCTCAGAGCTCCTGTCCCAGCTTTTCAGGGCTCCTGTCCCTGCTCAGAGCTCCTGTCCCTGGTCAGGGCTCCTGTCCCTGCTCAGAGCTCCAGTCCGTGTTCAGAGCTCCTGTCCCTGCTCAGAGCTCCTGTCCCTGCTCAGAGCTCCTGTCCCTGCTGCTCAGAGCTCCTGTCCCTGCTCAGGGCTCCTGTCCCTGTTCAGAGCTCCTGTCCCTGCTCAGGGCTCCTGTCCCTGCTCAGAGCTCCTGTCCCTGCTGTTCAGAGCTCCTGTCCCTGCTGCTCAGAGCTCCTGTCCCTGCTCAGAGCTCCTGTCCCTGTTCAGGGCTCCTGTCCCTGCTGTTCAGAGCTCCTGTCCCTGCTCAGAGCTCCTGTCCCTGCTGTTCAGAGCTCCTGTCCCTGCTCAGGGCTCCTGTCCCTGCTGCTCAGAGCTCCTGTCCCTGCTGCTCAGAGCTCCTGTCCCTGCTCAGAGCTCCTGTCCCTGCTGTTCAGAGCTCCTGTCCCTGCTGTTCAGGGCTCCTGTCCCTGTTCAGAGCTCCTGTCCCTGCTCAGAGCTCCTGTCCCTGCTGTTCAGAGCTCCTGTCCCTGTTCAGAGCTCCTGTCCCTGCTCTTCAGGGCTCCTGTCCCTGCTCAGAGCTCCTGTCCCTGCTGTTCAGAGCTCCTGTCCCTGCTCAGAGCTCCTGTCCCTGTTCAGGGCTCCTGTCCCTGCTGCTCAGAGCTCCTGTCCCTGCTGTTCAGAGCCGCTGTCCCTGCTCAGGGCTCCTGTCCCTGCTGTTCAGAGCTCCTGTCCCTGCTCAGAGCTCCTGTCCCTGTTCAGAGCTCCTGTCCCTGCTCAGAGCTCCTGTCCCTGTTCAGGGCTCCTGTCCCTGCTGTTCAGAGCTCCTGTCCCTGCTCAGGGCTCCTGTCCCTGCTCAGAGCTCCTGTCCCTGCTGTTCAGAGCTCCTGTCCCTGTTCAGGGCTCCTGTCCCTGCTGATCAGAGCTCCTGTCCCTGTTCAGAGCTCCTGTCCCTGCTCAGAGCTCCTGTCCCTGTTCAGAGCTCCTGTCCCTGTTCAGGGCTCCTGTCCATGCTGCTCAGAGCGCCTGTCCCTGCTCAGAGCTCCTGTCCCTGCTGTTCAGAGCTCCTGTCCCTGCTCAGAGCTCCTGTCCCTGCTGTTCAGAGCTCCTGTCCCTGTTCAGAGCTCCTGTCCCTGTTCAGGGCTCCTGTCCCTGCTCAGGGGTCCTGTCCCTGTTCAGAGCTCCTGTCCCTGCTCAGAGCTCCTGTCCCTGCTGTTCAGGGCTCCTGTCCCTGCTCAGAGCTCCTGTCCCTGCTCAGAGCTCCTGTCCCTGCTGCTCAGGGCTCCTGTCCCTGCTCAGAGCTCCTGTCCCTGCTCAGAGCTCCTGTCCCTGCTGCTCAGAGCTCCTGTCCCTGTTCAGAGCTCCTGTCCCTGCTGTTCAGGGCTCCTGCCCCTGCTCAGAGCTCCTGTCCCTGCTCAGAGCTCCTGTCCCTGCTGTTCAGAGCTCCTGTCCCTGCTCAGAGGTCCTGTCCCTGTTCAGGGCTCCTGTCCCTGTTCAGGGCTCCTGTCCCTGCTGTTCAGGGCTCCTGTCCCTGCTCAGAGCTCCTGTCCCTGCTCTTCAGGGCTCCTGTCCCTGCTGCTCAGAGCTCCTGTCCCTGTTCAGAGCTCCTGTCCCTGTTCAGAGCTCCTGTCCCTGCTGTTCAGGGCTCCTGTCCCTGCTCAGAGCTCCTGTCCCTGTTCAGAGCTCCTGTCCCTGCTCAGAGCTCCTGTCCCTGCTGTTCAGAGCTCCTGTCCATGCTGCTCAGAGCTCCTGTCCCTGTTCAGAGCTCCTGTCCCTGCTCAGAGCTCCTGTCCCTTTTCAGGGCTCCTGTCCCTGTTCAGAGCTCCTGTCCCTGCTGCTCAGAGCTCCTGTCCCTATTCAGAGCTCCTGTCCCTGCTCAGAGCTCCTGTCCCTGTTCAGAGCTCCTGTCCCTGCTCAGAGCTCCTGTCCCTGCTGCTCAGAGCTCCTGTCCCAGCTGTTCAGAGCTCCTGTCCCTGTTCAGAGCTCCTGTCCCTGCTCAGAGCTCCTGTCCCTGCTGCTCAGAGCTCCTGTCCCTGCTCAGAGCTCCTGTCCCTGCTGTTCAGGGCTCCTGTCCCTGCTGTTCAGAGCTCCTGTCCCTGCTCAGGGCTCCTGTCCCTGCTGTTCAGAGCTCCTGTCCCTGCTTTTCAGAGCTCCTGTCCCTGTTCAGAGCTCCTGTCCCTGCTCAGAGCTCCTGTCCCTGCTCAGAGCTCCTGTGCCTGTACAGAGCTCCTGTCCCTGCTCAGAGCTCCTGTCCCTGCTCAGAGCTCCTGTCCCTGCTGCTCAGAGCTCCTGTCCCTGTTCAGGGCTCCTGTCCCTGCTCAGAGCTCCTGTCCCTGTTCAGAGCTCCTGTCCCTGTTCAGAGCTCCTGTCCCTGCTGTTCAGGGCTCCTGTCCCTGCTGTTCAGAGCTCCTGTCCCTGCTCAGGGCTCCTGTCCCTGCTCAGAGCTCCTGTCCCTGCTGCGCAGAGCTCCTGTCCCTGCTGTTCAGAGCTCCTGTCCCTGCTCAGAGCTCCTGTCCCAGGTTTTCAGGGCTCCTGTCCCTGCTCAGAGCTCCTGTCCCTGCTCAGGGCTCCTGTCCCTGCTCAGAGCTCCAGTCCCTGTTCAGAGCTCCTGTCCCTGCTCAGAGCTCCTGTCCCTGCTCCTCAGAGCTCCTGTCCCTGCTCAGGGCTCCTGTCCCAGCTCAGAGCTCCTGTCCCTGCTCAGAGCTCCTGTCCCTGCTGTTCAGAGCTCCTGTCCCTGCTCACAACTCCTGTCCCTGTTCAGGGCTCCTGTCCCTGTTCAGAGCTCCTGTCCCTGCTCAGAGCTCCTGTCCCTGCTGCTCAGAGCTCCGATCCCTGTTCAGGGCTCCTGTCCCTGCTCAGAGCTCCTGTCCCTGCTCTTCAGGGCTCCTGTCCCTGTTCAGCGCTCCAGTCCCTGCTCAGGGCTCCTGTCCCTGCTGTTCAGGGCTCCTGTCCCTGCTCCGAGCTCCTGTCCCTGCTCAGGGCTCCTGTCCCTGCTGTTCAGGGCTCCTGTCCCTGTTCAGCGCTCCTGTCCCCGCTCAGGGCTCCTGTCCCTGCTGTTCAGGGCTCCTGTCCCTGCTCAGAGCTCCTGTCCCTGCTCAGGGCTCCTGTCCCTGCTGTTCAGGGCTCCTGTCCCTGCTGCTCAGAGCTCCTGTCCCTGCTCAGAACTCCTGTCCCTGCTCAGGGCTCCTGTCCCTGCTGTTCAGAGCTCCTGTCCCTGCTGTTCAGAGCTCCTGTCCCTGCTCAGGGCTCCTGTCCCTGTTCAGAGCTCCTGTCCCTGCTCAGAGCTCCTGTCCCTGTTCAGGGCTCCTGTCCCTGTTCAGCGCTCCTGTCCCTGCTCAGGGCTCCTGTCCCTGCTCAGAGCTCCTGTCCCTGCTGTTCAGAGCTCCTGTCCCTGCTCAGAGCTCCTGTCCCAGCTTTTCAGGGCTCCTGTCCCTGCTCAGAGCTCCTGTCCCTGCTCAGGGCTCCTGTCCCTGCTCAGAGCTCCAGTCCCTGTTCAGAGCTCCTGTCCCTGCTCAGAGCTCCTGTCCCTGCTGCTCAGAGCTCCTGTCCCTGCTCAGGGCTCCTGTCCCAGTTCAGAGCTCCTGTCCCTGCTCAGAGCTCCTGTCCCTGCTGTTCAGAGCTCCTGTCCCTGCTCAGAGCTCCTGTCCCTGTTCAGGGCTCCTGTCCCTGCTGTTCAGAGCTCCTGTCCCTGCTCAGAGCTCCTGTCCCTGCTCAGAGCTCCTGTCCCTGCTGCTAAGAGCTCCTATCCCTGTTCAGAGCTCCTGTCCCTGCTCAGAGCTCCTGTCCCTGCTGTTCAGAGCTCCTGTCCCTGCTCAGAGCTCCTGTCCCTGTTCAGGGCTCCTGTCCCTGTTCAGAGCTCCTGTCCCTGCTCAGAGCTCCTGTCCCTGCTGCTCAGAGCTCCGATCCCTGTTCAGGGCTCCTGTCCCTGCTCAGAGCTCCTGTCCCTGCTGTTCAGGGCTCCTGGCCCTGCTGTTCAGAGCTCCTGTGCCTGCTGTTCAGGGCTCCTGTCCCTGCTCAGAGCTCCTGTCCCTGCTCAGAGATCCTGTCCCTGCTGTTCAGGGCTCCTGTCCCTGCTGTTCAGAGCTCCTGTCCCTGCACAGGGCTCCTGTCCCGGCTCAGGGCTCCTGTCCCTGCTGTTCAGAGCTCCTGTCCCTGCTGTTCAGAGCTCCTGTCCCTGCTCAGGGCTCCTGTCCCTGTTCAGAGCTCCTGTCCCTGCTCAGAGCTCCTGTCCCTGCTGTTCAGAGCTCCTGTCCCTGTTCAGGGCTCCTGTCCCTGCTGCTCAGAGCTCCTGTCCCTGTTCAGAGCTCCTGTCCCTGCTGTTCAGAGCTCCTGTCCCTGCTGTTCAGAGCTCCTGTCCCTGTTCAGGGCTCCTGTCCCTGCTGCTCAGAGCTCCTGTCCCTGCTCAGAGCTCCTGTCCCTGTTCAGAGCTCCTGTCCCTGTTCAGGGCTCCTGTCCCTGCTCAGGGCTCCTGTCCCTGCTGTTCAGAGCTCCTGTCCCTGCTCAGGGCTCCTGTCCCTGCTCAGAGCTCCTGTCCCTGCTGTTCAGAGCTCCTGTCCCTGTTCAGGGCTCCTGTCCCTGCTGCTCAGAGCTCCTGTCCCTGCTGCTCAGAGCTCCTGCCCCTGTTCAGAGCTCCTGTCCCTGCTCAGGGCTCCTGTCCCTGCTCAGGGCTCCTGTCCCTGTTCAGAGCTCCTGTCCCTGCTCAGAGCTCCTGTCCCTGCTGTTCAGGGCTCCTGTCCCTGCTCAGAGCTCCTGTCCCAGCTCAGAGCTCCTGTCCCTGCTGCTCAGGGCTCCTGTCCCTGCTCAGAGCTCCTGTCCCTGCTCAGAGCTCCTGTCCCTGCTGCTCAGAGCTCCTGTCCCTGTTCAGAGCTCCTGTCCCTGCTGTTCAGGGCTCCTGTCCCTGCTGTTCAGGGCTCCTGTCCCTGCTGTTCAGAGCTCCTGTCCCTGCTCAGAGCTCCTGTCCCTGTTCAGGGCTCCTGTCCCTGCTCAGAGCTCCTGTCCCTGTTCAGGGCTCCTGTCCCTGCTCAGAGCTCCTGTCCCTGCTCAGGGCTCCTGTCCCTGCTCAGAGCTCCTGTCCCTGCTGCTCAGAGCTCCTGTCCCTGCTCAGAGCTCCTGTCCCTGCTGCTCAGAGCTCCTGTCCCTGTTCAGGGCTCCTGTCCCTGCTCAGAGCTCCTGTCCCTGTTCAGAGCTCCTGTCCCTGCTGTTCAGGGCTCCTGTCCCTGCTGTTCAGAGCTCCTGTCCCTGCTCAGGGCTCCTGTCCCTGCTCCGAGCTCCTGTCCCTGCTGCTCAGAGCTCCTGTCCCTGCTGTTCAGAGCTCCTGTCCCTGCTCAGAGCTCCTGTCCCTGCTCAGATCTCCTGTCCCTGTTCAGAGCTCCTGTCCCTGCTCAGAGCTCCTGTCCCTGCTCAGGGCTCCTGTCCTTGTTCAGAGCTCCTGTCCCTGCTCAGGGCTCCTGTCCCTGTTCAGGGCTCCTGTCCCTGCTGTTCAGGGCTCCTGTCCCTGCTCAGAGCTCCTGTCCCTGCTCTTCAGGGCTCCTGTCCCTGTTCAGGGCTCCTGTCCCTGTTCAGAGCTCCTGTCCCTGCTCAGAGCTCCTGTCCCTGTTCAGGGCTCCTGTCCCTGCTCAGAGCTCCTGTGCCTGTTCAGAGCTCCTGTCCCTGCTCAGAGCTCCTGTCCCTGCTCAGGGCTCCTGTCCCTGCTGTTCAGGGCTCCTGTCCCTGCTCAGAGCTCCTGTCCCTGTTCAGAGCTCCTGTCCCTGCTCAGAGCTCCTGTCCCTGCTCAGGGCTCCTGTCCCTGCTCAGAGCTCCTGTCCCTGCTGTTCAGGGCTCCTGTCCCTGCTCAGGGCTCCTGTCCCAGCTCAGAGCTCCTGTCCCTGCTGTTCAGAGCTCCTGTCCCTGCTCAGGGCTCCTGTCCCTGCTCCGAGCTCCTGTCCCTGCTCAGAGCTCCTGTCCCTGTTCAGAGCTCCTGTCCCTGCTCAGAGCTCCTGTCCCTGCTCAGGGCTCCTGTCCCTGTTCAGAGCTCCGGTCCCTGCTCAGGGCTCCTGTCCCTGCTCAGAGCTCCTGTCCCTGCTGCTCAGAGCTCCTGTCCCTGCTCAGGGCTCCTGTCCCTGTTCAGAGCTCCTGTCCCTGCTCAGGGCTCCTGTCCCTGCTCAGAGCTCCTGTCCCTGCTGCTCAGAGCTCCTGTCCCTGCTCAGAGCTCCTGTCCCTGTTCAGGGCTCCTGTCCCTCTTCAGAGCTCCTGTCCCTGCTCAGAGCTCCTGTCCCTGCTGCTCAGAGCTCCGATCCCTGTTCAGGGCTCCTGTCCCTGCTCAGAGCTCCTGTCCATGCTGTTCAGGGCTCCTGTCCCTGTTCAGCGCTCCTGTCCGTGCTCAGGGCTCCTGTCCCTGCTGTTCAGGGCTCCTGTCCCTGCTCAGAGCTCCTGTCCCTGCTCAGGGCTCCTGTCCCTGCTGTTCAGGGCTCCTGTCCCTGCTGCTCAGAGCCCATGTCCCTGCTCAGAGCTCCTGTCCCTGCTCAGGGCTCCTGTCCCTGCTCAGGGCTCCTGTCCCTGCTGTTCAGAGCTCCTGTCCCTGCTGTTCAGAGCTCCTGTCCCTGCTCAGGGCTCCTGTCCCTGTTCAGAGCTTCTGTCCCTGCTCAGAGCTCCTGTCCCTGTTCAGGGCTCCTGTCCCTGTTCAGCGCTAATGTCCCTGCTCAGGGCTCCTGTCCCTGCTCAGAGCTCCTGTCCCTGCTCAGAGCTCCTGTCCCTGCTGTTCAGAGCTCCTGTCCCTGCTCAGAGCTCCTGTCCCAGCTTTTCAGGGCTCCTGTCCCTGCTCAGAGCTCCTGTCCCTGCTCAGGGCTCCTGTCCCTGCTCAGAGCTCCAGTCCCTGTTCAGAGCTCCTGTCCCTGCTCAGAGCTCCTGTCCCTGCTCAGAGCTCCTGTCCCTTCTGCTCAGAGCTCCTGTCCCTGCTCAGGGCTCCTGTCCCTGTTCAGAGCTCCTGTCCCTGCTCAGGGCTCCTGTCCCTGCTCAGAGCTCCTGTCCCTGCTTTTCAGAGCTCCTGTCCCTGCTCAGAGCTCCTGTCCCTGCTCAGAGCTCCTGTCCCTGTTCAGGGCTCCTGTCCCTGCTGTTCAGAGCTCCTGTCCCTGCTCAGAGCTCCTGTCCCTGCTCAGAGCTCCTGTCCCTGCTGTTCAGAGCTCCTGTCCCTGCACAGAGCTCCTGTCCCTGCTGCTCAGAGCTCCTGTCCCTGTTCAGGGCTCCTGTCCCTGCTCAGAGCTCCTGTCCCTGCTGTTCAGAGCTCCTGTCCCTGCTCAGAGCTCCTGTCCCTGCTGCTCAGAGCTCCTGTCCCTGCTCAGAGCTCCTGTCCCTGTTCAGAGCTCCTGTCCCTGCTGTTCAGAGCTCCTGTCCCTGCTGTTCAGAGCTCCTGTCCCTGTTCAGGGCTCCTGTCCCTGCTGCTCAGAGCTCCTGTCCCTGCTGTTCAGAGCTCCTGTCCCTGCTCAGGGCTCCTGTCCCTGCTGTTCAGAGCTCCTGTCCCTGCTCAGAGCTCCTGTCCCTGTTCAGAGCTCCTGTCCCTGCTCAAAGCTCCTGTCCCTGTTCAGAGCTCCTGTCCCTGTTCAGGGCTCCTGTCCCTGCTCAGGGCTCCTGTCCCTGCTGTTCAGAGCTCCTGTCCCTGCTCAGGGCTCCTGTCCCTGCTCAGAGCTCCTGTCCCTGCTGTTCAGAGCTCCTGTCCCTGTTCAGGGCTCCTGTCCCTGCTGCTCAGAGCTCCTGTCCCTGCTGCTCAGAGCTCCTGCCCCTGTTCAGAGCTCCTGTCCCTGTTCAGGGCTCCTGTCCCTGCTCAGGGCTCCTGTCCCTGTTCAGAGCTCCTGTCCCTGCTCAGAGCTCCTGTCCCTGCTGTTCAGGGCTCCTGTCCCTGCTCAGAGCTCCTGTCCCAGCTCAGAGCTCCTGTCCCTGCTGCTCAGGGCTCCTGTCCCTGCTCAGAGCTCCTGTCCCTGCTCAGAGCTCCTGTCCCTGCTGCTCAGAGCTCCTGTCCCTGTTCAGAGCTCCTGTCCCTGCTGTTCAGGGCTCCTGTCCCTGCTGTTCAGGGCTCCTGTCCCTGCTGTTCAGAGCTCCTGTCCCTGCTCAGAGCTCCTGTCCCTGTTCAGGGCTCCTGTCCCTGCTCAGAGCTCCTGTCCCTGCTCAGGGCTCCTGTCCCTGCTCAGAGCTCCTGTCCCTGCTGCTCAGAGCTCCTGTCCCTGCTCAGAGCTCCTGTCCCTGCTGCTCAGAGCTCCTGTCCCTGTTCAGGGCTCCTGTCCCTGCTCAGAGCTCCTGTCCCTGTTCAGAGCTCCTGTCCCTGCTGTTCAGGGCTCCTGTCCCTGCTGTTCAGAGCTCCTGTCCCTGCTCAGGGCTCCTGTCCCTGCTCCGAGCTCCTGTCCCTGCTGCTCAGAGCTCCTGTCCCTGCTGTTCAGAGCTCCTGTCCCTGCTCAGAGCTCCTGTCCCTGCTCAGATCTCCTGTCCCTGTTCAGAGCTCCTGTCCCTGCTCAGAGCTCCTGTCCCTGCTCAGGGCTCCTGTCCTTGTTCAGAGTTCCTGTCCCTGCTCAGGGCTCCTGTCCCTGTTCAGGGCTCCTGTCCCTGCTGTTCAGGGCTCCTGTCCCTGCTCAGAGCTCCTGTCCCTGTTCTTCAGGGCTCCTGTCCCTGTTCAGGGCTCCTGTCCCTGTTCAGAGCTCCTGTCCCTGCTCAGAGCTCCTGTCCCTGTTCAGGGCTCCTGTCCCTGCTCAGAGCTCCTGTGCCTGTTCAGAGCTCCTGTCCCTGCTCAGAGCTCCTGTCCCTGCTCAGGGCTCCTGTCCCTGCTGTTCAGGGCTCCTGTCCCTGCTCAGAGCTCCTGTCCCTGTTCAGAGCTCCTGTCCCTTCTCAGAGCTCCTGTCCCTGCTCAGGGCTCCTGTCCCTGCTCATAGCTCCTGTCCCTGCTGTTCAGGGCTCCTGTCCCTGCTCAGGGCTCCTGTCCCAGCTCAGAGCTCCTGTCCCTGCTGTTCAGAGCTCCTGTCCCTGCTCAGGGCTCCTGTCCCTGCTCCGAGCTCCTGTCCCTGCTCAGAGCTCCTGTCCCTGTTCAGAGCTCCTGTCCCTGCTCAGAGCTCCTGTCCCTGCTCAGGGCTCCTGTCCCTGTTCAGAGCTCCGGTCCCTGCTCAGGGCTCCTGTCCCTGCTCAGAGCTCCTGTCCCTGCTGCTCAGAGCTCCTGTCCCTGCTCAGGGCTCCTGTCCCTGTTCAGAGCTCCTGTCCCTGCTCAGGGCTCCTGTCCCTGCTCAGAGCTCCTGTCCCTGCTGCTCAGAGCTCCTGTCCCTGCTCAGAGCTCCTGTCCCTGTTCAGGGCTCCTGTCCCTGTTCAGAGCTCCTGTCCCTGCTCAGAGCTCCTGTCCCTGCTGCTCAGAGCTCCGATCCCTGTTCAGGGCTCCTGTCCCTGCTCAGAGCTCCTGTCCATGCTGTTCAGGGCTCCTGTCCCTGTTCAGCGCTCCTGTCCGTGCTCAGGGCTCCTGTCCCTGCTGTTCAGGGCTCCTGTCCCTGCTCAGAGCTCCTGTCCCTGCTCAGGGCTCCTGTCCCTGCTGTTCAGGGCTCCTGTCCCTGCTGCTCAGAGCCCATGTCCCTGCTCAGAGCTCCTGTCCCTGCTCAGGGCTCCTGTCCCTGCTCAGGGCTCCTGTCCCTGCTGTTCAGAGCTCCTGTCCCTGCTGTTCAGAGCTCCTGTCCCTGCTCAGGGCTCCTGTCCCTGTTCAGAGCTTCTGTCCCTGCTCAGAGCTCCTGTCCCTGTTCAGGGCTCCTGTCCCTGTTCAGCGCTAATGTCCCTGCTCAGGGCTCCTGTCCCTGCTCAGAGCTCCTGTCCCTGCTCAGAGCTCCTGTCCCTGCTGTTCAGAGCTCCTGTCCCTGCTCAGAGCTCCTGTCCCAGCTTTTCAGGGCTCCTGTCCCTGCTCAGAGCTCCTGTCCCTGCTCAGGGCTCCAGTCCCTGTTCAGAGCTCCTGTCCCTGCTCAGAGCTCCTGTCCCTGCTCAGAGCTCCTGTCCCTGCTCAGAGCTCCTGTCCCTGCTGCTCAGAGCTCCTGTCCCTGCTCAGGGCTCCTGTCCCTGTTCAGAGCTCCTGTCCCTGCTCAGGGCTCCTGTCCCTGCTCAGAGCTCCTGTCCCTGCTGTTCAGAGCTCCTGTCCCTGCTCAGAGCTCCTGTCCCTGCTCAGAGCTCCTGTCCCTGTTCAGGGCTCCTGTCCCTGCTGTTCAGAGCTCCTGTCCCTGCTCAGAGCTCCTGTCCCTGCTCAGAGCTCCTGTCCCTGCTGTTCAGAGCTCCTGTCCCTGCACAGAGCTCCTGTCCCTGCTGCTCAGAGCTCCTGTCCCTGTTCAGGGCTCCTGTCCCTGCTCAGAGCTCCTGTCCCTGCTGTTCAGAGCTCCTGTCCCTGCTCAGAGCTCCTGTCCCTGCTGCTCAGAGCTCCTGTCCCTGCTCAGAGCTCCTGTCCCTGCTGTTCAGAGCTCCTGTCCCTGCTCAGAGCTCCTGTCCCTGCTGTTCAGAGCTCCTGTCCCTGCACAGAGCTCCTGTCCCTGCTGCTCAGAGCTCCTGTCCCTGTTCAGGGCTCCTGTCCCTGCTCAGAGCTCCTGTCCCTGCTGTTCAGAGCTCCTGTCCCTGCTCAGAGCTCCTGTCCCTGCTGCTCAGAGCTCCTGTCCCTGCTCAGAGCTCCTGTCCCTGCTGTTCAGAGCTCCTGTCCCTGCTCAGAGCTCCTGTCCCTGTTCAAAGCCCCTGTCCCTGCTCAGAGCTCCTGTCCCTGCTGCTCAGAGCTCCTGTCCCTGCTCAGAGCTCCTGTCCCTGCTCAGAGATCCTGTCCCTGCTGTTCAGAGCTCCTGTCCCTGCTCAGAGCTCCTGTCCCTGCTGTTCAGAGCTCCTGTCCCTGCTCAGGGCTCCTGTCCCTGCTCAGAGCTCCTGTCCCTGCTGTTCAGAGCTCCTGTCCCTGCTCAGGGCTCCTGTCCCTGTTCAGAGCTCCTGTCCCTGCTCAGAGCTCCTGTCCCTGCTGTTCAGAGCTCCTGTCCCTGTTCAGGGCTCCTGTCCCTGCTGCTCAGAGCTCCTGTCCCTGCTCAGAGCTCCTGTCCCTGCTGTTCAGAGCTCCTGTCCCTGCTCAGAGCTCCTGTCCCTGTTCAGGGCTCCTGTCCCTGCTGCTCAGAGCTCCTGTCCCTGCTGTTCAGGGCTCCTGTCCCTGCTCAGGGCTCCTGTCCCTGCTGTTCAGAGCTCCTGTCCCTGCTGCTCAGAGCTCCTGTCCCTGTTCAGAGCTCCTGTCCCTGTTCAGAGCTCCTGTCCCTGCTGTTCAGGGCTCCTGTCCCTGCTCAGAGCTCCTGTCCCTGTTCAGAGCTCCTGTCCCTGCTCAGAGCTCCTGTCCCTGCTGTTCAGAGCTCCTGTCCCTGCTGCTCAGAGCTCCTGTCCCTGTTCAGAGCTCCTGTCCCTGCTCAGAGCTCCTGTCCCTCTTCAGGGCTCCTGTCCCTGTTCAGAGCTCCTGTCCCTGCTGCTCAGAGCTCCTGTCCCTGTTCAGAGCTCCTGTCCCTGCTCAGAGCTCCTGTCCCTGTTCAGGGCTCCTGTCCCTGCTGTTCAGAGCTCCTGTCCCTGTTCAGAGCTCCTGTCCCTGCTGTTCAGAGCTCCTGTCCCTGCTCAGAACTCCTGTCCCTGCTCAGAGCTCCTGTCCCTTCTCAGAGCTCCTGTCCCTGCTGTTCAGAGCTCCTGTCCCTGCTCAGAGCTCCTGTCCCTGCTCAGAGCTCCTGTCCCAGCTGTTCAGAGCTCCTGTCCCTGTTCAGAGCTCCTGTCCCTGCACAGAGCTCCTGTCCCTGCTGCTCAGAGCTCCTGTCCCTGCACAGAGCTCCTGTCCCTGCTGCTCAGAGCTCCTGTCCCTGTTCAGGGCTCCTGTCCCTGCTCAGAGCTCCTGTCCCTGCTGTTCAGAGCTCCTGTCCCTGCTCAGAGCTCCTGTCCCTGCTGCTCAGAGCTCCTGTCCCTGCTCAGAGCTCCTGTCCCTGCTGTTCAGAGCTCCTGTCCCTGCTCAGAGCTCCTGTCCCTGCTGTTCAGAGCTCCTGTCCCTGCACAGAGCTCCTGTCCCTGCTGCTCAGAGCTCCTGTCCCTGTTCAGGGCTCCTGTCCCTGCTCAGAGCTCCTGTCCCTGCTGTTCAGAGCTCCTGTCCCTGCTCAGAGCTCCTGTCCCTGCTGTTCAGAGCTCCTGTCCCTGCTCAGAGCTCCTGTCCCTGTTCAAAGCCCCTGTCCCTGCTCAGAGCTCCTGTCCCTGCTGCTCAGAGCTCCTGTCCCTGCTCAGAGCTCCTGTCCCTGCTCAGAGATCCTGTCCCTGCTGTTCAGAGCTCCTGTCCCTGCTCAGAGCTCCTGTCCCTGCTGTTCAGAGCTCCTGTCCCTGCTCAGGGCTCCTGTCCCTGCTCAGAGCTCCTGTCCCTGCTGTTCAGAGCTCCTGTCCCTGCTCAGGGCTCCTGTCCCTGTTCAGAGCTCCTGTCCCTGCTCAGAGCTCCTGTCCCTGCTGTTCAGAGCTCCTGTCCCTGTTCAGGGCTCCTGTCCCTGCTGCTCAGAGCTCCTGTCCCTGCTCAGAGCTCCTGTCCCTGCTGTTCAGAGCTCCTGTCCCTGCTCAGAGCTCCTGTCCCTGTTCAGGGCTCCTGTCCCTGCTGCTCAGAGCTCCTGTCCCTGCTGTTCAGGGCTCCTGTCCCTGCTCAGGGCTCCTGTCCCTGCTGTTCAGAGCTCCTGTCCCTGCTGCTCAGAGCTCCTGTCCCTGTTCAGAGCTCCTGTCCCTGTTCAGAGCTCCTGTCCCTGCTGTTCAGGGCTCCTGTCCCTGCTCAGAGCTCCTGTCCCTGTTCAGAGCTCCTGTCCCTGCTCAGAGCTCCTGTCCCTGCTGTTCAGAGCTCCTGTCCCTGCTGCTCAGAGCTCCTGTCCCTGTTCAGAGCTCCTGTCCCTGCTCAGGGCTCCTGTCCCTTTTCAGGGCTCCTGTCCCTGTTCAGAGCTCCTGTCCCTGCTGCTCAGAGCTCCTGTCCCTGTTCAGAGCTCCTGTCCCTGCTCAGAGCTCCTGTCCCTGTTCAGGGCTCCTGTCCCTGCTGTTCAGAGCTCCTGTCCCTGTTCAGAGCTCCTGTCCCTGCTGTTCAGAGCTCCTGTCCCTGCTCAGAACTCCTGTCCCTGCTCAGAGCTCCTGTCCCTTCTCAGAGCTCCTGTCCCTGCTGTTCAGAGCTCCTGTCCCTGCTCAGAGCTCCTGTCCCTGCTCAGAGCTCCTGTCCCAGCTGTTCAGAGCTCCTGTCCCTGTTCAGAGCTCCTGTCCCTGCACAGAGCTCCTGTCCCTGCTGCTCAGAGCTCCTGTCCCTGCTCAGAGCTCCTGTCCCAGCTGTTCAGAGCTCCTGTCCCTGTTCAGAGCTCCTGTCCCTGCTCAGAGCTCCTGTCCCTGCTGCTCAGAGCTCCTGTCCCTGCTCAGAGCTCCTGTCCCTGCTGTTCAAGGCTCCTGTCCCTGCTGTTCAGAGCTCCTGTCCCTGCTCAGGGCTCCTGTCCCTGCTGTTCAGAGCTCCTGTCCCTGTTCAGGGCTCCTGTCCCTGCTGCTCAGAGCTCCTGTCCCTGTTCAGAGCTCCTGTCCCTGCTCAGAGCTCCTGTCCCTGTTCAGAGCTCCTGTCCCTGCTCAGGGCTCCTGTCCATGCTGCTCAGAGCTCCTGTCCCTGCTCAGAGCTCCTGTCCCTGCTGTTCACAGCTCCTGTCCCTGCTCAGAGCTCCTGTCCCTGCTGTTCAGAGCTCCTGCCCCTGTTCAGAGCTCCTGTCCCTGTTCAGGGCTCCTGTCCCTGCTCAGGGCTCCTGTCCCTGTTCAGAGCTCCTGTCCCTGCTCAGAGCTCCTGTCCCTGCTGTTCAGGGCTCCTGTCCCTGCTCAGAGCTCCTGTCCCAGCTCAGAGCTCCTGTCCCTGCTGCTCAGGGCTCCTGTCCCTGCTCAGAGCTCCTGTCCCTGCTCAGAGCTCCTGTCCCTGCTGCTCAGAGCTCCTGTCCCTGTTCAGAGCTCCTGTCCCTGCTGTTCAGGGCTCCTGTCCCTGCTGTTCAGGGCTCCTGTCCCTGCTGTTCAGAGCTCCTGTCCCTGCTCAGAGCTCCTGTCCCTGTTCAGGGCTCCTGTCCCTGCTCAGAGCTCCTGTGCCTGTACAGAGCTCCTGTCCCTGCTCGGAGCTCCTGTCCCTGCTCAGGGCTCCTGTCCCTGCTCAGAGCTCCTGTCCCTGCTGCTCAGAGCTCCTGTCCCTGTTCAGGGCTCCTGTCCCTGCTCAGAGCTCCTGTCCCTGTTCAGAGCTCCTGTCCCTGCTGTTCAGGGCTCCTGTCCCTGCTGTTCAGAGCTCCTGTCCCTGCTGTTCAGAGCTCCTGTCCCTGCTCCGAGCTCCTGTCCCTGCTGCTCAGAGCTCCTGTCCCTGCTGTTCAGAGCTCCTGTCCCTGCTCAGAGCTCCTGTCCCTGCTCAGATCTCCTGTCCCTGTTCAGAGCTCCTGTCCCTGCTCAGAGCTCCTGTCCCTGCTCAGGGCTCCTGTCCTTGTTCAGAGCTCCTGTCCCTGCTCAGGGCTCCTGTCCCTGTTCAGGGCTCCTGTCCCTGCTGTTCAGGGCTCCTGTCCCTGTTCAGAGCTCCTGTCCCTGCTCAGAGCTCCTGTCCCTGCTGCTCAGAGCTCCTGTCCCTGCTCAGAGCTCCTGTCCCTGCTGTTCAGAGCTCCTGTCCCTGTTCAGAGCTCCTGTCCCTGCTCAGAGCTCCTGTCCCTGCTGCTCAGAGCTCCTGTCCCTGCTCAGAGCTCCTGTCCCTGCTGTTCAGGGCTCCTGTCCCTGCTGTTCAGAGCTCCTGTCCCTGCTCAGGGCTCCTGTCCCTGCTGTTCAGAGCTCCTGTCCCTGTTCAGGGCTCCTGTCCCTGCTGCTCAGAGCTCCTGTCCCTGTTCAGAGCTCCTGTCCCTGCTCAGGGCTCCTGTCCATGCTGCTCAGAGCTCCTGTCCCTGCTCAGAGCTCCTGTCCCTGCTGTTCACAGCTCCTGTCCCTGCTCAGAGCTCCTGTCCCTGCTGTTCAGAGCTCCTGCCCCTGTTCAGAGCTCCTGTCCCTGTTCAGGGCTCCTGTCCCTGCTCAGGGCTCCTGTCCCTGTTCAGAGCTCCTGTCCCTGCTCAGAGCTCCTGTCCCTGCTGTTCAGGGCTCCTGTCCCTGCTCAGAGCTCCTGTCCCAGCTCAGAGCTCCTGTCCCTGCTGCTCAGGGCTCCTGTCCCTGCTCAGAGCTCCTGTCCCTGCTCAGAGCTCCTGTCCCTGCTGCTCAGAGCTCCTGTCCCTGTTCAGAGCTCCTGTCCCTGCTGTTCAGGGCTCCTGTCCCTGCTGTTCAGGGCTCCTGTCCCTGCTGTTCAGAGCTCCTGTCCCTGCTCAGAGCTCCTGTCCCTGTTCAGGGCTCCTGTCCCTGCTCAGAGCTCCTGTGCCTGTACAGAGCTCCTGTCCCTGCTCAGAGCTCCTGTCCCTGCTCAGGGCTCCTGTCCCTGCTCAGAGCTCCTGTCCCTGCTGCTCAGAGCTCCTGTCCCTGTTCAGGGCTCCTGTCCCTGCTCAGAGCTCCTGTCCCTGTTCAGAGCTCCTGTCCCTGCTGTTCAGGGCTCCTGTCCCTGCTGTTCAGAGCTCCTGTCCCTGCTCAGGGCTCCTGTCCCTGCTCCGAGCTCCTGTCCCTGCTGCTCAGAGCTCCTGTCCCTGCTGTTCAGAGCTCCTGTCCCTGCTCAGAGCTCCTGTCCCTGCTCAGATCTCCTGTCCCTGTTCAGAGCTCCTGTCCCTGCTCAGAGCTCCTGTCCCTGCTCAGGGCTCCTGTCCTTGTTCAGAGCTCCTGTCCCTGCTCAGTGCTCCTGTCCCTGTTCAGGGCTCCTGTCCCTGCTGTTCAGGGCTCCTGTCCCTGCTCAGAGCTCCTGTCCCTGCTCTTCAGGGCTCCTGTCCCTGTTCAGGGCTCCTGTCCCTGTTCAGAGCTCCTGTCCCTGCTCAGAGCTCCTGTCCCTGTTCAGGGCTCCTGTCCCTGCTCAGAGCTCCTGTGCCTGTTCAGAGCTCCTGTCCCTGCTCAGAGCTCCTGTCCCTGCTCAGGGCTCCTGTCCCTGCTGTTCAGGGCTCCTGTCCCTGCTCAGAGCTCCTGTCCCTGTTCAGAGCTCCTGTCCCTGCTCAGAGCTCCTGTCCCTGCTCAAGGCTCCTGTCCCTGCTCAGAGCTCCTGTCCCTGCTGTTCAGGGCTCCTGTCCCTGCTCAGGGCTCCTGTCCCAGCTCAGAGCTCCTGTCCCTGCTGTTCAGAGCTCCTGTCCCTGCTCAGGGCTCCTGTCCCTGCTCAGAGCTCCTGTCCCTGCTCAGAGCTCCTGTCCCTGCTCAGAGCTCCTGTCCCTGCTCAGGGCTCCTGTCCCTGTTCAGAGCTCCGGTCCCTGCTCAGGGCTCCTGTCCCTGCTCAGAGCTCCTGTCCCTGCTGCTCAGAGCTCCTGTCCCTGCTCAGGGCTCCTGTCCCTGTTCAGAGCTCCTGTCCCTGCTCAGGGCTCCTGTCCCTGCTCAGAGCTCCTGTCCCTGCTGCTCAGAGCTCCTGTCCCTGCTCAGAGCTCCTGTCCCTGTTCAGGGCTCCTGTCCCTGTTCAGAGCTCCTGTCCCTGCTCAGAGCTCCTGTCCCTGCTGCTCAGAGCTCCGATCCCTGTTCAGGGCTCCTGTCCCTGCTCAGAGCTCCTGTCCCTGCTGTTCAGGGCTCCTGTCCCTGTTCAGCGCTCCTGTCCGTGCTCAGGGCTCCTGTCCCTGCTGTTCAGGGCTCCTGTCCCTGCTCAGGGCTCCTGTCCCTGCTGTTCAGGGCTCCTGTCCCTGCTGCTCAGAGCCCATGTCCCTGCTCAGAGCTCCTGTCCCTGCTCAGGGCTCCTTCCCTGCTCAGGGCTCCTGTCCCTGCTGTTCAGAGCTCCTGTCCCTGCTGTTCAGAGCTCCTGTCCCTGCTCAGGGCTCCTGTCCCTGTTCAGAGCTCCTGTCCCTGCTCAGAGCTCCTGTCCCTGTTCAGGGCTCCTGTCCCTGTTCAGCGCTAATGTCCCTGCTCAGGGCTCCTGTCCCTGCTCAGAGCTCCTGTCCCTGCTCAGAGCTCCTGTCCCTGCTGTTCAGAGCTCCTGTCCCTGCTCAGAGCTCCTGTCCCAGCTTTTCAGGGCTCCTGTCCCTGCTCAGAGCTCCTGTCCCTGCTCAGGGCTCCTGTCCCTGCTCAGAGCTCCAGTCCGTGTTCAGAGCTCCTGTCCCTGCTCAGAGCTCCTGTCCCTGCTCAGAGCTCCTGTCCCTGCTGCTCAGAGCTCCTGTCCCTGCTCAGGGCTCCTGTCCCTGTTCAGAGCTCCTGTCCCTGCTCAAGGCTCCTGTCCCTGCTCAGAGCTCCTGTCCCTGCTGTTCAGAGCTCCTGTCCCTGCTCAGAGCTCCTGTCCCTGCTCAGAGCTCCTGTCCCTGTTCAGGGCTCCTGTCCCTGCTGTTCAGAGCTCCTGTCCCTGCTCAGAGCTCCTGTCCCTGCTCAGAGCTCCTGTCCCTGCTGTTCAGAGCTCCTGTCCCTGCACAGAGCTCCTGTCCCTGCTGCTCAGAGCTCCTGTCCCTGTTCAGGGCTCCTGTCCCTGCTCAGAGCTCCTGTCCCTGCTGTTCAGAGCTCCTGTCCCTGCTCAGAGCTCCTGTCCCTGCTGCTCAGAGCTCCTGTCCCTGCTCAGAGCTCCTGTCCCTGCTGTTCAGAGCTCCTGTCCCTGCTCAGAGCTCCTGTCCCTGCTGTTCAGAGCTCCTGTCCCTGCACAGAGCTCCTGTCCCTGCTGCTCAGAGCTCCTGTCCCTGTTCAGGGCTCCTGTCCCTGCTCAGAGCTCCTGTCCCTGCTGTTCAGAGCTCCTGTCCCTGCTCAGAGCTCCTGTCCCTGCTGCTCAGAGCTCCTGTCCCTGCTCAGAGCTCCTGTCCCTGCTGTTCAGAGCTCCTGTCCCTGCTCAGATCTCCTGTCCCTGTTCAAAGCTCCTGTCCCTGCTCAGAGCTCCTGTCCCTGCTGCTCAGAGCTCCTGTCCCTGCTCAGAGCTCCTGTCCCTGCTCAGAGATCCTGTCCCTGCTGTTCAGAGCTCCTGTCCCTGCTCAGAGCTCCTGTCCCTGCTGTTCAGAGCTCCTGTCCCTGCTCAGGGCTCCTGTCCCTGCTCAGAGCTCCTGTCCCTGCTGCTCAGAGCTCCTGTCCCTGCTCAGAGCTCCTGTCCCTGCTGTTCAGAGCTCCTGTCCCTGCTCAGGGCTCCTGTCCCTGTTCAGAGCTCCTGTCCCTGCTCAGAGCTCCTGTCCCTGCTGTTCAGAGCTCCTGTCCCTGTTCAGGGCTCCTGTCCCTGCTGCTCAGAGCTCCTGTCCCTGCTCAGAGCTCCTGTCCCTGCTGTTCAGAGCTCCTGTCCCTGCTCAGAGCTCCTGTCCCTGTTCAGGGCTCCTGTCCCTGCTGCTCAGAGCTCCTGTCCCTGCTGTTCAGAGCTCCTGTCCCTGCTCAGGGCTCCTGTCCCTGCTGTTCAGAGCTCCTGTCCCTGCTCAGAGCTCCTGTCCCTGTTCAGAGCTCCTGTCCCTGCTCAGAGCTCCTGTCCCTGTTCAGGGCTCCTGTCCCTGCTGTTCAGAGCTCCTGTCCCTGCTCAGGGCTCCTGTCCCTGCTCAGAGCTCCTGTCCCTGCTGTTCAGAGCTCCTGTCCCTGTTCAGGGCTCCTGTCCATGCTGCTCAGAGCGCCTGTCCCTGCTCAGAGCTCCTGTCCCTGCTGGTCAGAGCTCCTGTCCCTGCTCAGAGCTCCTGTCCCTGCTGTTCAGAGCTCCTGTCCCTGTTCAGAGCTCCTGTCCCTGTTCAGGGCTCCTGTCCCTGCTCAGGGGTCCTGTCCCTGTTCAGAGCTCCTGTCCCTGCTCAGAGCTCCTGTCCCTGCTGTTCAGGGCTCCTGTCCCTGCTCAGAGCTCCTGTCCCTGCTGCTCAGGGCTCCTGCCCCTGCTCAGAGCTCCTGTCCCTGCTCAGAGCTCCTGTCCCTGCTGTTCAGAGCTCCTGTCCCTGCTCAGAGCTCCTGTCCCTGTTCAGGGCTCCTGTCCCTGTTCAGGGCTCCTGTCCCTGCTGTTCAGGGCTCCTGTCCCTGCTCAGAGCTCCTGTCCCTGCTCTTCAGGGCTCCTGTCCCTGCTGCTCAGAGCTCCTGTCCCTGTTCAGAGCTCCTGTCCCTGTTCAGAGCTCCTGTCCCTGCTGTTCAGGGCTCCTGTCCCTGCTCAGAGCTCCTGTCCCTGTTCAGAGCTCCTGTCCCTGCTCAGAGCTCCTGTCCCTGCTGTTCAGAGCTCCTGTCCCTGCTGCTCAGAGCTCCTGTCCCTGCTGTTCAGGGCTCCTGCCCCTGCTCAGAGCTCCTGTCCCTGCTCAGAGCTCCTGTCCCTGCTGTTCAGAGCTCCTGTCCCTGCTCAGAGCTCCTGTCCCTGTTCAGGGCTCCTGTCCCTGTTCAGGGCTCCTGTCCCTGCTGTTCAGGGCTCCTGTCCCTGCTCAGAGCTTCTGTCCCTGTTCAGAGCTCCTGTCCCTGCTGCTCAGAGCTCCTGTCCCTGTTCAGAGCTCCTGTCCCTGTTCAGAGCTCCTGTCCCTGCTGTTCAGAGCTCCTGTCCCTGCTCAGAGCTCCTGTCCCTGCTGTTCAGAGCTCCTGTCCCTGTTCAGAGCTCCTGTCCCTGTTCAGGGCTCCTGTCCCTGCTCAGAGCTCCTGTCCCTGTTCAGAGCTCCTGTCCCTGCTGTTCAGGGCTCCTGTCCCTGCTCAGAGCTCCTGTCCCTGCTCAGAGCTCCTGTCCCTGCTCAGAGCTCCTCTCCCCTGCCAGGCTGAGGTTCCTGAGCTCAGCTCTGCCCCAGCCCCTCCAGGACCCCAGCTCAGGGTGCAGCCCTACAGCCAGCCCTGTCCTGCCCCTGGGACACCTGGAGGTGGCAGCTGGTCCCCCCAGCCCTGTCCTGCCCTGGGGACACCTGGAGGTGGCACCTGGTCCCCCCAGCCCTGTCCTGCCCCGGGGACACCTGGAGGTGGCAGCTTGTCCCCCCAGCCCTGCCCTGCCCCGGGGACACCCTGGGCTTGTCCCCCCAGCCCTGTCCTGCCCCAGGGACACCTGGAGGTTGCACCTGGTGCCCCCAGCCCTGTCCTGCCCCTGGGACACCCTGAGCTTGTCCCCCCAGCCCTGTCCTGCCCCTGGGACACCCCTAGCTTGTCCCCCCAGCCCTGTCCTGCCCCAGGGACACCTGGAGGTGGCAGCTGGTGCCCCCAGCCCTGTCCTGCCCCTGGGACACCTGGAGGTGGCACCTGGTCCCTCCAGCCCTGTCCTGCTCCGGGGACACCCTGAGCTTGTCCCCCCAGCCCTGTCCTGCCCCCGGGGACACCTGGAGGTGGCACCTGGTCCCCCCAGCCCTGTCCTGTCCCGGGGACACCTGGAGGTGGCACCTGGTCCCCCCAGCCCTGTCCTGCCCCAGGGACACCCTGAGCTTGTCCCCCCCAGCCCTGTCCTACCCCTGGGACACCCTGAGCTTGTCCCCCCAGCCCTGTCCTGCCCCCGGGGACACCTGGAGGTGGCACCTGGTGCCCCCAGCCCTGTCCTGCTCCGGGGACACCTGGAGGTGGCACCTGGTCCCCCCAGCCCTGTCCTTCCCCGGGGACACCCTGAGCTTGTCCCCCAGCCCTGTCCTGCCCTGTGACTGTGTGGAGTTTCTTCCCCCTCCGCATTCATGAACCTCTCTGGATTTGCTTGTTGCATAAGCACGCACGTTTAATATTGATTCAGGAACTTTTCTTTCCAAGAGCTGAGGCGCAGGGAGAAGCTCAGAGTGCCTCACACACTGATTAGAATTCCGTTTTTTGAGCAGATAGCTCTTTACATAATGCATTCAGGCCGGGCTGGCACAGTGGGGATGGGACCTCGGGGAGAATCAACCGGCTTGGTGAGAACAAAGGTGCTCGGAGCAGATCCCGGGCGAGGACCTGCTCTCAGCGTCCTGCAGGGGTTTTAGGGCTGGTTTCTCTGTGTTCACCTCCTGTTTGGTCAGGGCTGGGATTTTTTGTTAAGCTGCAGTGCAGATTAGTGTGGAGAGCAGATGTTATCTGGGCTGTGGGAGTCACAATCGCAGCGCTCACTGCTGGGCAGGCAGGGCTCCGTCTGCAGCCACAAGCAGTGTGGCCGTGTGGGGTGTGACAAACACGGTGTCACTGGGGCCTGCCCTGGAGCAGGGGGACCTGCGGGATCCTGTGGGGTCGGGTGTGCTTGCTCGTTCCTCCAGGAACTGTTTGGGACAGGGGCCTGCCCTGGAGCAGGGGGACCTGCAGGGATCCTGTGGGGTCGGGTGTGCTCCGTCATTCCTCCAGGAACTGTTTGGGACAGGGGCCTGCCCTGGAGCAGGGGGACCTGCTGGATCCTCTGGGGTCGGGTGTGCTCCATCATTCCTCCAGGAGCTGTTTGGGACAGGGGCCTGCCCTGGAGCAGGGGGACCTGCGGGATCCTCTGGGGTCGGGTGTGCTTGCTCGTTCCTCCAGGAACTGTTTGGGACAGGGGCCTGCCCTGGATGGGGGGCACCTGAGGATCCTCTGGGGTCGGGTGTGCTCCGTCATTCCTCCAGGAACTGTTTGGGACAGGGGCCTGCCCTGGAGCAGGGGGAGCTGCAGGAAACCCTGGGGTCGGGTGTGCTCCGTCATTCCTCCAGGAACTGTTTGGGACAGGGGCCTGCCCAGGACGGGGGGGACCTGCAGGAAACCCTGGGACCCCTTGCTCGTTCCTCCAGGGCCTGCCCTGGAGCAGGGGGACCTGCAGGAAACCCTGGGGTCGGGTGTGCTTGCTCGTTCCTCCAGGAACTGTTTGGGACAGGGGCCTGCCCTGGAGCAGCGGGACCTGCGGGATCCTGTGGGGTCGGGTGTGCTTGCTCGTTCCTCCAGGAACTGTTTGGGACAGGGGCCTGCCCTGGAGCAGGGGGACCTGCAGGAAACCCTGGGGTCGGGTGTGCTCCGTCATTCCTCCAGCAGGAATTCCACCGCCTGGGCTCTCTGTGCCTGGCCTCTCCCAGGATGGCATCTCCTGCTCCCCGTGGTGCAGGGTGGCACACAGGGCTGTGCCCAGGCTGTGCAGGATGGCACATGGAGCTGTGCCCAGGCTGTGCAGTGCAGGGTGGCACACGGGGCTGTGCCCAGGCTGTGCAGGGTGGCACACAGGGCTGTGCCCAGGCTGTGCCCAGGCTGTGCCCAGGCTGTGCAGTGCAGGGTGGCACACGGGGCTGTGCCCAGGCTGTGCAGAGTGGCACACGGGGCTGTGCCGAGGCTGTGCAGGGTGGCACATGGAGCTGTGCCCAGGCTGTGCCCAGGCTGTGCCCAGGCTGTGCAGTGCAGGGTGGCACACAGGGCTGTGCCCAGGCTGTGCCCAGGCTGTGCCCAGGCTGTGCCCTGGCTGTGCAGTGCAGGGTGGCACACGGGGCTGTGCCCAGGCTGTGCCCAGGCTGTGCCCAGGCTGTGCAGGGTGGCACACGGGGCTGTGCCCAGGCTGTGCAGTGCAGGGTGGCACACGGGGCTGTGCTCAGGCTGTGCCCTGGCTGTGCAGGGTGGCACACGGGGCTGTGCTCAGGCTGTGCAGGGTGGCACACGGGGCTGTGCTCAGGCTGTGCCCTGGCTGTGCAGGGTGGCACACGGGGCTGTGCTCAGGCTGTGCAGGGTGGCACACGGGGCTGGGCCCAGGCTGTGCCCTGGCTGTGCAGGGTGGCACACGGGGCTGTGCCCAGGCTGTGCAGGGTGGCACACGGGGCTGTGCCCAGGCTGTGCCCTGGCTGTGCAGGGTGGCACACGGGGCTGTGCTCAGGCTGTGCAGGGTGGCACACGGGGCTGTGCCCAGGCTGTGCCCTGGCTGTGCCCAGGCTGTGCAGGGTGGCACACGGGGCTGTGCCCAGGCTGTGCAGTGCAGGGTGGCACACGGAGCTGTGCCCAGGCTGTGCAATGCAGGGTGGCACATGAGGCTGTGCCCAGGCTGTGCCCAGGCTGTGCAGTGCAGGGTGGCACACGGAGCTGTGCCCAGGCTGTGCCCTGGCTGTGCCCAGGCTGTGCAGGGTGGCACACGGGGCTGTGCCCAGGCTGTGCAGTGCAGGGTGGCACACGGGGCTGTGCCCAGGCTGTGTGCCTTCTCAAAAACTGAAAATGACCAAGGGCAGAGAAATGTGTAAAATGGAACTTGCTGGGGTTTAAAACCCACGGTAGAGTGAGGTCAGCACAGCAGGGTTTGCTTTTCCCTCATGTGCCCTCAGAGGGAAGGTGAGTTTGGAGAGGGCTTACCCTGGGGTCAGCATCTCAAAAAAGAGTGAGAGCAACTCTTTGTGCCCTCTGCACCCTCAGTGTGGGCACTGGGAAAGGGTTACAGCACTGATGGAGCTCTGCTCTCTGTGCACCCTCAGTGTGGGCACTGGGAAGGGGTTACAGCCCTGATGGAGCTCTGTGCACCCTCAGTGTGGGCACTGGGAAGGGGTTACAGCCCTGATGGAGCTCTGTGCACCCTCAGTGTGGGCACTGGGAAGGGGTTACAGCCCTGATGGAGCTCTGCTCTCTGCACCCTCAGTGTGGGCACTGGGAAGGGGTCACAGCCCTGATGGAGCTCTGCTCTCTGTGCACCCTCAGTGTGGGCACTGGGAAGGGGTTACAGCCCTGATGGAGCTCTGTGCACCCTCAGTGTGGGCACTGAGAAGGGGTTACAGCCCTGATGGAGCTCTGTGCACCCTCAGTGTGGGCACTGGGAAGGGGTCACAGCCCTGATGGAGCTCTGCTCTCTGTGCACCCTCAGTGTGGGCACTGGGAAGGGGTCACAGCCCTGATGGAGCTTCTGCTCTCTGTGCACCCTCAGTGTGGGCACTGGGAAGGGGTTACAGCCCTGATGGAGCTTCTGCTCTCTGTGCACCCTCAGTGTGGGCACTGGGAAGGGGTTACAGCCCTGATGGAGCTCTGTGCACCCTCAGTGTGGGCACTGGGAAGGGGTCACAGCCCTGATGGAGCTCTGCTCTTTCTGCACCCTCAGTGTGCGCACTGGGAAGGGGTTACAGCCCTGATGGAGCTCTGCTCTCTGTGCACCCTCAGTGTGGGCACTGGGAAGGGGTTACAGCCCTGATGGAGCACTGCTCTCTGTGCACCCTCAGTGTGGGCACTGGGAAGGGGTCACAGCCCTGATGGAGCTCTGTGCACCCTCAGTGTGGGCACTGGGAAGGGGTCACAGCCCTGATGGAGCTCTCTGCACCCTCAGTGTGGGCACTGGGAAGGGGTTACAGCCCTGATGGAGCTCTGCTCTCTGTGCACCCTCAGTGTGGGCACTGGGAAGGGGTTACAGCCCTGATGGAGCTCTGTGCACCCTCAGTGTGGGCACTGGGAAGGGGTTACAGCCCCAGCGAGCTCTGCTCTCTCTGCACCCTCAGTGTGGGCACTGGGAAGGGGTTACAGCCCCAGGAAGCTCTGCTCTCTCTGCACCCTCAGTGTGGGCACTGGGAAGGGGTTACAGCCCTGATGGAGCTCTGCTCTCTCTGCACCCTCAGTGTGGGCACTGGGAAGGGGTCACAGCCCTGATGGAGCTCTGTGCACCCTCAGTGTGGGCACTGGGAAGGGGTTACAGCCCTGATGGAGCTCTGCTCTCTGTGCACCCTCAGTGTGGGCACTGGGAAGGGGTTACAGCCCTGATGGAGCTCTGCTCTCTGTGCACCCTCAGTGTGGGCACTGGGAAGGGGTTACAGCCCTGATGGAGCTCTGTGCACCCTCAGTGTGGGCACTGGGAAGGGGTTACAGCCCTGATGGAGCTCTGTGCACCCTCAGTGTGGGCACTGGGAAGGGGTTACAGCCCTGATTGAGCTCTGCTCTCTGCACCCTCAGTGTGGGCACTGGGAAGGGGTCACAGCCCTGATGGAGCTCTGCTCTCTGTGCACCCTCAGTGTGGGCACTGGGAAGGGGTTACAGCCCTGATGGAGCTCTGTGCACCATCAGTGTGGGCACTGAGAAGGGGTTACAGCCCTGATGGAGCTCTGTGCACCCTCAGTGTGGGCACTGGGAAGGGGTTGCAGCCCTGATGGAGCTCTGCTCTCTGTGCACCCTCAGTGTGGGCACTGGGAAGGGGTCACAGCCCTGATGGAGCTTCTGCTCTCTGTGCACCCTCAGTGTGGGCACTGGGAAGGGGTCACAGCCCTGATGGAGCTCTGTGCACCCTCAGTGTGGGCACTGGGAAGGGGTTACAGCCCTGATGGAGCTCTGCTCTTTCTGCACCCTCAGTGTGGGCACTGGGAAGGGGTTACAGCCCTGATGGAGCTCTGCTCTCTGTGCACCCTCAGTGTGGGCACTGGGAAGGGGTCACAGCCCTGATGGAGCTCTGTGCACCCTCAGTGTGGGCACTGGGAAGGGGTCACAGCCCTGATGGAGCTCTCTGCACCCTCAGTGTGGGCACTGGGAAGGGGTTACAGCCCTGATGGAGCTCTGCTCTCTGTGCACCCTCAGTGTGGGCACTGGGAAGGGGTTACAGCCCTGATGGAGCTCTGTGCACCCTCAGTGTGGGCACTGGGAAGGGGTTACAGCCCTGATGGAGCTCTGCTCTCTGTGCACCCTTAGTGTGGGTACTCGGAAGGGGTTACAGCCCCAGCGATCTCTGCTCTCTCTGCACCCTCAGTGTGGGCACTGGGAAGGGGTTACAGCCCCAGGGAGCTCTGCTCTCTCTGCACCCTCAGTGTGGGCACTGGGAAGGGGTCACAGCCCTGATGGAGCTCTGTGCACCCTCAGTGTGGGCACTGGGAAGGGGTTGCAGCCCTGATGGAGCTCTGCTCTCTGTGCACCCTCAGTGTGGGCACTGGGAAGGGGTTGCAGCCCTGATGGAGCTCTGTGCACCCTCAGTGTGGGCACTGGGAAGGGGTCACAGCCCTGATGGAGCTCTGTGCACCCTCAGTGTGGGCACTGGGAAGGGGTCACAGCCCTGATGGAGCTCTGTGCACCCTCAGTGTGGGCACTGGGAAGGGGTTACAGCCCTGATGGAGCTCTGTGCACCCTCAGTGTGGGCACTGGGAAGGGGTTACAGCCCTGATGGAGCTCTGTGCACCCTCAGTGTGGGCACTGGGAAGGGGTTACAGCCCTGATGGAGCTCTGCTCTCTGCACCCTCAGTGTGGGCACTGGGAAGGGGTCACAGCCCTGATGGAGCTCTGCTCTCTGTGCACCCTCAGTGTGGGCACTGGGAAGGGGTTACAGCCCTGATGGAGCTCTGCTCTCTGTGCACCCTCAGTGTGGGCACTGGGAAGGGGTCACAGCCCTGATGGAGCTCTGCTCTCTGTGCACCCTCAGTGTGGGCACTGGGAAGGGGTCACAGCCCTGATGGAGCTCTGTGCACCCTCAGTGTGGGCACTGGGAAGGGGTTACAGCCCTGATGGAGCTCTGCTCTCTGTGCACCCTCAGTGTGGGCACTGGGAAGGGGTTACAGCCCTGATGGAGCTCTGCTCTCTGTGCACCCTCAGTGTGGGCACTGGGAAGGGGTTACAGCCCCAGTGGAGATGCAGTTTAGTTCTTTCAGGTGTGTTTTGCATTGACTCGTTTCTGTTGTAATTCTGCTCAGCCCCCAGAATTACACCCCACATCCTTCCCTTGGCCTTGTGTGGCACCAGCGGCCTTGCTCTGGCTGTCCTTGTCCCTGTGCCCGTGATATCCATGGCTCTGGTTCCTGCAGGCGGGGACAGGCTGGTGTCACTGTCACAGTGCCATGCCCAGCTGGGGACAGGCTGGTGTCACTGTGCCACAGTGCTGTGCCCAGCTGGGGACAGGCTGGTGTCACTGTCACAGTGCCATGACCAGCTGGGGACAGGCTGGTGTCAGTGTGTCACAGTGCCATACCCAGCTGGGGACAGGCTGGTGTCACTGTGTCACAGTGCCATGCCCAGCTGGGGACACGCTGGTGTCACTGTGTCACAGTGCCATGCCCAGCTGGGGACAGGCTGGTGTCACTGTCCCCGTGCCATGCCCAGCTGGGGACAGGCTGGTGTCACTGCTTCCCTGTGCCATGCCCAGCTGGGGACAGGCCGGTGTCACTGTGTCCCAGTGCCATACCCAGCTGATGGCCATTGGTGTCTGGGGACAGGCTGGTGTCACTGTCACAGTGCCATGCCCAGCTGATGGCCATGGGTGTCTGGGGACAGGCTGGTGTCACTGTGTCACAGTGCCATGCCCAGCTGGGGACACACTGGCGTCACTGTGTCACAGTGCCATACCCAGATGGGGACAGGCCGGTGTCACTGTGTCACGGTGCCATGCCCAGCTGGGGACACACTGGTGTCACTGTGTCCCAGTGCCATGTCCAGCTGGGGACAGGCTGGTGTCACTGTGTCACAGTGCCATACCCAGCTGATGGCCATGGGTGCCTGGGGACAGGCTGGTGTCACTGTGTCACAGTGCCATGCCCATCTGGGGACAGGCTGGTGTCACTGTCACAGTGCCATGCCCAGCTGGGGACAGGCCGGTGTCACTGTGTCCCAGTGCCATGCCCAGCTGGGTACAGGCCGGTGTCACTGTCACAGTGCCATGCCCAGCTGGGGACAGGCTGGTGTCACTGTGTCACGGTGCCATGCCCAGCTGGGGACACACTGGTGTCACTGTCACAGGGCCGTGCCCAGCTGGGGACAGGCTGGTGTCACTGTGTCACAGTGCCATGCCCAGCTGGGGACACACTGGTGTCACTGTGTCCCAGTGCCATGTCCAGCTGGGGACAGGCTGGTGTCACTGTGTCACAGTGCCATACCCAGCTGATGGCCATGGGTGCCTGGGGACAGGATGGTGTCACTGTGTCCCAGTGCCATACCCAGATGGGGACAGGCTGGTGTCACTGTCACGGTGCCATGCCCAGCTGGGGACAGGCCGGTGTCACTGTGTCACGGTGCCATGCCCAGCTGGGGACACACTGGTGTCACTGTGTCACAGTGCCATGCCCAGCTGATGGCCATGGGTGCCTGGGGACAGGCTGGTGTCACTGTGTCACAGTGCCATGCCCAGCTGGGGACAGGCTGGTGTCACTGTCACAGTGCCATGCCCAGCTGATGGCCATTGGTGCCCGGGGACAGGCTGGTGTCACTGTGTCCCAGTGCCATGCCCAGCTGATGGCCATTGGTGCCTGGGGACAGGCTGGTGTCACTGTGTCACGGTGCCATGCCCAGCTGATGGCCATTGGTGTCTGGGGACAGGCCGGTGTCACTGTGTCACAGTGCCATGCCCAGCTGGGGACAGGCCGGTGTCACTGTCACAGTGCCATACCCAGCTGGGGACAGGCCGGTGTCACTGTGTCACAGTGCCATGCCCAGCTGATAGCCATTGGTGCCTGGGGACAGGCTGGTGTCACTGTGTCACAGTGCCATGCCCAGCTGGGGACAGGCTGGTGTCACTGTCACAGTGCCATGCCCAGCTGGTGTCACTGTGTCCCAGTGCCATGCCCAGCTGATGGCCATTGGTGCCTGGGGACAGGCTGGTGTCACTGTGTCCCAGTGCCATACCCATCTGGGGACAGGCTGGTGTCACTGTGTCACAGTGCCGTGCCCAGCTGGGGACAGGCTGGTGTCACTGTCCCAGTGCCATGCCCAGCTGGGGACAGGCTGGTGTCACTGTGTCACAGTGCCGTGCCCAGCTGGGGACACACTGGTGTCACTGTGTCACAGTGCCATGCCCAGCTGATGGCCATTGGTGCCCGGGGGACACACTGGTGTCACTGTGTCCCAGTGCCATGCCCAGCTGGGGACACACTGGTGTCACTGTCACAGTGCCATGCCCAGCTGGGGACAGGCCGGTGTCACTGTGTCACAGTGCCATGCCCAGCTGATGGCCATGGGTGCCTGGGGACAGGCTGGTGTCACTGTGTCACAGTGCCATGCCCATCTGGGGACAGGCTGGTGTCACTGTCACAGTGCCATGCCCAGCTGGGGACAGGCCGGTGTCACTGTGTCCCAGTGCCATGCCCAGCTGGGTACAGGCCGGTGTCACTGTCACAGTGCCATGCCCAGCTGGGGACAGGCTGGTGTCACTGTGTCACGGTGCCATGCCCAGCTGGGGACACACTGGTGTCACTGTCACAGGGCCGTGCCCAGCTGGGGACAGGCCGGTGTCACTGTGTCCCAGTGCCATGCCCAGCTGGGGACAGGCTGGTGTCACTGTGTCCCAGTGCCATCCCCAGCTGGGGACAGGCCGGTGTCACTGTCACAGTGCCATGCCCAGCTGGGGACAGGCTGGTGTCACTGTGTCACGGTGCCATGCCCAGCTGGGGACACACTGGTGTCACTGTGTCCCAGTGCCATGTCCAGCTGGGGACAGGCTGGTGTCACTGTGTCACAGTGCCATACCCAGCTGATGGCCATGGGTGCCTGGGGACAGGATGGTGTCACTGTGTCCCAGTGCCATACCCAGATGGGGACAGGCTGGTGTCACTGTCACGGTGCCATGCCCAGCTGGGGACAGGCCGGTGTCACTGTGTCACGGTGCCATGCCCAGCTGGGGACAGGCTGGTGTCACTGTCACAGTGCCATACCCAGCTGGGGACACACTGGTGTCACTGTGTCACAGTGCCATGCCCAGCTGATGGCCATGGGTGCCTGGGGACAGGCTGGTGTCACTGTGTCACAGTGCCATGCCCAGCTGGGGACAGGCTGGTGTCACTGTCACAGTGCCATGCCCAGCTGATGGCCATTGGTGCCCGGGGACAGGCTGGTGTCACTGTGTCCCAGTGCCATGCCCAGCTGATGGCCATTGGTGCCTGGGGACAGGCTGGTGTCACTGTGTCACGGTGCCATGCCCAGCTGATGGCCATTGGTGTCTGGGGACAGGCCGGTGTCACTGTGTCACAGTGCCATGCCCAGCTGGGGACAGGCCGGTGTCACTGTGTCACAGTGCCATGCCCAGCTGATGGCCATTGGTGCCTGGGGACAGGCTGGTGTCACTGTGTCACAGTGCCATGCCCAGCTGGGGACAGGCTGGTGTCACTGTCACAGTGCCATGCCCAGCTGGTGTCACTGTGTCCCAGTGCCATGCCCAGCTGATGGCCATTGGTTCCTGGGGACAGGCTGGTGTCACTGTGTCCCAGTGCCATACCCATCTGGGGACAGGCTGGTGTCACTGTGTCACAGTGCCGTGCCCAGCTGGGGACACACTGGTGTCACTGTCACAGGGCCGTGCCCAGCTGGGGACAGGTCGGTGTCACTGTCCCAGTGCCATGCCCAGCTGGGGACAGGCTGGTGTCACTGTCCCAGTGCCATGCCCAGCTGGGGACATGCTGGTGTCACTGTGTCACAGTGCCGTGCCCAGCTGGGGACACACTGGTGTCACTGTGTCACAGTGCCATGCCCAGCTGATGGCCATTGGTGCCCGGGGGACACACTGGTGTCACTGTGTCCCAGTGCCATGCCCAGCTGGGGACACACTGGTGTCACTGTCACAGTGCCATGCCCAGCTGGGGACAGGCCGGTGTCACTGTGTCACAGTGCCATACCCAGCTGATGGCCATTGGTGCCTGGGGACAGGCCGGTGTCACTTTCACAGTGCCATGCCCAGCTGGGGACAGGCTGGTGTCACTGTGTCCCAGTGCCATGCCCAGCTGGGGACAGGCTGGTGTCACTGTCACAGTGCCATGCCCAGCTGATGGCCATTGGTGCCTGGGGACAGGCTGGTGTCACTGTGTCACGGTGCCATACCCAGCTGGGGACAGGCTGGTGTCACTGTGTCCCAGTGCCATGCCCAGCTGGGGACAGGCCGGTGTCACTGTCCCAGTGCCGTGCCCAGCTGGGGACAGGCTGGTGTCACTGTGTCACAGGCTTTAGAGAGTTGAAGATAAGCAGTGATAGCTTATTAGCATAACCAGCCTGCAGGTGATGTTTTCCTACTCTCTGTTTTCTTGTTTTTCTCAAAGATTGTTGGTAAAAAAGGCACCTTGTTAATTAGCCAGGCAGGTGAAATGTGTTGATTAATTGGCCAGCCAGGTCTGCGTGTATCGAAACCGTGTGTAAAGGAGGATGCGGAGTGAAGGCTTGATGCCAGCCAGCCTTGTGGAGAGAGTGTGTGGTGTGTCACTGAGCAGTGACGGATGCACGGTGGGTGCTGTGTGTGTGTGTGCAGTGTGTGTGTGCTGTGTGTGCTCTGTGTATGTGCTGTGTGTGTGCAGTGTGTGTGTGCAGTGTGTGTGCAATGTGTGTGCTCTGTGTGTGTGCTGTGTGTATGCTGTGTGCAGTGTGTGCAGTGTGTGCAGTGTGTGTGTGCTCTGTGTGCTGTGTGTGTGCAGTTTGTGTGTGCAGTGTGTGTGCTCTGTGTGTGCCTGTGTGTGCTGTGTGTATGCTGTATGTGCTGTGCTCTGTGTGTGTGTGCTCTGTGTGCTCTGTGTGTGCTGTATGTCTACACTGTGTGTGTGCTCTGTGTGCTGTGCTCTGTGTGTGCTGTGTGTGTGCTCTGTGTGCTCTCTGTGTGTGTGCTCTGTGTGTGTGTGTGTGTGCAGTGTGTGTGCTGTATGTGCTCTGTGTGTGTGCTGTGCTGTGTGTGCTGTGTGTGTGCTGTGTGTGTGTGCAGTGCGTGTGCTCTGTGTGTGCAGTGTGTGTGCTGTATGTGCTGTGCTCTGTGTGTGCTGTGCTGTGTGTGTGCTGTGTGTGTGTGCAGTGCGTGTGCTCTGTGTGTGCAGTGTGTGTGCTGTATGTGCTGTGCTCTGTGTGTGCTGTGCTGTGTGTGCTGTGTGTGTGCAGTGTGTGTGCTCTGTGTGCTGTGTGTGTGCCCTGTGTGCTCTGTGTGCTGTGTGTGTGCTGTATGTGCTCTGTGTGTGTGCTGTGCTGTGTGTGCTGTGTGTGTGCTGTATGTGCTGTGCTGTGTGTGCTGTGCTCTGTGTGTGTGTGTGTGTGTGTGCTGTGTGTGTGTGCCCTGTGCTCGGTGTGTGCTGTATGTGCTGGGCTCTGTGTGCTGTGCTGTGTGTGCTCTGTGTGCACTGTGTGTGCCCTATGCTGTGTGTGTGCTGTATGTGTGCAGTGTGTGTGCCCTGTGTGCTGTGTGTGTGCTGTGTGTGCTGTATGTATGCAGTGTGTGTGCTCTGTGTGTGTGCAGTGCGTGTGCAGTGTGTGTGCTCTGTGCTCTGTGTGCACTGTGTGTGCTCTGTGTGTGCTGTGCTGTGTGTGCACTGTGTGCGCTGTGTGTGCCCTGTGTGTGCTGTATGTGTGCTCTGTGTGTGCAGTGTGTGTGCAGTGTGTGTGCTGTGTGTGTGCTGTGTGTGTGCTGTGCTGTGTGCACTGTGTGTGCCCTGTGCTGTGTGTGCCCTGTGTGCTCTGTGTGTGCTCTGTGTGCTCTGTGTGCCCTGTGTGTGCCCTGTGCTGTATGTGTGCAGTGTGTGTGCCCTGTGCTTTGTGCACTGTGTGTGCCCTGTGCTTTGTGCCCTGTGTGTGCCCTGTGCTGCCGCGCTGTGCTCCCATCCCTCCCCAGCAGCCCCTCTGCCCCTGCAGCACCCGCGTGCACCGAGGGCTCCTCTCTGGGCTGATCCCAGCCCTGCTTCCCTCTCTCCATCACGCCTTTGCTGTGGCCCTGACGCCCCAGGAGCCGGTTTTCCAGTTTATACACGGCTGTGCTGTATATTGTAATTTTTTGTTTATTATTTCTTTCTTCACCACAGCATTCAGCACCTTGGCTCTCAGCAGCAGAGTGTTGCGTGGTCCCTGCAGGTCCCGCTGCTTCTCACGCAGTTTCCCCTCTGAACAGCGAAGGCTCCCGAGTTTGAGGAGTCCCTGGTTTGCTGTAGGAAGTGCAGGAGTGAGGCACACGTGCTGGGAAGGTGGCATGGACGGGGTGTTTGCCTCCTGCTTGTACCTCGAGGCACTTCCCAAGGGGTTTGTGCTGCTGCGTTTTCAGCCTGAGCTTCTTGGTGAGCCCGATCCCCGCACAGCTGTGCCCGCTCTGGGCCCTCTGTGCATGCACAGATTGCCTGCATCGTGTTCCTGCCCCAGCTCCATCCCAGCTGCTGCTCTCTGCTCTCCCCACACTGCAGAGTGTGCCGGCAGCGTGTTCCTGCCCCAGCTCCATCCCAGCTGCTGCTCTCTGCTCTCCCCACACTGCAGAGTGTGCCTGCAGCATGTTCCTGCCCCAGCTCCATCCCAGCTGCTGCTCTCTGCTCTCCCCACACTGCAGAGTGTGCCTGCAGCGTGTTCCTGCCCCAGCTCCATCCCAGCTGTGGCTGCTGCTCTCTGCTCTCCCCACACTGCAGAGTGTTCCTGCAGTGTGTTCCTGCCCCAGCTCCATCCCAGCTGCTGCTCTCTGCTCTCCCCACACTGCAGAGTGTGCCTGCAGCGTGTTCCTGCCCCAGCTCCATCCCAGCTGCTGCTCTGTGCTCTCTCCAGCCTGCAGAGTGTGCCTGCAGTGTGTTCCTGCCCCAGCTCCATCCCAGCTGTGGCTGCTGCTCTCCCCACACTGCAGAGTGTTCCTGCAGCGTGTTCCTGCCCCAGCTCCATCCCAGCTGCTGCTCTCTGCTCTCCCCACACTGCAGAGTGTGCCTGCAGCGTGTTCCTGCCCCAGCTCCATCCCAGCTGTGGCTGCTGCTCTCCCCAGCCTGCAGAGTGTGCCTGCAGCGTGTTCCTGCCCCAGCTCCATCCCAGCTGCTACTCTCTGCTCTCCCCACACTGCAGAGTGTGCCTGCAGCGTGTTCCTGCCCCAGCTCCATCCCAGCTGCTGCTCTCTGCTCTCCCCAGCCTGCAGAGTGTGCCTGCAGCGTGTTCCTGCCCCAGCTCCATCCCAGCTGCTGCTCTCTGCTCTCCCCACACTGCAGAGTGTGCCTGCAGCGTGTTCCTGCCCCAGCTCCATCCCAGCTGTGGCTGCTGCTCTCCCCACACTGCAGAGTGTGCCTGCAGCGTGTTCCTGCCCCAGCTCCATCCCAGCTGCTGCTCTCTGCTCTCCCCACACTGCAGAGTGTGCCTGCAGCGTGTTCCTGCCCCAGCTCCATCCCAGCTGCTGCTCTCTGCTCTCCCCAGCCTGCAGAGTGTGCCTGCAGCGTGTTCCTGCCCCAGCTCCATCCCAGCTGCTGCTCTCTGCTCTCCCCACACTGCAGAGTGTGCCTGCAGCGTGTTCCTGCCCCAGCTCCATCCCAGCTGCTGCTCTCTGCTCTCCCCACACTGCAGAGTGTGCCTGCAGCGTGTTCCTGCCCCAGCTCCATCCCAGCTGTGGCTGCTGCTCTCTGCTCTCCCCACACTGCAGAGTGTGCCTGCAGCGTGTTCCTGCCCCAGCTCCATCCCAGCTGTGGCTGCTGCTCTCTGCTCTCCCCACACTGCAGAGTGTGCCTGCAGCGTGTTCCTGCCCCAGCTCCATCCCAGCTGCTGCTCTCTGCTCTCCCCACACTGCAGAGTGTGCCTGCAGCGTGTTCCTGCCCCAGCTCCATCCCAGCTGCTGCTCTCTGCTCTCCCCACACTGCAGAGTGTGCCTGCAGCGTGTTCCTGCCCCAGCTCCATCCCAGCTGCTGCTCTCTGCTCTCCCCACACTGCAGTGTGCCTGCAGCGTGTTCCTGCCCCAGCTCCATCCCAGCTGCTGCTCTCTGCTCTCCCCACACTGCAGAGTGTGCCTGCAGCGTGTTCCTGCCCCAGCTCCATCCCAGCCCCAGCTGCTGCTCTCTGCTCTCCCCACACTGCAGAGTGTGCCTGCAGCGTGTTCCTGCCCCAGCTCCATCCCAGCCCCAGCTGCTGCTCTCTGCTCTCCCCACACTGCAGAGTGTGCCTGCAGCGTGTTCCTGCCCCAGCTCCATCCCAGCCCCAGCTGCTGCTCTCTGCTCTCCCCACACTGCAGAGTGTGCCTGCAGCGTGTTCCTGCCCCAGCTCCATCCCAGCTGTGGCTGCTGCTCTGTGCTCTCCCCACACTGCAGAGTGTGCCTGCAGCGTGTTCCTGCCCCAGCTCCATCCCAGCTGCTGCTCTCTGCTCTCCCCAGCCTGCAGAGTGTGCCTGCAGCGTGTTCCTGCCCCAGCTCCATCCCAGCTGTGGCTGCTGCTCTCTGCTCTCCCCACACTGCAGAGTGTGCCTGCAGCGTGTTCCTGGCCCAGCTCCATCCCAGCTGCTGCTCTCTGCTCTCTCCAGCCTGTAGAGTGTGCCTGCAGCGTGTTCCTGCCCCAGCTCCATCCCAGCTGTGGCTGCTGCTCTCCCCAGCCTGCAGAGTGTGCCTGCAGCGTGTTCCTGCCCCAGCTCCATCCCAGCTGCTGCTCTCTGCTCTCTCCACACTGCAGAGTGTGCCTGCAGCGTGTTCCTGCCCCAGCTCCATCCCAGCTGTGGCTGCTGCTCTCCCCAGCCTGCAGAGTGTGCCTGCAGCGTGTTCCTGCCCCAGCTCCATCCCAGCTGCTGCTCTCTGCTCTCTCCACACTGCAGAGTGTGCCTGCAGCGTGTTCCTGCCCCAGCTCCATCCCAGCTGCTGCTCTCTGCTCTCTCCACGCTGCAGAGTGTGCCTGCAGCGTGTTCCTGCCCCAGCTCCATCCCAGCCCCAGCTGTGGCTGCTGCTCTTAAGGTTGCCTTTAACGTGTAGGTAATGATGTGAGTGTTTTGTAAGGGGCTGGGTTTGTAGCTTCACATCCCAACCAGATCACAATGTTGGAAATGGGAATTGTTTGGATGAAGGGATTTTTCAGCTAAGTTTAAAAATCTGCGTGGATGAATGACACAGTGAAGTTCTGGGGACTTCTAGCAGCCCCTGCCCTTTGTGCCTCAGCTGTAGCAACACCTCCATAAAGGCAGGGAGGTGAAATCCACGTGAGTTTTTCTTCCTAACCGTGAAAATCAGGAAGACTTTTCTCTGTTTCTAAACCCCTTCTTCAGGGAGGTGAAATCCACGTGAGTTTTTCATCCTAACCGTGAAAATCGGGAAGACTTTCCTCTGTTTCTAAACCCCTTCTTCAGGGAGGTGAAATCCACGTGAGTTTTTCTTCCTAACCGTGAAAATCAGGAAAACTTTCCTCTGTTTCTAAACCCCTTCTTCAGGGAGGTGAAATCCACGTGAGTTTTTCTTCCTAACCGTGAAAATCAGGAAGACTTTCCTCTGTTTCTAAACCCCTTCTTCAGGGAGGTGAAATCCACGTGAGTTTTTCTTGCTAACCGTGAAAATCAGGAAGACTTTTCTCTGTTTCTAAACCCCTTTTCAGGCTCTGTAGAACGTCAGACTGGAACATACCTCCACAACTCGTGGGCCTCAGGCCAGGCCATCCGAGTGATGCCATCTCTTAATACTTCATTTGCTGGGAATCTTTGGGAGCCGTGTTTTTCTCACCCATGTTTTATTGGCACGTGAAACTTCTTGTTCCTGGGCTGTGCAGGGCTGGAACGTTGAATTTGTGTTCCACAAAGGAACACAAATTGTTTGTCCCTTGGTGTGCTTTGACCCGGGGACGCTGAGTGCGGAGCCTTGTGGGTGTTATCTGGGCTCATGGCTGTTTGGAGAGAGCGCGTCCCCGCCGATCCCAAACAACCAGGGGGGGCTTGTTTGGCATTCCTGACCCTCACAGCAGCATAAATAGGGCGAGGGCAGGCTCTCCGGGCAGCTTGGCAGGGCTGCTCTCTCACCCTGTGGGTGCATCTGCTGGGTTTGGCTCCAGTTCTGCAGCGGGGTGCTGGGGGAGCCGCTGGACTTTTTGGGATCTGTCTGGGTGCCTCAGGTAACCCTTGCTGGAGGGATTCGTCTGGGTGGTTCAGGGATCTGTCTGGGTGATTCAGGTAACCCTTGCTGGAGGGATCTGTCTGGGTGGTTCAGGGAATCCTTTGTGGAGGGATCTGTCTGGGTGCCTCAGGTAACCCTTTGTGGAGGGATCTGTCTGGGTGGTTCAGGGAATCCTTTGTGGAGGGATCTGTCTGGGTGGTTCAGGGATCTGTCTGGGTGGTTCAGGGAACCCTTTGTGGAGGGATCTGTCTGGGTGGTTCAGGGATCTGTCTGGGTGGTTCAGGGAACCCTTGCTGGAGGGATCTGTCTGGGTGATTCAGGTAACCCTTTGTGGAGGGATCTGTCTGGGTGGTTCAGGGAATCCTTTGTGGAGGGATTCGTCTGGGTGGTTCAGGTAACCCTTGCTGGAGGGATTCGTCTGGGTGGTTCAGGGATCTGTCTGGGTGGTTCAGGGAATCCTTTGTGGAGGGATTCGTCTGGGTGGTTCAGGTAACCCTTGCTGGAGGGATTCGTCTGGGTGGTTCAGGGATCTGTCTGGGTGGTTCAGGGAATCCTTTGTGGAGGGATCTGTCTGGGTGGTTCAGGGATCTGTCTGGGTGGTTCAGGGAATCCTTTGTGGAGGGATCTGTGTGGGTGGTTCAGGGAGTCCTTTGTGGAGGGATCTGTCTGAGTGGTTCAGGTAACCCTTGCTGGAGGGATCTGTCTGAGTGGTTCAGGGAACCCTTGGTGGAGGGATCTGTCTGGGTGGTTCAGGGATCTGTGTGGGTGGTTCAGGGAATCCTTTGTGGAGGGATCTGTGTGGGTGGTTCAGGGAATCCTTGCTGGAGGGATTCATCTGGGTGGTTCAGGTAACCCTTTGTGGAGGGATCTGTCTGGGTGGTTCAGGGAGTCCTT